>NC_135803.1:6399428-6711729 GCF_964213995.1 Mustelus asterias
TTCCCTATTCATGTAGCCATCCAGATGCCTCTTAAATGTTGCTGATGTGCCTGCTTCCACCATCTCCTCGGGCAACGCGTTCCAAGCACCCACCACTCTCTGCGTGAAAAACTTCCCCTGCACATCTCCCTTAAATTTTCCCCCTCTCACCTTGAACTTGTGCCCCCCTGTATTGACACTTCCTCACTGGGAAAAAGCCTCTGACTATCCACCCTGTCTGTGCCTCTCATAATTTTGTAGACCTCTATCAGGTCCCCCCTCAGTGCCTGTCTTACCAGTGAAGGTGGAAATAAGTAACCTTAAAAAGATGCAAATAGGTGCAATGACTCTGGAACTGGAAAGATAGCTTGGGTTTGGACAAGACAGCTGGGCAATGTGTCTCATTGTTTCATATTTCTCAATCCACTTGTTTCACTCTTATTTTCAAATACAGATGCAATCATGGTGTGAGTGACTTTAAATGTGATCCAAATATAAAGGAGAATGCAGAGAAAGATACCGCTTGTGGAATGATTACAGATTTAACAGGTACAAACATTCTGGAGACTGTGATGCAGTGTTAATCTTCTTGGACAAGTAATCCAGAGGCCCAGGCAAATATTTGGGGGACACAGGTTCAAATTGCACATTTAAATTCAATTGATCAATAAAAAAGTATGGAATTGAAAACTAATCTTGGCAATGGTGACCATGAAACTATCTGGTTCACTAATGCCTTTTTGAGAAGGAAATCTGCTGTCCTTACCTGGTCTGGCCTACATGTGATTCTAGACCCACAACAAGGTGGTTGACTCTTAACTGCCCTCTGAAATGGCCCTAATAAGCCATTCAATTTAAGGGTAATTAGGGATCAGCAAGAAATGCTGGTCTCACCAGCGACGCCCACATCCCATGAAAGAATGAAGAAAATCAGTCTCACTTTAAAGAAAAGCAAAATGAAAGCAAACTGCTTCCCACAATGTTTTCAAACTAATTACCATGCCATTGAATCCACATCTGTTGGTATGCAGTTTTCCTTAAATGAGCACGCCACTCTTTGACTGTTTATTGTCTTTCAGTGTGAACATTTAATTTATTATAGAATATTTATTACACTCATCCCTGAGTGTGGCAACATTTATAGTTTGAGCTGTCCATCTTATCACTGAAAGAGATAAGAGACAATTTCATGGGGGAAAAAATAGGAGGAAGTAACTTAAAAATAAGTTACAACCTGGTATCGAAGTTCAAATGGTTTATATGCTGAATAATGAATACTTATGAGTTGCAAGTGGACTTTAATTGAGGGATTGGGATAATTTTATGTACCGTCTTGGATATCTGGCAGCTAGTTACTGACAGGAATCTGTAAGAATCAAATTGTTTATACTCAGAAAATGGCTTCTCAGGAGTAAATTGTAGTCTCCAACCTAATCCAGAAGTCGTGATGATTTGTCTGTGGAATTATATTACAGGCTGGAAGCCTAAGGCACTATTTGGAGAAAGAAATAATTGCATTTATGTAGCTCATTACTCCATCCAAAACATTTCACAATCAACAAGTTATTTACTTTGTGTTGGAATCTGACATCCAAATATTTACCTCAAATTATCCCTTTTAGTCTGACCAGTGTCACAGGAAATATTCAAATACTGATTACAGGCTTTAGTATAATGGAAGAGATTGAAGATTCAAATCATAAAACAATTCTTTGCTTGAAATTATTGTAAGGCACAAGGACATTGTGTAGCGTATTACAAGGCCACTCACTGCCTGATTGTCTGGATGTGGAGATGCCAGAGTTGGACTGGGGTGGGCACAGTAATAAGCCTCACAACATCAGGTTAAAGTCCAACAGGTTTATTTGGAATCACAGGCTTTCGGAGCACTGCTCCTTCATCAGGTGACTCATCTGATGAAGGAGCAGTGCTCCAAAAGCTCGTGATTCCAAATAAACCTGTTGGACTTTAACCTGGTGTTGTGAGGCTTCTTACTATTGTCTGGTAAAGTGTTCGGAAATGGCATGTTTAAATTAGAAATATTTATTTTTCTGTCAGGATATAATTTATTTGTTGTATCTTTTTTTCTGGCTGTACCTAGGTTTATACAAAGAATGCCATGTTAAAGTTCGACCCGAGAATTACTTTGAGAACTGTGTTTATGACATGTGTATGAGTGGAGGACAGTCCACCACACTTTGCTTTGCCCTGCAGACCTACGCTGACTTGTGCGCTCAAGCAGGAGTTTGTCTAGAGTGGAGAAATAATTCATTTTGTCGTAAGTTTTGTTTTGCAATTCACTGCTCAGTTATGCACCGTCCATAAAAAGCAGGAAAAATCAATCTCAATTACTGTCCCATCAACATACTCTCAATTATCAGCCAAGTGATGCAAGGAGTAATTGATAATACTATCAAGCAGCATTTATTCACTCGTGACCTTTTCATCAATGCTCAATCAGGGTCCTGGACCTCATTTGCAGCCTTCATCCAAACATGAAGAAAGAGATGAACTCAAGAGGTGAGGTGAGAGTCACTGCCTCTTGACAGAATGGCATCATTGGTCAGAGTGTGGCATCAAGGAGATCTAGTAAATAAATAGAAATCTTGGGAAAACTCCGCTCGTTGGAGTCATACCTAGCACAAAGGAAGGCGATTTTTGCGATTTTTGAAAGCCAATCATATCTGCCCCAGGCGGCACGGTGGCACAGTGGTTAGCACTGCTGCCTCAGAGCACCAGGGACCCGGGTTCGATTCCCGACTTGGGTCACTGTCTGTGCGGAGTCTGCACATTCTCCCCGTGTCTGTGGGTTTCCTCTAGGTCCTCCGGTTTCCTCCCACAGTCCAAAGATATGTGGGTTCGGTGGATTGGCCATGCTAAATTACCCCTTAGTATCAAGGGGACTAGCTAGGATAAGTGCATGGGGTTATGGAGATAGGGCCTAGGGTGGGATTGTGGTCGGTGCAGACTCAATGGGCTGAATGGCCTCCTTCTGCACTGTAGGATTCTATGATCTATGATTGCTACAGGTGTTCCACAGGAATGTATCCTAGACCCCAACTATCTTCAGCTGCTTTGTGAATGATCTTCCCTCTACCATAGGTGTTCAGTCCCATTCACAATTCCTCAGGTACAGAAACAGTCAGTGCCTGCATTCAGAAAGAACTGGACAACATCTAGGCGTGGTTTGATAAGTGGCAAGCAACATTTGCACAGCACAAGTGCAATGTACACCTCCAACAAGAGACAATCTATCCATTCCCTTTGACATTCAATTACATTACCATCGCTGAATCCCCCCCGTCAACATCGTGGAAGTTAACATTGACCATAAACTTAACTTATTGGGGAGGTGATGGCCTAGTGGTATTATCACTGGACTGATAATCCAAAAACTCAGCTAATGTTCCGGGGACCCGGGTTTGAATCCCACCACGGCAGATGGTGGAATTTGAATTCAATAAAAAAAATCTGGAATTAAGAATCTGCTGATGACCATAAACCATTGTTGATTGTTGGAAAAACCCATCTGGTTCACTAATGTCGTTTAGGGAAGCAAATCCACCATCCTTACCAGGTCTGGCCTACATGTGACACCAGCGCCACAGAAATGTGGTTGATTCTCAACTGTCCTCAGGCAATGAGGGATGGGCAATAAATGCCGAACAGCCAACAGCGCCCATGTCCTATGACTGAATTTTTAAAAAATCTCCAGGACCACAGCAATGTGATTGATTCTTAACTACCTTTGGGGAACTAGGGATGAGTAATAAATGCTGGCCAGCCAGCCAGCAACACCCATGTCCCACGAATGAATAACTTGACCAGCCATATAAAAACAGGCTACAAGACAAAGTGAGAGAATGGGCATTCTATGATGAATGATTCATTTCTTGACAACCGAAGTCTGGCAAAAGTCAGGAACATGATCCTTCACAGCAGCGCTTTCAAACCTCATTAATGGGCGGCACGATGGTTAGCACTGCTGCCTCACAGCACCAGGGACCCGGGTTTGATTCTGGCCTCGGGTCACTGTGTGAAGTTTGCATGTTCTCCTTGTGCCTGCGCGGGTTTCCTCCGGGTGCTCCGGTTTCCTCCCACACTCCAAAAATGTGCGGGTTAGGTTGATTGGCCATGCTAAATTACCCCTTAGTGTCAGAAGGACTAGGAGGGTAAATATATGGGTTCGGAGATTGGTGGGATTGTTGTTGGTGGAGGCTCGATGGGCCAAATGGTCTCCTTCTGCACTGTGGATTCAATGATTCTATAACCTCCACCATCTAGAAGGACAGAGGCAGCAAGTGAAACACCGCACATAGAAACACCACATCTCTAGATTCCTCTACATAGCAATTGTCATTCTGACTTGAGCCAAGGTTGTCACTCCATCATTGTCGCTGGGTGAAAATCCTGGAACTTCTTACCTGACAGCACTGCTGGATGTACCTTCACCACATGGACTGCAGTGGTTTAAAAAGGCACTTCACCCCATCTTTTAAGATCAGCTTGGACTGGGCAATAAATGCTAGCTTCCCCAGGAACACCCACCTGCTGTGAATTCATTTTTAAAGAGGGACTTGTGGAATAAATATTCGGGAGCTGCCGGGGCAACGCCCTTTTACTTTAGTAACCAGTTTCTTTTTGAATTTCACCAGCCAAAAAAGCTGATCAGAAATTGTTTAGTAGTTTACAGGCTGCAGAGATTGGGCAGCCGAGATACCACCTGGCTATTAGGGCTCCATTGGGTGTCCAGCAGCAGGGTTGGAGTGTTTATATCAGAAGTTTTATCTGTAAGACTATTAAAGTAACTTTGCGATAATATATAAGCCAAGAGACCTTGACTAACATTAACCATTGAGTTTTCTGAGTCGACTTCCCAGTTTAACATCATCACAGGCTACAGCTGAATGGGAACAGACTGTTGGGAATTAGTTCATTCCTCCCAGTTTCTGCCAGATGGAGGAAGTTAAAATCCCCTCTAATTTTGCAAAGAATTGTGCTGTTGATAAATTTAAGTTAATACCATTATTACATTTTCAAAAATTATCTCAAAAATACAGTTCCCTGCCATCATCATCCCCTCTTACCACATTATGAGGGACATGGATAGAGTAGATAGGAAGGAAATTTACTTCTCAGTAGAGAGATCAATAACAAGGGGGCATAGATTTATGGTAAGGGGCAGGAGATTTCAAGGGGATGTGAGAAAAATCTTTTTCACCCAGTGGGTGTTGGGAATCTGTAGCTCACTGCCCGAAGGGTAGTAGAGGCGGGAACTTTCACAACATTTAAAAAGCATTTAGATGGGCACTTGAAATACTTTAGCAAATAAAACTGTGGGAAAAGTGCGGGAAAATAGGATTAGAATAGATAGGTGCTTGATGGCCAGCACAGAAATGATGGGCTGAATGATCTCTTTTTGTGCCGGAAAACTCTGACTTCATGACTCTATCCATACTCCCCCTAAGGTAGCCTTCCAGAACTTTGCTTAAAATGGCCATTCCTCATGTATGGGCATATGGACCAATACTGGATTAAGAGCATTCATGCCAATTATAACTCTGCCATTGATTGCTTGGCTGAGATCCATGATCTGGGATTGAACTACAAATTGTCTTGGTGTGTTGTGTCGGTACATGGTACATTTGTGTAAAGAGTTGTAAGCAACTCTAATCTAATGAAAAATCACAAGTCATGGTTTCCTTTGAGACATTTTGACATAGGATGTTTGGACTGTAGGTAGTGTGATACATTCTATTGTCATGTAGTTTATGTAAGATGAACCATGCCTATGAAATACCAGTTTGTTTTTCCCACACCCGCTGAAATGTTATATAAGCTGGCAACAGAATAATGTGACTCATCCATATACCTGTATATTTTCTTCAGCCATATCCTGCCCCGGTGGTAGTCACTATGAGAGGTGTGGTACTAGTTGTCCCGCAACTTGTACAGATCAATTGGCACCTGACAACTGTCTTCTACCAGCTGTTGAAGGATGCTTTTGTGACCCTGGATATGTTCTGAGTATGGACAAATGTGTTCCAAGCAGTCAGTGTGGTTGTGTGGATGAGAACAACAAATACTTTCAGGTAAGTGTATAGACCTTTGCCTGGTATCATTATGTAAGCTACTTGAATGAAAGGAAAGCCTACTGAAAATGCGCAGCAAATCAATCTGGACCTGAAAGGAATGGGCCGGTTAAACCAGAATCCTGCTGATTGACCGACCTATTTAAACTCCAGAGGGGGTTGAAGGTTTTGGATCATCTTCTTCCCGACATCTCTTCAGCCCTTCCAAATCATGTTGAAGCATCTCTGCATCTTCCTCCCACTCAATCTTGTATCATCTGCAAATTTGGAGATAATACATTTAGTTCCCTCACCTAAATCATTAATATATAATATGAACAGTTGGGGGTCCTAGCACAGATCCCTGCGGTACCCCACTAGTCATTGCCTGCCAATCAGAAACAGATCCACTTTTTCACCTCTTTACTTCCTGTTTGCTAACCAGCTTTCAATCCATCTCAAGACAGTACCCTGTAATTCCATGTGCTTTAACATTACATAATAATCATCTGCTATGTGAGATCTTATTGAAAACCTTCTGAAAGTCTAAATAAACCGCATCCACCAGTTCTCCCTGGTCAACTCTACTAGTGATGTTACATAGAACTTACTAATGTTACTTGTTACATAGAACATAGAAAAAAAAACATCCTCAAAGAATTCCAGTAGATTTGCCAAGCATGATTTCCCTTTCATATAATCGACTTTGTCTGATTATACCACTACTTTCCAAGTGCTGAGTTATGAAATCCTTGATAATGGAATCTAGCAACCTCCCTACTACCAATGTTAGGCTCAATGGTCTATAGTTCCCTGTTTTCTTCCTATCTCTCTTTTTGAATAGCGGGCTTACATGGATTTGCCCCTCCCTACCCTCCAATCTGTAGGAACCATTCCAGAGTCCAGAGAATTTTGGAAAATGACCACCAATGGATCTACTATTTCTAGGGCAACCTAAGTACTCTGGTATGAGGATTATCAGGCCCTGGAGATTTATTTGCCTTCAATCCCATTAATTTCCCCAAAATCATTTCTCTACCAAAACAGAATTCCTTCAGCTCCTCACTAAAATTTGTGTTTCTCATGTCTTCCTTTGTGAAGACAGAAGCAAAGTACAAATTTAGTTCTTCAGCCATTTCTCAGCACTGGATACTGGATGCAGGGCTATGGGCCCTGACAACTTTCTGCCAATAGTACTGAAGACTTGTGCTCCTGAACTTGCTGTGTACCTAGCCGAACTGTTCCTGTACAGCTACAACACTGGCATTTATCCGGCAATGTGGCCAATTTTGCTCAGGTATGTCCCATACACAGGAAATAGGATAAATCCAACCCGGCCAATTAACAACCCATCAATCTACTCTCGATTATCAGTAAAGTGATGGAAGGGATCATTAACAACACTATCACGCAGCACTTACTCAACAATAATCAGCTCACTGACATTCAGTTTGGGTTCTGCTAGGATCACTCAGTTCCTGACCTTATTACAGGCCTAGTTCAAACATGGACAAAAAAGCTGAACTCAGGATATGAGGTGAGGTGAGAGTGATTGCCTTTGACATCAAGGTGGCATTTGACTGAGTATGGCATCAAGGAGCCTCAGCAAAACTGGATTCAATGGGGGGAAAAAAACCTCCCCTAGTTAGAGTCATACCTGACACAAAGGAAAATGGTTGTGATGGTTGGAGGTCAATCATCTCAGTTCCAGGACCTCACGACAGGAGTTCCTCAGGGGAGTGCCCTAGGCCCAATCATCTTCACCTGCTTCATCTATGACCTTCCTTTCATCATAAGTTCAGAAGTGGGGATGTTTGCTAATGATTGCACAATGTCCAGTGCCACTCACAACTCAGATACTGAAGCAGTCAATGTCCAAATGCAACAATACTTGGTCATTTTCCAGGCTTGAGCTAACAAGTGGCAAGAAACATTCATGGCACGCAAGTGCCAAACAATGACCATCTCTAACAAGAGAGAATCTAATCATCGCCCCTTGACATTGAATGGCATTACCATTGCGGAATCTCCCATTCTCAACATCCCGGGGATTACCATTGACCAGGAACTGAAACTAGACTAGCCATATAGATACCATAGCTGCAAGAGCCTGTCAGAAGCTAGGAATCCTGCAGAGAGTAACTTACCTCCTGACTCCCCAAAGCCTGTCCACCATCGACAAGGCTCAAGTTAGGAGTGATGGAATACTCTCCACTCGCCTGGGTGAGTACAGCTCCAACAGTACTGAAGAAGCTCGACATCATCCAGGACAAAGCAACCCACTTGATAGGTACTCCATCCACAAACATTCACTCCCTCCACCACTGATGAACAGTAACAGCAGTGTGTACCATCTGCAAGAAGCATTGCAGAAACTCATCAAGGCTCCTTAGGTAAACCTACCAAACCCATGACCATCTAGAAGGATAAGGGCAGTTAATAAATGGGAACACCACCCCTTGGAATTCCCCTCCAAGTCACTCACCATTCTGACTTGATGATGTATTGCTGTTCCTTCACTATTGCTGGGTCAAAATCCTGGAACTCCCTCTCTAACAGCACTCCCTACACCTCATGGACTACAGTGGTTCAAGAAGGCAGCTCACCACCACCTTCTCGAAGGCAACTAGGGATGGACAATAAATGCTGGCCTAGCCAGCATCACCACATCCCATAAATGAATAAATGAAATAAAATCATGGTTTAACAATTCAGCTATTTCTCACATTGAAATCACTTTATTTAATAGTGTCCTTTTGGTTTTTTCAGCTAAATGAAAACTGGTTCACACATGAGAATTGCACTGAGCGTTGTACATGCTTAGGCAAAAACATCATTACCTGTAGAGCTTGGCAATGTGGAGCATTGGAGACATGTGAGAGACATGATGGAGAGCTGGGGTGTCACATGACAGGTTAGTCGCCTTGTCTCATGAGGAGGTAGCAAAATGGTCTGCCAATGAGCAATGATACCTTTTGCTCAAAAATGTAGAACTATAAAGATGTAAAAGTCATTTAGATGTCAAAGCTCCTTTGATCAAAGTTTGCTATATCTCTAGTTAATAACTTGTGTCCCCTCTGATACAATTTGTGTAGAAATATATCGCCTAGTGGTTACTTAATTTGCATATCAGGTCCCACATTCAATCACTATTCCGAGGTAACTAATATCAGTTGAGGCAGCAGTAAGAGATGTTACAACTTGTCTCAGGACCCATGTCCGAGGCAGAGTAATCAGCCATGCTCCTGATAGGAGTGACTCCTGCTACAAAGTGCACTGCATAGTGGACAGATACAACAACTACCACCTACATTTATACTGCACGTTTACAAAGAACAGTACAGCACAGGAAACAGGCCCTTCGGCCCCCCAAGCCTGTGCTGCTCCTTGGTCCAACTAGACCAATCGTTTGTATCCCTCCATTCCCAGGCTGCTCATGTGACTATCCGGGTAAGTCTTAAACGATGTCAGCGTGCCTGCCTCCACCACCCTACTTGGCAGCGCATTCCAGGCCCCCACCACCCTCTGTATAAAAAACATCCCTCTAATATCTGAGTTATACTTCGCCCCTCTCACCTTGAGCCCGTGACCCCTCGTGAACGTCACTTCTGATCTGAGAAAAAGCTTCCCACCGTTCACCCTATCTATCCCCTTCATAATCTTGTACACCTCTATTAGATCTCCCCTCATTCTCCGTCTTTCCAGGGAGAACAACCCCAGTTTACCCAATCTCTCCTCATAGCTAAGACCCTCCATACCAGGCAACATCCTGGTAAACCTTCTCTGCACTCTCTCTAACGCCTCCACGTCCTTCTGGTAGTGCGGCGACCAGAACTGGACGCAGTACTCCAAATGTGGCCTAACCAGCGTTCTAGACAGCTGCATCATCAGACTCCAGCTTTTATACTCTATACCCCGTCCTATAAAGGCAAGCATACCATATGCCTTCTTCACCACCTTCTCCACCTGTGTTGCCACCTTCAAGGATTTGTGGACTTGCACACCTAGGTCCCTCTGTGTTTCTATACTCCTGATGACTCTGCCATTTATTGTATAACTCCTCGCTACATTATTTCTTCCAAAATGCATCACTTCGCATTTATCCGGATTAAACTCCATCTGCCACCTCTCCGCCCAATTTTCCAGCCTATCTGTATCCTGCTGTATTGCCCGACAATGCTCTTCGCTATCCGCAATTCCAGCCATCTTCGTGTCATCCGCAAACTTGCTGATTACACCAGTTACACCTTCTTCCAAATCATTTATATATATCACAAATAGCAGAGGTCCCAGTACAGAGCCCTGCGGAACACCACTGATCACAGACCTCCAGCCGGAAAAAGACCCTTCGACCACTACCCTCTGTCTCCTATGGCCAAGCCAGTTCTCCACCCATCTAGCCACTTCTCCTTGTATCCCATGAGCCTTAACCTTCTTAACCAACCTGCCATGTGGGACTTTGTCAAATGCCTTACTGAAATCCATATAGACGACATCCACGGCCCTTCCTTCATCAACCGTTTTTGTCACTTCCTCAAAAAACTCCACCAAATTTGTAAGGCACGACCTCCCTCTTACAAAACCATGCTGTCTGTCACTAATGAGATTGTTCCGTTCTAAATGCACATACATCCTGTCTCTAAGAATCCTCTCCAACAACTTCCCTACCACGGATGTCAAGCTCACCGGCCTATAATTTCCTGGGTTATCCCTGCTACCCTTCTTAAACAACGGGACCACATTCGCTATCCTCCAATCCTCAGGGACCTCACCCGTGTCCAAAGAAGCGACAAAGATTTCCGTCAGAGGCCCAACAATTTCATCTCTCGTCTCCCTGAGCAGTCGAGGATAGATGCCATCAGGCCCTGGGGCTTTGTCAGTTTCAATGTTCCCTAAAAAACCTAACACTTCCTCTCTTGTAATGGAGATTTTCTCTAATGGGTCAACACCTCCCTCCGAGACACTCCCGGTTAACACGCCCCTCTCCTTCGTGAATACCGATGCAAAGTATTCATTTAGGATCTCCCCTATTCCCTTGGGTTCTAAGCATAATTCCTCTCCTTTGTCCCTGAGAGGTCCGATTTTCTCCCTGACAACTCTTTTGTTCCTAACGTATGAATAGAATGCCTTAGGATTCTCCTTAATCCTGCCTGCCAAGAACACCTCGTGACCTCTTTCGCCCTTCTAACTCCCCGTTTGAGTTCTTTCCTACTCTCTCTGTATTTCTCCAGAGCTCCATCTGTTTTCAGTTGCCTGGACTTAACGTACGCTTCCCTTTTCATTTTAATCAGATCCTCAATTTCCCTGGTTATCCACGGCTCTCGAATCCTACCTTTCCTATCTTTCCTTTTTACAAGCACATGCCTATCCTGCAGCCTTATCAATAGTTCCTTAAAAGACTCCCACATGCCAGACGCGGACTTACCTTCGAACATCCTCTCCCAATCAACATCCACCAATTCCTGCCTAATCCGGCTATAGTTAGCCTTCCCCCAATTTAGCACCCTGCCCGTAGGACAGCACTCATCCTTGTCCATTACTATCCTAAAGTTAACAGAGATGTGGTCAGTATTTGCCACTTGTTCCCCTACCGAAACTTTGATGACCTGACCGGGCTCATTTCCCAGAACTAGGTCCAGTATAGCCCCCTCTCTCGTCGGGCTATCTACATACTGTTCCAAAGAACCTTCCAGTACGCATTTTACAAATTCCTCCCCGTCCGGACCCCCAGCTCTAAGCACTTTCCAGTCTGTGCCAGGGAAATTAAAGTCCCCCACTACAACAACCCTATTTTTTCTGCACCTATCCAGAATCTCCTGACATATCCTTTCCTCCACTTCCCGTGGGCTGTTGGATGGTCTGTAGTACACCCCCAGCATAGCGACTGCACCCTTCCTGTTTCTGAGTTCCACCCACAGCGACTCAGTACATGACCCCTCTAAGTTGTCTACCCTCTGCACCGCGGTAATATGCTCCTTAACTAATATCGCTACTCCCCCACCTTTTTTAGCCCCTCCTCTGTCTCGCCTAAAACACTTATACCCCGGAATATTCAGCTGCCAGTCCTGTCCTTCTTTTAACCAAGTTTCCGTCACCGCAACCACATCCAAATTCCTCGTAAGCATTAAGGCCCTAAGTTCGTCTGTTTTACCCGTTACGCTCCTCGCATTGAAGCAGATGCACTCCAGACCTCCAGGCCCAGTCAGGTCATCCTCCTCCAGAGTGCTCCTCTTCTTAGCTAGCCTTGCCCTGGCCCCCAGCTCAACCCCAGCCTCAGTACTTACTGACCTACTGTTTTGTTCCCCACCCCCCTGCCACACTAGTTTAAATCCTGCCGAAACACTCCAGCAAAACTCCCAGCCAGGATATTTGCTCCCATTTAATGTAATTTAATGTCTCAAAGCACATCATGGGAACATCATAAAGCAAAAATGTGGTGATACATTATTGGGGCAGTGTCTTAAAGGAACAAAGCGAGGTGGAGAGGTGGAATGATTTAGGGAGGTAGTTCCAGGTTTTTGGACCTGGGCACTTGTAGGCATGAATACCAATAGTGGAACGAGTAAAATCAGGCATGCCCAAGAGGCCATTCACGAGCACAGATATCTTGGAGGGTTTGTGGGACTGGAAGGAATTCCAGAAATAGGGAGGGGCAAACCCATGGAAGGGCTTGAAAACAAGGATGAGAATTTTAAAATTGAGGCTTTGCTTAACTGTAAGGTTAAGTGGTGAAAGCATATCTCAGGTCAAATATAACACCAAGTTCACAAACAGTGTGGCTTAGCTTCTGACAGTCATCAGAAAAAGGAGTGGAGTCAGTAACTAGAGAATGGAGTCAATAACTCGAGAATGGAGTTTGAAACAGGGACCTAAAGCAATGTTTTCAGACTTCCCAGTATTTAATTGGAGAAAATTACTGGTCTGCACTGTCTTTCATATATGTAGACATTTAGCAACAGTGGTGAAGGAGAGGTGCTGCTGAAGTGGAGCTGGGTGTCATCAGTGTTCATGTGAAAATCAACATTGTGCTTTCGGATGATGTCACTGCAAGGTGCACTGCATGTAGATGAGAAATAGCAAGAGACCATGGATTGATCCTTGGGGGACACCAGAGGCAACAGATTAAGCAGAGAAACTATCGTTAGTAATACCCTGGCTTTAGGTAGAATGGAACCGGGCGAGTACAGCCCATCCAGCTGGACAAGCTGTGTGGTGTTCCAATATTCTTCCCCAGTTTTCCACATCACAACCATGACTAACACTTCAGTGCTACTTCATTGTCTGTGAATCATAGCATAGCAAGTGTGAATGTTTGAATATTAATCTAGAGCAGAAGCCAGCTTGGCTGTGATAACCCTCAATAACTGAATTTCCTTTTGACAGTCAGTGTCAAACATTGAAGACAGGCTACTCAGAGTATTGGCATCCATAGAAGAGCATGGGTCTGGAAATTCAGGAAAGCAAAGAATTAGAGGGGACGTGAACTTCCACAATCTTGAGGACAAAAATAATGAAGCAATTCTGAGGGCTATGGTGATAGAAAACCAAAGCCCATTGTGTCATCATGTACTTAGCTTTAATAATTTCTTTCAGCATTAAAACCCAGCATTTCACACTAAAGTTTTATTGTTTATCTAGGAAGTGCCTCCTGCTATGTTGGTGGTGATCCTCACTATTATACCTTCGATAAAATCATGTACACATTTTCGGGTGCTTGTGCTTATACCCTGGTGAAAGTCTGTGACAACAGCAGTGTGGTTCCTGTCAGCATCACTACGTTGAATGAAAGGCATGGGCAGAGCCTCTCTACTTATTTGAGAGAGATCTACGTAGATGTGTATGGTGTACGCCTCACACTGCAGAAGAATAGAAGAATTTTGGTAAGATCTCAGCAGTGAAATGTAAAAGATTGCAAAAAATTTCATTTGTATCAACCTTCAACTTTTTTTTGTGTTCTTTGCCCGTCAAGTGAAGAGTTCTGGTGTGAATGAATGAATGGTGTGAATCTACATAGGGCACCCAGTGTTAGAACTGGGGGCTAGAAGGTAATGTCCTGGATTCTGCTGTGGTAATAATAGTAAAACTGCCCCTTACAACCATGAATTGATGAAAACTTCCACTCTAATGTTGTTTGATTCATAGAATCATACAGTGCAGAAGAGGCCCTTCGGCCCATCAAGTCTGCACCAACACTTGAACTCCCACCTAATCCCGTCTGCCAGCACTTGGCCCATAGTCCTGACTATGTTTCATTTTAAAATCCTAGTAAAAGTTACAGCTTGTTTTACCAGAATACTACATTCAATATTATGTCAAACACATTCACTCACTGCCCATGAAAAGATAATTTTATCTTTATGGCGTGTCCAATTTCTTCACATTTATTAAAAATTCCACATTTTTAAAAACATATCTTTTCTTTTTTAAAAAAAAACTGTTTAATTCAGCTTCTATTTCAATACAGTTTATGCATTTATTTCACTATCTGAAAATTTAAAGATGAAAGGCTTTTAAGCACTTTTACTGTGTTTGAATACTTCACGTACCAACCGACTCAAGAACAGCTTCTTCCCTGCTGCTGTCAGACTTTTGAACGGACCTACCTCGCATTAAGTTGATCTTTTGCTAGACCCGAGCTATGACTGTAACACTACATTCTGCACTCTCTCATTTCCTTCCCTATGAACAATACTTTTCACTGTATGTTAATACATGCGACAATAATAAATCAAATCAAATCAGTGTGACTGGCTACCTTTTTGCTGACATCACTACTGCATGCGAAGACATCCCATTGATTTGGCACCAGACTTACACTGCCAGGGAAAAGGGAAATCCCTGTCACTGAGAACACAAGATCTTTGTGGGATGCTTTCTTTGAGGTCAGCTGTGGGCACCATTGCTTTGCTGCTGACCACCAAATCCAGGTCACCTGTATCTGGGGTCACCATTGCAGATGTCAGAGCAGCTTTCTTGAAGGTCAACCCATGGAAAGCGACTGGCCCGGATGGGATACCCGGACGTGCACTCAGATCCTGCGCGGATCAGCTGGCGGAGGTATTCACAGACATCTTCAACCTCTCTTTACAACAATCTGAGTTCCCTATCTGCTTCAAGAAGATGACCATCATCCCGGTACCTAAGAAAAACCAAGCAACGTGCCTTAATGACTATTGGCCGGTGGCTCTGACATCCATCATTATGAAGTGCTTCGAAAGGTTAGTCACGGCATGAATCAATTCCAGCCTCCTGGACTACCTGGATCCACTACAGTTTGCCTACCGCCGCAACAGTGGTCAGCCATTGCCATTTCCCTGGCCCTGCACTCAACCCTGGAACACCTAGATAACAAGGACACCTATGTCAGACTCCTATTTATTGACTACAGCTCAGCCTTCAACACTATTATTTCCACGAAACTCATCTCCAAACTCCGTAGCCTGGGCCTTGGCACCTCCCTCTGCGACTGGATCCTGAACTTCCTAACTCACAGACCACAATCAGTAAGGATAGGCAACAACACCTCCTCCACGATCATCCTCAACACCGGTGCCCCACAAGGCTGTGTTCTCAACCCTCTACTATACTCCTTGTACACCTATGACTGTGCGGCCAAATTCCTCTCCAATTTGATTTTCAAGTTTGCTGACGACACCACCATAGTGGGTCAGATCTCAAACAATGACAAGACAGAGTACAGGAATGAGGTAGAGAATCTGGTGAACTGGTGTGGCAACAGTAATCTCTCCTTCAATGTCAACAAAATCAAGGAGATTGTCATCGGCTTCAGGAAGTGTAAAGGAGAACATGCCCCTGTCTACATCAATGGGGACGAAGTAGAAAGGGTCAAGAGCTTCAAGTTTTTAGGTGTCCAGATCACCAACAACCTGTCCTGGTCCCCCCATGCTGACACTATAGTTAAGAAAGCCCACCAACACCTCTACTTTCTCAGAAGACTAAGGAAATTTGGCATGTCAGTTAGGACTCTCATCAACTTTTACAGATGCACCATAGAAAGCATTCTTTCTGGTTGTATCACAGCTTGGTATGGCTCCTGCTCTGCCCAAGACCGCAAGAAACTACAAAAGGTCGTGAATGTAGCCCAATCCATCATGCAAACCAGCCTCCCATCCATTGACTCTGTCTACACTTCCTGCTGCCTTGGCAAAGAAGCTAGCATAATTAAGGACACCATGCACCCCGGACATTCTCACTTCCATCTTCTTCCTTTGGGAAAAAGATACAAAAGCCTGAGGTCATGTACCAACCGACTCAAGAACAGCTTCTTCCCTGCTGCTGCCTTCAGACTTTTGAATGGACTTACCTCGCATTAAGTTGATCTTTCTCTGCACCCTAGCTATGACTGTAACACTACATTCTGCACTCTCTCGTTTCCTTCTCTATGAACGGTATGTTTTGTCTGTATAGCGCGCAGGAAACGATACTTCTCACTGTATGTTAATACATGTGACAATAATAAACCAAATCAAATCAAATCAAGTCAGTGTTTGGCACAATTAAATGGTGAGTATCCCCCCAGCAGTGTATGTCAGTCTTAAAATCTCAGAAGAGCAACCATAATGCAGCAGGGAAACATTTTCAATGTCTCAAACATGATATCTGAGACTGCAAATCAGCATCAATCAATTAATCAAAAAAATTCTTTTTTTGCCTCAATGCTCCATGCAATTCATTGGCCAATGCGCTATAACATATTTAGCCGGGTGCTGAAGAGCAGGCATAGTTCAAGGTGATCTCCTGTACCTTCAGGTGACATAACATGATTGGAAACTGACTGGAAAATTGGCAGGCACATAGGATCATAGAATGGTTACAGCACACAAGGCCATTCAGCCCATTGTGTCCATGCTGGCTCTCTGTCAGAACTACTGAGCTCATCCCAGTTGCCCCAACTTTTTTTCCATCAGTCTGCATTTTTTTATTTACAGATAATTATCCAATTCCCTTTTGAAAGCCACCATTGTATCTGCCTTCACCACACTCTCAGGCAGTGAATTCCAGAGCCTAACCACACACTGTGTTAAACAGTTTTCCCTCATGTCGCATATAACCTCATGGTTCTCTGCATTAAATTTCATCTGCCATTTGTCTAGCATGTCTCTGTTCGCTTGATATCCATCATTGTCCTCCTCACAGTTCACAATGCTTCCAAATTTTGTGAAAATAACTATAGCCCACTGTGAGCTACAAAACAGTATCACTAGTGGAGAGATTTTTCTCTGTACCGTATATGTAATGAAATTTTAAATTAATTGGAGTAGATTTTTAACTTGCAATCGAGCGTAAAACTGATATTGTGGATGAATCGCCTGTTACAGAAACTATACAAATTAAGTACAGTAAGAAGTCTCACAACACCAGGTTAAAATCCACCAGGTTATATCAATTAAGTATGAAGAAATGAGCATGGAGCAGTTCCTGTGCCGGGTGAGCAATCCACAACATCAGAAGCAGGGTGGAAACCCATTTTTCAGAAACTGATTTGAGAACTTACACAGAGAAAACATTCCCTCCCCGATCTCACCCCTGCACTCTCAGTTGATGTTAGTTTTCTTCCCTCAGTAGTCTGAGGTAACGTTTAGTTTGTAGTGCTGAAAAATTATTCTGTTTCATCATCATTTTGCTCCAGTTGATTGTGTCTGTCTCATACAAAGTGTCTTACTTTTCAGCTGGATGGAGAAAGGACTCGCATGCCAATCCAGGGTCGTTTGAGAGGCATTAATGTTCTAACAAATGGCATCTATACAATCGTCGAGACAGATTTTGGAATGTCAGTGAAATATGATGGCAATCACAATCTAAAGATCGATTTGCCAAACTCGTATCATTCAAAGGTAAGCAGACAAACACATTAATTCCCTGATTAACCTAAATGTCATGTACACATTGGAACACAAGCCACCTACTGCCTCAAAAGAGCTGTGAGCCTGTAATCAAACCATGGTGACTCACAGCATGGTGTTCATGCTTGTTATCAAAATTAATCATTTTTTTCAGTGACTAATGTATGGCTATTTTAATATAAACTAAACCCCGATCAATATTTTCCTCATGGTTTGAATCCTTTATAAAATAGATGTGTGAGGCAGTAACGGAATATGCTTTTCGATGAAAGGTCTGAGTAAATAATTTTGGATGCGATTTCATTCTGCTGTAAAAGCGTTGGGATTAAATTAAAAACAACAACACAAAGATAGCCTGTTAAAAACTTCTTGAATGCTTGTTAACGCTACAAACAGACACAGGTCAACTTTGAAGAATTTTTAAAAATTATCTGTCATATCCACAAAAGGAGGGAAAAATAGAGTGCAGTTACCATTTTTTCTATCTTTTTTGACAGTCAGTAAGTGAAACAGATAGAGATTTGATTTGATTTGATTTATTATTGTCACGTGTTAGTATACAGTGAGAAGTATTGTTTCTTGCACGCTATATAGATAAACCACACATTGAGAAGGAAAGGAGAGGATGCAGAATGTAGTGTTTCAGTCATAGCTAGGGTGTAGAGAAGGATCAACTTATTGCAAGGTAGGTCCATTCAAAGTCTGAAGGCAGCAGGGAAGAAGCTGTTCTTGAGTCGGTTGCTATGTGACCTAGACTTTTGTATCTATTTCCTTGCGGAAGAAGGTGGAAGAGAGTAGTCCCGGGATGTGTGATGTCCTTGATTATACCGGCTGCTTTTCCGAGGCAGCGGGAAGTGTAGACAGAGTAAATGGATGGGAGGCTGGTTTGCATGATGGACTGAGCTTTGTTCACGGCACTTTGTAGTTTTATGCCGTCTTGGACAGAGCAGGAGCCATACCAAGCTGTGATACATTTGAAAAGGATGCTTTCTATGGTGCATCTATAAAAGTTGGTGAGACATGCCAAATTTCCTTAGTCGCCTGAGAAAGTAGAGGTGTTGGTGGGCTTTCTTAACTATAGCATTGATGGATCAGGACAGGTTGTTCGTGATCTGGATATCTAGAAAGAAGAGAACAGAAAAAACTATGAGTCATTTAGCGATGGGACTCAAGAACCCACACGTATACTTGGCTCAAAACTTCCAGCTCCTGTCGGATCTAATTTCTCCACTAGCCTATTTAGCACAAACACCAGAGCAGTCAGGGTTGACTCCTGATCAGTCATGGATTAGCTCCTCTGGGCTAGGGGAGTAGTAAGGTTCAGTCAATTAGCCCAAGCAGCCCTAAGTGTGGGAAGGTAATTATCAACCAGCGATCTCTCTCTTAATCACTAATAGCTCTTGTTATAAAGTGAATGCATATCAGAGGAGATGGGATTCAGCTCGAATGCCTACAGCATTGAAAGATCTGATTATTTTCACTGTAGTCTTAAACATATGGCTATAAACAGTTACGTGAGGTTCAAGAGGATAGCTAATGCAGCATCAGTTGGCACCTTCAGCAGGGAAACCTAGAAGGACAACCTGCAAAATCTGAAGCGTGGTGGGTAATAAATGTTTTTTTGCAGTACCAAGTTCACTGTGAGCCAATTTGTGATATAAATCTTACACCTAGGTGTATATTAAGTATACTTTAATCATTTGAAGCTCATATAATATCTGTAAACAGAGACCAGAATACAAAGTAAGGAGCATTTTGCGTCTGTTTAAAATATTTTGGTAGCAGATGCATCTCTGATGATTTTCCAAAGAGAGGCCTGTTTACTATACATTGAATGGCATTTTCCAGCCCTTCCCATTGGCGGGATCTTCTGGTTCCCCCCCAAAGCTAATCCTAACCCCACTGCAGCGGGTTCTCCGGCAGCAGGAATGGGCGGGCAAACCACACAAAATGCTGTGGACACTGGAAGATCCCACGGAAGGCCAATGGCAAGCTTCAAAAGATTAAAATGCACAAAAAATAAACCTAGGTGGAAAATTTATATCACAAATTGGCTTACAGTGAACTTGGGTACTGGAAAAAAAATATTTTGTTCATAAAGCTAGATGGTGCACACTGCTGACATTGTTTTTCAGTGGTGGAGAGAGTGAATGTTTGTGGTTAGCACTTCTGCCTCACAGTGCCAGGGACCCGGGTTCAATTCCAGCCTTGGGTGACTGTGTGGAGTTTGCATGTTCTCCCCATCTCTGCGTGGGTTTCCTCCGGGTGCTCCGGTTTCCTCCCACAGTCCAAAGATGCCCGGGTTAGGTTGATTGACCATGCTAAATTGCTGCTTAGTGTCAGGGAGATTAGCAGGGTAAATAGGTGGGATTACGGGGTTAGGACCTGGGTGGGATTGTTGTTGGTGCAGGCTCGATGGGTCAAGTGGCCTTCTTCGGCACTGTAGGGATTCTTTGAATTGACGAAAGGGTGCCAATCAAACAGACTGTTTTGTCTTGGATGGTGTCAAGTTTCTTGAGTGTTGTTGAATATCTGACTATTGGTTTCTGCAGTCATTTCCCAGCATCTCGGAACTGAGAATTTCCCAACATGTCAAATCGGAAAATTTGACTTAATCTTCCTAATATCAGTTTACTGTTGACATGAACAAGAATTTTAAAAATGCAGTGTTCTTAGGTTTTTTTATGTTGCAGTATGCCCCCTTATCTAATGTAACCTATTCCTTGTTATCACTTTTGGGAATCTGTCCCTCTGTTACTACAGGTGTGTGGTATGTGTGGTAATTACAACGGCCTTAAAGCTGATGAGTTGCAAATGCCTAATGGAATCATTGCACCCAATGCAACTCACTTTGGAAACAGCTGGAAGTCAGAGGAATACAGCAATGTAGGGTAAGATTTAAACTTGCATATATCACAAAGATACACAAAAGTACTCTTTCTTCATTCATTACACACAGTGAATAATACAAAACTGGAAGTGGACACAAGGCATCGTCGTAGAAATAGGAGTAAGTATATACCAAATCCTGGGTAAAGGATGGCCATTGGATTGAAGCTTTCCAACATACATAATGCTAAAAATTATCATTGACACATTACCATACAAATGCTTATTTCACACTTCTCTCTGCCATAAATAGATAAAGGAGCATGTTAATTGATATCGACATATTCATCATATTTGAGTTATCACAAACATCACTTATTCGCAGACTGTTGTAATAGCCTTTTAAAGACATGCCATTTGGAGCCATGTAATTAAAGAAAAGAGTTAGAATGTTTGAAGTATAATAAAATCTGTGCTGTCTGTTTTTACTAGCTGTCAACCGGACAACAGAAGACAAGTGGACTCGCTTTGCACCCCAGGAGAGAAACTGATCATTGAGTCCCAGTGCCAGGAGCTGATGTATGATAAATACAAATCTTGTCATCACTTTGTTAACCCAGATTTCTTCATCAAGAACTGTATACAGGACATGTGCAAGTATAATGACATGATTCCAACACTCTGTGATAACATCCAAAACTATGTTGATGCTTGTAAGGAAGAGGGAGTAGAAATTAAATGGAGGAACAGTACATTCTGCCGTAAGTTGATTGTTATATGTTATGATTATATTATGTTATTTGCAGGAGAGAGATTAAGTTAATGAAAGTTAAATAACTCACACACACATATGTATATCAATATTCAAATATATGGTGCAATATAGCATTGTCACAATATGATACATGAACAAGACACTCAATGGAGAGGCATATATTCTGCAAAATTAAAAGAACAAGGGGCCTGAAAATACACAATCTTTTTGACCTGTACCCACTGCAATTTTGGTGGGAGCTAGTACATCACTAGGGCCAAAGACATATGCTAGATCACAGACAAGCATCAAACTATCTGCACCGGCCTGCTGTAGCCGCACCTCCAAAAACATCAAAACAGCCATCAGTGCACAAACATGAAGGGACTCCCAAAATTGGAATTCATGTGACCTGGTTCTCAAAAAAATCAGTGTAGGGCTGGTGAAGGTTGACCAGAGGTTAAAAACCCAAATTGAAGGTCTAGGACAAGATCAAGGCCTGGCCCCTGCAAGCAAGCTTCCAGGCCATTATCAGGAAGCTCTCAGGGTGTCAACATTGCCCCCACTCCCCCACCACAATGTGTGGCCTTGTGTGGCCAAGATGTCTGGCCTAGAAACAGTCCTAGCAATGCAAGTGCATGCTGACGGAATTCAAATCAGATGATCTCTCCTGACTCAAAATATTCTAACGGATCAATAGTATAGATCACCATTGGGTGTGATTCTGGCATAAGTTTCAAGATCATTGGCATGTAAATTTTCGACAGTTATTTATGGTAAAGGCTAGGGATCCCCAGGTTTAGCTACATGGATACATCTTTCCTCCCAGCATTGTCAACTCCAAGTCAGGAGAAGATCCAGCTCCAAAAACTGTTATAACATCTAACAGTCACAGAAATCCTACAGTGCAGAAGGAGGCCACTCGGCCCATCGAGTCCGCACTGACCACAATCCCACCCAGGCCCCACCCCACGCACTTTACCCACTAATCCCTCTAACCTACGCATCCCAGGACTCTAAGGGGCAATTTTTTTTTTAACCTAGCCAATCAACCTAACCCGCACATCTTTGGACTGTGGGAGGAAACCGGAGCACCCGGAGGAAACCCACGCAGACACGAGGAGAATGTGCAAACTCCACACAGACAGTGACCCGAGCCGGGAATCGAACCCGAGACCCTGGAGCTGTGAAGCAGCAGTGCTAACCACTGTGCTACCGTGCCATAGGTTCATTCATTGAATAGCTGAGCTGTACAGCATGTGAAATCTACGGTTCAGTTTTCATTTAATGTTAACTTACTTGCTTTCTACCAGAGTGGTATTAAAAACATTGGGATTGGCATCAACTCCCAATGTTGGCAAGTGAAATTCTCCAGGGTTCATGCTTCTAATCACTACCCAGTAACTGTTGCTCAGAATGCACATATGTAGATGTTGAGAGGATTGGGTTAAGATATCCTCTGTGGCAGGATGGCCTATAACATTTACGTTCCAAGGCTCAACATGAATCATGATCACTTGAGAAAGATGCTGAAACAATTATAGGAACATAGAAAATAGAATGATCCCTTTAGCCCCAAGAGCTACATTTAATTTCTTCTTGAAATCATACAACATTTTGGCTCTAACTACATCCTGTGGTAGTGAATTCCACACACTCACCACTCTCTGGGTGAAGAAATCTCTCCTCACCTCAGCCCTAAAAGGTTTATCCCTTATCCTCAAACTATGATTCCTAGTTTTGGACTACCTCACCATTGGGAACATTCTTTCAAGTCAGGTCCTAGCAAGCAGCAAATGAATCATTGCCTTCGAGAGAGATGCAGGGGGAGAGAATTAGTGAGAAGGAATAAGCAGCAAATTATCTATTATCCAAAGAATTTCCCATCTGCCAATCTAAACATAGAAATACACCAGGACTAGACATTACCTTCCAATAAGAAGCTATTGCTTGGAATAAGAATAAGAAAGAATTTGAAACGATTAAAGTTGAACTCTATTGTCTTACGATTATTCTGAATGTCTGTGCACCTGAAATTGCTTTAGTCGTCTTTCTGCTTGGTTCAACTTACACAAAATAAATTATTTGATTTTTCTCAAGGATCATTGAAAGTTATTCAATAATTTTTGCCTTTGTTCTTTCACCTGATCTGGCAAATTTAATTTACTGATTTTGTGGAAATGTTTTATATTTGCTTTTGCAGCTCTGTATTGTCCACCAAACAGCTACTACATGAACTGTGCTCCGGCTTGTCCCCCTACATGCAATAATATCTACGCAGAATCCAGCTGTGCCAAGCCTTCAGTGTGTATAGAAGGATGTGTATGTGACAACGGTTTTGTACTCAGTGATGACAGCTGCGTTCCAATCAGTGAATGCGGTTGCAGAGACAAAAACGATAATTATCATTGTGTAAGTATGCCAAGAAAAGTCTCAATGAACTAATTTCAGGAAAGACTACAGATTTTGAGAAGTGGATTATACATATTCTTTGATAGAAGGTGTCTTGGTTGAATAATAGCACTTTTGCCTTTGTGTCAGAAGGCTGTAGCTTCAATCCCACTTCAGAGATTTGAATATATAAGCCAGGATTCAGCTCGATGGCCTACCACAGTGACCAGTGACGATGGAGAATTTGGCATTTAGCCAAATTTCCATTCACAGCAGCGGGACCAGAGAATCCCAGAAGCGGACAAGGTTGGAGAATCCTGGCCATAATCTAGGTCAATGTTCATTGATGTACGAAGGATCTGCTACACTGTCTGCCTTCTCAGGTGTATGTAAAAGACCCCATGATACTATTCAAAGAAGAACAGACTGTTTTCTTGCTAATGTTTGACATTGTGGGAAGCATCTGTTCTGAAGAAGCGTCATATTTGACACGAATGTTAACTCTTGATTCTCTTTCCACAGATGTTGCCAGACCTGCTGAGTTTTACCAGCATTTTCTGTTTTCATTATCACTGAAGTATTATCTGGTCATTTATCTAAGTGCTGTTTGTGAGACTTACAACACGTTGTTTCATTACATGAATGAAAATTGTCACTTTGTAGTACAGAATTAGAGTTGAAAAAAGAGAAATGTTGTCAAAGCTTTTCAGCATTGGGGCGGCATGGTGACATCATGGTTAGCACTGCTGCCTCACAGCGCCAGGAACCCGGGTTTGATTCCGGCCTCGGATCACTGGCTGTGTGGAGTTTGCATGTTCTCCCCGTGTCTGCGTGGGTTTCCTCCGGGTGCTCCAGTTTCCTCCCACAGTCTGAAAGATGTGCTGGTTAGGCGAATTGGTCATGCAAAATTCTCCCTCAGTGTACCCGAACAGACAGCGGAGTGTGGCGACTAGGGGATTTTCACAGTAACTTCATTGCAGTGAGAATGTGCTTATGACTAATAAATAAACTTTACTTTAACTTTTCTTGCACTCATCAGGACAGATTCACAAGAATATCAAATCTCAAAGGGAACAACAATTTATATTGCATCAGAAGAGGGTGCTGTTTCTTTCTATTCCTTCTATATTTGATTCTGAAAGGACCAGTCACAAGCATGGAATGTCATTATTCTTCATGGTAATAGAAATAATAGTAATTTAAATGAAACTTCCATATCTTCTGGCTCTCCCTAAGCACTTCACAGTCAAAGAGCTACTTTTGAAGTGTTGTCCAAATTGTTATGTAGGCACATGAAGTAACCAATTTGTACACTACAAGGTCCTACCAACAGCAATCAGATGAATAAGCAGATAAGCTATTTTTAATAGTGTCTTTGAAGTATACATATTGGTTGAGACACTGGAAGAACTCCGCTACTCTACGATCAAATGGTACTGGAATTTTTGACAGCCACCCAAATAGACAGACAAAGCTTCAGTTTATCATCTCCTCTGAAAGGCCGAATATCCATTGCTGAACTGGGAGTATCAAGCTGATTATATGCTGAAGTCCTGGAATGCAACTTGAATCCGTTGCTTTGTGGGCAGAATGTTTCCTTTGAGTGGAGGCGGGACTGGAGACAGGAAAGCTGCAAAATTGGCATCAGAGCAGTTTGCTGACATGTTCCTGCTTCTAGGTTATCTGAAAAGTGAATGGTTTTGGTGTGGTGGGAGGAGGGGGAGGTGGCTGGTGGCTACCAGCAAGCAAGTGGCAAGTAGCCAATTAAGGCCCATATAGGACCTATTAAGGGCATAGAGGAGATGTCAACTGAATATTCCAGTTGAATATGTGACCTGCACAACTGCTAATTTCTGGCTGATGCATGGAGACAACCTTCAAGCAGCAGGCCAGGGCCAATATTCCAAATAGCTATTTTGCCTCTGTGGCTGCGAAATAGCCATAGCTGCAGCCATTGATTACTTTGTGGAGTGGTATCCTTTGTCACAAACCACATAGATGGTATCTGCAAGAGCATCTCAACTTGAAACACCAGTTCATTGTGGTGTATAGCTTTGTTTTTGGAATAGTGTGAGGAGTCATGTGAAACCCCCAGTGAGAATAACCAATCCAGTCATTCTGTAACAATTATGAAAGCCTATTTATTAAATTAAAGACAAATACACACGAATAGGACTATAACACTCTAAGACAATTAAATATATGAATCACTAAACTGTGTGTTTAGTAATTCATATATTTAATTGCATTCGAATGTTATAGTTCTAGTTTGTATCGAAATTACCCCTTGTTCCAAAATATATATTTGCGATCCCTGAACGCCTTTAGACATTCCCAAATTAACATCCAAATTAAATAAATCTATAAATCAAATCCAGTTTATAGTTACCACACAATACAAGGTGGATAATCAAGTCTGGGAAATATCTTCCCCTGGTCCAACGAAGATATTTAAAATGTCTTTATGAAGGTTCCTGCACTACATTGGCTCTAAGACTTCTCAGATGTTAAAATAGCCTCTCCGGTTCTTAGATATTACAATGCCTCTAGGCTGCGAGATGTTAAACTGGCCTGCCTACTTCTGCAGGTGCTGGCAATTATATCATGGTTTCTCACTGATTCTCCCCTCTGTGTATTTGAGCTGTCTGCATCTCTCACATCCCGTGACTCTTGAAATTACTATCTGTATACCTCCACTGATCTCAGTCGTTTAGGTAAGCTGTTTCTGATGATAGCTATCTACACCTGATTCTGTCTGAATGCCTGCTAATCTCATTACTGGGAAAAGTTGCATCTCATCATCCCCTTTGAATGCCAGCTACTGCTGCCACTAGGCAGAACAATGATAGCTTCCAAAATAGTGATCTGGTAGCTGTGGCCAGTATAAATATAAGCTTTATTAAAAAGTCTTCAGAGAGCATCTCCAACTTTAGGGTGCCCTGTCCCTCGTTCTTTCTCCCCCTCTCCTGCAGAAAATAATGGTAGGATCAGGCAGAGGCAACATGGATTTATGAAAGGAAATCATATCTGACAAATCTGTTGGAATATTTTGAGGATGTTACTAACAGGATTGATAAGGGAGAACCAGTGAATGTGGTGAATTTGGATTTTAGAAAGAACAAAGAAAATTACAGCACAGGAACAGGCCCTTCGTCCCTCCAAGCCTGCACCAACCATGCTGCCCGACTGAACTAAAACCCCCTACCCTCCGGGGACAATATCCCTCTATTCCCATCCTATTCATGTACTTGTCACGCCCCTTAAAAGTCACTACCGTATCCGCTTCCACGACCTCCCCCGGCAACGGGTTCCAGGCACCCACTACTCTCTGTGTAAAAAATCTGCCTCGTACCTCTCCTTTAGACCTTGCCCCTCGCACCTTAAACCTGTGCCCCCCAGTAATTGACTCTTTCACCCTGGGAAAAAGCTTCTGACTATCCACTCTGTCCTGTCCGTGCCTCTCATAATCTTGTAGACTTCTATCAGGTCTCCCCTCAACCTCCGTTGCTCCAGTGAGAACAAACCAAGTTTCTCCAACCTCTCCTCATAGCTAATGCCCTCCATACCAGGGAACATCCTGGTAAATCTTTTCCGTACCCTCTCCAAAGCCTCCACACCCTTCTGGTAGTGTGGCGACCAGAATTGAACACTATATTCCAAGTGTGGCCTAACTAATGTTCTATAAAGCTGCAACATGACTTGCCAATTTTAAAACTCAATGCCTCGGCCGATGAAGGCAAGCATGCCGTATGCCTTCTTGACTATCTTCTCTACCTGCATTGCCACTTTCAGTGACCTGTGTACCTGTACACCCAGATCCCTTTGCCTATCAATACTTTTAAGGGTTCTTTCATTTACTGTATATTTCCTATCTGTATTAGACCTTCCAAAATGCATTACCTCACATTTGTCCGGATTAAACTCCATCTGCCATCTCTCCGCCCAAGTCTCCAACTGATCTATATCCTGCTGTATCCTCTGATGGTCCTCATCGCTATCCGCAAATCCACCAACCTTCGTGTTGTCCACAAACTTACTAATCAAACCAGTTACATTTTCCTCCAAATCATTTATATATATTACAAACAGCAAAGGTCCCAGCACTGATCCCTGAGGAACACCACTTGTCACAGCCCTCCATTCAGAAACACACCCTTCCACTGTTACCCTCTGTCTTCTTTGACCGAGCCAGTTTTGTATCCACCTTGCTAGCTCACATCAGATCCCATGTGACTTCACCTTCTGCACCAGTCTGCCATGAGGGACCTTGTCAAAGGCCTTACTGAAGTCCATGTAGACAACATCCACTGCCCTACCCTCATCAATCATCTTCGTCACTTCCTCAAAAAACTCGATCAAGTTCGTGAGACACGGCCTCCACTTCACAAAACCTTGTTGCCTCTCACTAATACGTCCACTTATTTCCAAGTGGGAATAAATCCTGTCTCGAAGAATCCTCTCCAATAATTTCCCTACCACTGATGTAAGGCTCACCGGCCAGTAATTACCTGGATTATTCTTGCTCCCCTTCTTAAACAAAGGAACAACATTGGCTATTCTCCAATCCTCTGGGACCTCCCCTGTAGCCAGTGAAGATACAAAGATTTCTCTCAAGGCCCCAGCAATTTCCTCCCTTGCCTCTCTCAGTATTCTGGGGTATATCCCATCAGGCCCTGGGGACTTGTCTACTTTAATGTTTCTCAAAAACCCCAATGCCTCCTTCTTTTTGATCTCAACATGACTCAAACTATCTACACATCCTTTCCCAGACTCATCATCCACCAAGTCCTTCTCTTTGGTGAATACTGATGCAAAGTACTCATTTAACACCTCGCCCATTTCCTCTGGCTCCACGCATAGATTCCCTCCCTTGTCCTTGAGTGGTTGTCGATAAAGTTCCACAACAAACAAAATTAGAGCTCATGGGATTGGGGGAAATATACTGAGATGAATTGAGGATTGGTTCATGGATAGAAAACAGGGAGTTGAGGTAAATGGATTATTCTCAAGTCGGCAAGATGGGACTAGTGAGGTACCGCAGGGATCAGTGCTTGGACCCCAGCTATTCACAATCTAGATCAATGATTTGGATTTGGGGATTAAATGTAATATTTTCAAATTTGCTGAAGACACAGAACTTGGTGGGAATGTGAATTGTGAGGCTAAGGGAGTAGAAAACATGACAGATGGAATATAAGTGGAATAATGTGAAGTTATCCACTTTGGTAGTAAAAATAGAAATGTGGAGAATTTCTTGGTAATTGGTGTTGATTTCCAGAGACCTTGGTGTTCTTGTTGATAAGGTGCTGAAAGCTAATAAGCAGTTGCAACAGGCAATTAGGAAGGCAAATTGTATGTTGGCCTTTATTGCAAGGTGATTTGAGTACAGGAGAAAGGAATTCTTACTATAGTTGTATGGAGTCTTGGTGGAACCACACCTGGAGTATTGTGTGTAGTTTTGGTCTCCTTACTTACGGAAGGATATACTGGCCATTGAAAGAATGTGGCAAATGTTCACCAGTTAATCCCAGGGATGGCATGATTATCCTATGAGAAAAGATTGAGGAGACTGGGCCTGTATTATCTAGAGTTCAGAAGAATGAAAGGTGGGCTCATTGAAGTTTATAAAATTCTTACAGGGCTCAACAGCCTAAATGCAGGAACAGTGTTTCCCCTGTTTGGGGGTCTAGATCCAGGGGACAGAGTCTCAGAATAAGAGGCAGGCCATTTAGGACCAAGATGAGGTGCAATTTCTTTTGTTAATCTTTGGAATTCCCTACCACAGAGGGCTGTGGAGGTTTAGACATTGAGTACGTTCAAAGCAGAGGTCAGTAGATATCAAGATACCAATGACATCAAGGGACCTGGGAGTAATGAGGAAGATAGCATAGAGGTAGAAGATAAGCCATGAGCTAATTAAATGGTGGAGCAGGCGAGAGGGGCCAAACAGGCTACTCCTGTTCATATGTTCCAACATCAGTAGCTCCCACATCTGAAGTTGGGGCTGCCAACTTTGCAACAGAGAAACTAAGGCATCAAGGCCAAAAATTGCACCAGAATTGAACTACATGAATTTGATCATAATTACTGTTTCTCACGTTCCTGTGGAATAAAACAGCTTAATGATTGGAACCAAAGCCTGTCTTACTCAGCAGTAACCCAATCCACCTGCAACAAAACTGAAGAAAAACACTTGGGACATATGTGAAAATCTGATCGAGAGCACAAGGGGATGCTGTTGTTCCATCCCTGGGTTATACTACCTAACAAGTAGAAACAGGTAGAATGTGTCAACTCCTGCAAAGGTAAGAGAAAGACCGGCAATGCTGTTCTTGAAAAGATGCCTGCAGCATGCTGCATACCATTTGTACAAAGAGTTGCACATAGAATACCAGCAGAGGGAGAAAACGCAGGAAAATCTCAGCAGGTCTGGAAGCATCTGTAAGGGGAGAAAAGAGCTAACGTTTCGAGTCCAGATAATCCTTTGTCAAAGCTTGTCAATACCAGCATGTGTTTTTTCTTTGCTGAGGCTGAGGGACCTCTGTATGAGGTTATGGGCGGGATTTTCCAGCCGTGTTCGCTCCCAAAGTGGAAAATCCCACCCGAGTTAAACGGACCTTTGCATAGTCTGCCCCCCGCCTGCTTCGATTTCCATGGCGAGTGGGATGGAAAAATTCCCCTCTATGTATTTCCAGTAGATTTTTGGTTTTTATCTGATATTTTTGTTCATTATTTTTAAGTTTGCCAACTGTGATTGTATTCATGAAAGTTTCATCACACGCCTTGACCCTATGCTCCAGCCATTAGTTGGCCAACACACCCTTGTATCAAAAAGAACTTGAACAAATACTTGACGGGTGAACAGTGGGGAAAAAGCAGGAAAGATGGCTAATTTGATAGCCTTCCAAAGCGAAAACACTTGTTACCCAAGTGGATGATGCTTCACTGTCTGCCAAACAGCCTTTATTTCTCATTTTCAATGTTTTTATACCTGGTAATGAGAAATGTTCAAAGGAAATGAGCAACATTTTTTAAATGGCACCATGATTTTTCTCCAGGGTCGCACGCAGCAGCGCCCGGAATTTGATTCTGTCCCTGGAGACTCCAGGCCAATCCTGGAGAGAAACAGAAAATTCTGGAAAATCTTAGCAGGTCTCACTGCATCTGTGGAGAGAGAATAGAGCCAATGTTCTGAGTCAGGACGATCCTTTGTCAGAACTCTGACTCAAAAGATTGGCTCTATTCTCTCTGCAGATGCTATCGTACCTAAAGTTTAACGTTTATTTATTACTGTCACAAGATTAAGGCTTACATTAACACTGAAATGAAGTTACTGTGAAATTCCCCCAGTCCCACACTCCGGCGCCTGTTCGGGTCAATGCACCTAACCCGCACGTCTTTCAGACTGTGGGAGGAAACCGGAGAAGCCGGAGGAAACCCACGCAGACACGAGGAGAATGTGACAGTGACCCAAGCCGGGAATCAAAACCATGCCCCTGGCGCTGTGAGGCAGCAGTGCTAACCACTCTGCCACCGTGCCGCCCCTCTACCTGCTGAGATTTTCCAGCATTTTCTGTTTCTGTTTCGGATTCCAGTATCCGCTGTATTTCACCTCCATCCTGGAGGGTTGGCAATCTAATTATTCATGTTGTTGAGATTTTCTTAGTAAAGATATGAAACATCAGTGAAAGTTGGTTACTATTCTCTCCTGCAAACACACACTGTATAGCTTTGTTATATTGATATGTCTATATAGCTTTAATAACATTTATGTGCAACCGTTTCAGATTGGAGAAATATGGCTGACCCCACACTGTGCCCAAAAATGTAGCTGTGGAAAAGACGGTGGGATAAACTGCACAGATTATGGCTGTAGCTCTAACGAGAACTGCAGTTTGAAGAAAAATGGGCAATATATCTGCAAATCCATTGGTGTGTAACTGAAAGTGGTAGCTACTATCTTATTCAAAATATATTAAAGGTTGATGGATGATTTTTAAGCAAATCAAGCTGTGAAATGTCCCCCCCCTCATAATTTCCCCCAAGAGGATAAAATGTTTGTGAGTAAACCAGCTGTCCCAATTCTATATTAGAAACATAGAAAAACTACAGCACAAAACAGGCCCTTCGGCCTCACAAGTTGTGCCGAATATATCCCTACCTTTTAGGCCTACCTATAACCCTCCATCCTATTAAGTCCCATATACTCATCCAGGAGTCTCTTAAAAGACCCTATTGAGTTTGCCTCCACCACCACTGACGGCAGCTGATTCCACTCGCCCACCACCCTCTGTGTGAAAAACTTACCCCTAACATTTCCCCTGTACCTACACCCCAGCACCTTAAACCTGTGTCCTCTCGTAGCAGCCATTTCCACCCTGGGAAAAAGCCTCTGAGAGTCCACCCGATCTATGCCTCTCAACATCTTATATACCTCTATTAGGTCTCCTCTCATCCTACGTCTCTCCAAGGAGAAAAGACCGAGCTCCCTCAGCCTATCCTCATAAGGCATGCCACTCAATCCAGGCAACATCCTTGTAAATCGCCTCTGCACCCTTTCAATCTTTTCCTCATCCTTCCTGTAATGAGGCGACCAGAGCTGAGCACAGTACTCCAAGTGGGGTCTGACGAGGGTCTTATATAGCTGCATCATTATCCCCGGACTCCTAAACTCAATCCCTCGATTGATAAAGGCCAGCACACCATACGCCTTCTAACCACCTCCTCCACCTACGGGGCCAATTTTAGAGTCCTATGGACCCGGACCCCAAGGTTCTTCTGATCCTCTACAGTACTAAGAGTCTTTCCCTTAATATTGTACTCCTTCATCCCATTTGACCTGCCAAAATGGACCACTACACATTTATCTGGGTTGAAGTCCATCTGCCACTTCTCCGCCCAGTCTTGCATCCTATCTATGTCCCTCTGCAGCTTCTGACATCCCTCCAGACTATCCACAACCCCACCAACCTTCGTGTCGTCGGCAAACTTACCAACCCATCCGTCCACTTCCTCATCCAGGTCATTTATGAAAATGACAAACAGCAAGGGTCCCAGAACAGATCCCTGGGGCACACCACTGGTGACCGACCTCCAATTAGAAAAAGACCCATCTATACACACTCTCTGCCTCCTTTGGGCAAGCCAGTTCTGGATCCACAGGGCAGCAGCTCCTTGGATCCCATGCCCTCTCACTTTTTCTAGAAGCCTTGCATGGGGGACCTTATCAAACGCCTTGCTAAAATCCATATAAACCACATCTACCGCTTTCCCTTCGTCAATGTGTTTAGTCACATTTTCGAAGAACTCCACCAGGCTCGTAAGGCACGATCTGCCTTTGACAAAGCCAATTGCTACCTTCCATTGGCCAGTTACAGCAATTAGGGATATAGACTTTATTTTATATGTTCTATAAATTTATTGGGTACTTTTTTCTTAACTTTCTTGTCTCATTTATTAAGAGGTATTACCTCTTTCTTTGGTATTGCTCAATATCACTGAGCACCCTCGAATACCTTGCTCAAGGACCCTTTTCTTCTTTGATCTTTGCATACATCTTTATATAAATTCACTTTGTGGTAGGGGCTACCCCTCTCTTGTTCTCTGACATTTTCTTCATTCCTGTTATGATACAATTCTTGCTTGCGCTTCCATAGAATCATAGAAACCCTACAGTGTAGAAAGAGGCCATTCGGCCCATCGAGTCTACACCGACCACAATCCCACCCAGGCCCTACCCCCATATCCCTACATATTTACCCGCTAATCCCTCTAACCTACGCATCTCAAGACACGAGGGGCAATTTTAGCATAGCCAATCAACCTAACCCGCACATCTTTGGACTGTGGGAGGAAGCCGGAGCACCCGGAGGAAAGCCACGCAGACACGAGGAGAATGTGCAAACTCCACACAGACAGTGACCCAAGCCGGGAATCGAACCCAGGTCCCTGGAGCTGTGAAGCAGCAGTGCTAACCACTGTGCTACCGTGCCGCCCAAAACATTGTGTCATGTAAATTTGATAAAGTAATATTATAATACGCATTATTTTCCACCTCAAAAAATCAGAATGACTGAGCTCTGCAGGAATGAGCATTTAAAAGATGTTTGAGATTTGGAGTGTGATTATGTGGATGCTTAGGTGGCACTTTTTGCAGCAAGTATAAATACTTTAATAGATCAGGTCAAAGAAGCACCTACAGACTTGGATCATCGCGGGATTCTAAATGTATTTATTGTTCTTAGGGTTTACCAAGTGTGCTATTGGGGGAGAACCATATTATTTGGCCTTCGATGGTTTGGTCCACCACTTCACAGTTAAGCATCTGTATACTCTCGTGGAAACATCTGACGTTCCCAACAGACTTCAGAAGTTCAGGATCGTTGGCAAAAATGCTCCTCTGAAGGAAGGGAAGGGCATTGTTCACATGCAAGAGATCTTTATTGAAGTGTATAACCATACTGTTCAGCTCAAAGACCAGCGGAAACTTGTGGTGAGTTGGCAAACCAGCATGACTGGAAAATCTAGGCTACAGAATAATTCCCTACTTTAATTTTCAAGCAGTAGCATTGCAGACTTTAATGCATTGCTTACATGACTGATTTTAAAGCTGATTCTGTATTTCATGTCCGAGCTTGTTTTGTAGATTTTTAAGTAGTAAGCATTTAAAACACAAAGATTAAAGATAGATTACTACGTCAAGCGCAACTTCATTTTGCTACAATAAAAGCTAAAGACGGGTCATTAATCAGTAACAGCAGTGTTCACAGCAATGAATAAATGGCTTTTTCACAGGTGGATGGTGAGCTAGTAAAGCCCCCAGCTCGGCCTCATGATGGTCTCCAAATCTATCAGAGATCCAACGGACTTCACCTGGAAACAGACTTTGGCCTAGCCATCAGCTTTGATGAGAGAGAAAGCACAGGTATTACAGTGTTGTTTGTAGCTGACAATATAATTCAAGGTTTTCAATATTACCAAAGTACAGTAAGCAATTACTTCAATACTAATTACTGATTAACTGTCTAACACTGTATCCAGTCATTTAAAATTGCACTTTTAACAGTTTTGTGAGTTAGACAGCCTGACTGAAGATCACAGCACTCAGGACAGTGGACATTCAGAGTCACAAAAACAATCTGACTTTGTTAGCTATCATATAAACTGAGGTTAAGAATCACAGAAGGCTCTTCAGTCCATTGTGCTTGTGCCAGATCTTTCAAAGAACTACCCGATTAGCCATCTCCCCTGCTCTTTCCCACTGTTTACCCTTCAAGTATTTATTCAATTCCCTTTTGAAAATAACTATTGAATCTGCTTCCTGCCCTCTGCAAATGCCATTCTTTTCAACTACTAATATATATAAATGATTTGGAGGAAAATGTAACTGGTTTGATGAGTAAGTTTGCGGACAGCACAAAGGTTGGTGGATTTGCAGATAGCGATGAGGACCATCAGAGGATACAACAGGATATAGATCAGTTGGAGACTTGGGCAGAGAGATGGCAGATGGAGTTTAATCCGGACAAATGTGAGGTAATGCATTTTGGAAGGTCTAATACAAATAGGAAATATACAGTAAATGGCAGAACCCTTAAGAGTATTGATAGGCAAAGGGATCTGGATGTACAGGCACACAGGTCAATGAAAGTGGCAATACAGGTGGAGAAGGTAGTCAAGAAGGCATACGGCATGCTTGCCTTCATCGGCCGAGCCATTGAGTTTAAAAATTGGCAAGTCATGTTGAAGCTTTATAGAACCTTAGTTAGGCCGCACTTGGAATATAGTGTTCAATTCTGGTCGCCACACTACCAGAAGGATGTGGAGGCTTTGGAAAGGGTACAGAAAAGATTTACCAGGATGTTGCCTGGTATGGAGGGCATTAGCTATGAGGAGAGGTTGGAGAAACTTGGTTTGTTCTCACTGGAGCGACGGAGGTTGAGGGGAGACCTGATTGAAGTCTACAAGCTTATGAGAGGCATGGACAGAGTGGATAGTCAGAAGCTTTTTCCCAGGATGGAAGAGTCAATTACTAGGGGGCACAGGTTTAAGGTGCGAGGGGCAAGGTTTAAAGGAGATGTACGAGGCAGATTTTCTACCCAGAGAGTAGTGGGTGCCTGGAACCCGTTGCCGGGGGAGTAGTGGAAGCGGATATGGTAGTGACTTTTAAGGGGCGTCTTGACAAGTACATGAATAGGATGGGAAGGGTAGAGGGTTTTAGTTAAGTCGGGCAGCATGGTCGGTGCAGGCTTGGAGGGCCGAAGGGCCTGTTCCTGTGCTGTAATTTTCTTTGTTCTTTGTTCTTTGTTATCCAATTCCAGATATTGTGTAGAAAGTTTTCTAAAATATATATCAATACATTTATCTTTATTGACGTTAGTAAGTCATCATAACGCTGCCGTGACTTACTGTTATATATTAAAATTTTAAAAGTGGTCATGCCTCAGGTTTCAGCAGGGCACAGAGTCATGGAGCTAGGTCCTGCTCTCAATCTTCTTCCGTTATGTTAGCAGATGTAAATAGGAGCAGAGGTAACAGTGCGACAATTAATTTCAATGGCCCATGGTTAGAAAAGACTAAATTATCCCACGGTCTTGTTGCTCTTTGCCATCCAATGACCAACATTTCCTCTAAGCTGCATGGTTGCACAGCCATGCAGCAATTGCAAATGTACAGGGACCACCAGACCATGCACAAGCAGTGGTCCCTTTAAGATACTTAGCTGAATGGCAACCTGAAAGGAATTGCAAAGTGCCACAAATGGGCTGCACACAGCAAATGTGAATGAGAGGAATTCTCACCCAGAGGAGTCCACGTACACATACACATGGTTGTAAGTGTGTGAGTGTGCATCCATCAGATTTGCTTCTGGTGCACCTTGCAATTGAATAGGTTCACATATGAAAAATGGCCACATGGGCAATGTAACCAGTACGCATGGAACTGCATATCAATGAAGATCCAAAGCTGGAGGAAGAAAATCAGCATGAGGGGACAAGGATTAATAAATGTAAGAATGTTTGCCTGCAGTACCAAGCAAGATCTTTGCTAGACTGATCGTATCACTCTGTACCATGTTGCATTAAATAATTACTGCAATTTGATGATTTAAAGATATTATTTTTATGAACAAATTAGCAGTAGTATTAGGCACTTAAGTGATTTATGAATGCATAGACTAATGTGGACTTAATTTAGGGTGATTGCACTGCGTATTGATATACTTAAAAGTCAAAAACCAGAACTTCCTGTGGAATGTGATATTCACAGCGACAGGGATGGTTACTCCTTTTGTTAGGCTCCTCAGTGACTGCACTATCGATTAAAGTTGAATTTCGAAAGAAGATTAACTGACTGATTATGAACTGCCGCAACCTACTATAAAGATGATTCATGTCTTTGTGCCACAGCAAAGACCTAATGCCGTATCCTTCTTAACACAACAACCTGTGCAAGCAACTGGCTGTTTTTGGCACAAATTCCATTATTTTCTTGAGTGTTTGGCAAATTAATTTTTAAAAATTGTGCTACAAGCTGAGTCACTTACATAAAACCGGATTAATCGGCGGAGCAGCAATCCTTGAAACCACAACAGGACTTGATAATTTTGACAGAAATTTCTCCTGAAAGGATGAAGGACAAATTGAATTTGAGAAGTATCATCAATTTGGTTTGGTTGGTCTCAAATGTGTTCCTTTTCAAAAGTAGTGTGCAAATGCACCGGCATATTTCCTATAAAGTGTACACAGGTGCAACTCACTTCAGCACATCTGAAGAAGCCTTTTTTTCTCATTAAGAATGTTTTGACACTTCTATTTCATAATATATTTATTTTAGTATGTAGCTGTCTGGTCTGAAAAGAATTGTCTCTGTAATGGTCTTGTCTGGTCCTTAGAATTCCAGACATTTGCCTTTCCTCACATTCCCACAGATCAACCACAGTTGGCTTTTCTTAAATGGACTATATTCCCAGTAACATAAGAAGCATTATTTGAAATGGAGTATTTGAAAACAACAATAGAAATTTGGACTGAAGTGTACATAATTACACAGAATTTACAGCACAAACAGCTGGTGTTTATGCCTCACACGAGCCTCCTCCCACCCCTCTTCATTTTGCCCTCTCAACATATCCTTCCTTTAGCCTTTATGTTCTTACCTAACTTACCCTCAAAAGCATCTATGTAATTCACCCCACCTACACCATACGATAGCAAGGTCCACACATTTACTTTTACCTCTCCAGGTAAAACTGTCCCTTCTGCTGAATGAAACGTTATGGAAACATAGAAACATAGAAAACTACAGCACAAAACAGGCCCTTTGGCCCCACAAGTTGTGCCGAACATATCCCTACCTTCTAGACCTACCTATAACCCTCCATCCTATTAAGTCCCATGTACTCATCCAGGAGCCTCTTAAAAGACCCTATTGAGTTTGCCTCCACCACCACTGACGGCAGCCGATTCCACTCGCCCACCACCCTCTGTGTGAAAAACTTCCCCCTAACATTTCCCCTGTACCTACCCCCCAGCACCTTAAACCTGTGTCCTCTCGTAGCAGCCATTTCCATCCTGGGAAAAAGCCTCTGAGAGTCCACCCGATCAATGCCTCTCAACATCTTATATACCTCTATTAGATCTCCTCTCATCCTACGTCTCTCCAAGGAGAAAAGACCGAGCTCCCTCAGCCTATCCTCATAAGGCATGCCACTCAATCCAGGCAACATCCTTGTAAACCTCCTCTGCACCCTTTCAATCTTTTCCACATCCTTCCTGTAATGAGGCTACCAGAACTGAGCACAGTACTCCAAGTGGGGTCTGACGAGGGTCTTATATAGCTGCATCATTATCCCCGGACTCCTAAACTCAATCCCTCGATTGATAAAGGCCAGCACACCATTCGCCTTCTTAACCACCTCCTCCACCTGCGGGGCCGATTTTAGAGTCCTATGGACCCGGACCCCAAAGTCCTTCTGATCCTCTACCGTACTAAGAGTCTTTCCCTTTATATTGTACTCCTTCATCCCATTCGACCTGCCAAAATGGACCACGACTCATTTATCTGGGTTGAAGTCCATCTGCCACTTGTCCGCCCAGTCTTGCATCCTATCTATGTCCCTCTGTAACTTCTGACATCCCTCCAGACTATCCACAACCCCACCAACCTTTGTGTCATCAGCAAACTTACCAACCCATCCCTCCACTTCCTCATCCAGGTCATTTATGAAAATGACAAACAGCAAGGGTCCCAGAACAGATCCCTGGGGCACACCACTGGTGACCGACCTCCAATTAGAAAAAGACCCATCTATACACACTCTCTGCCTCCTTTGGACAAGCCAGTTCTGGATCCCATGGATCCCATGCCCTCTCACTTTTTCGAGAAGCCTTGCATGGGGGACCTTATCGAACGCCTTGCTAAAATCCATATAAACCACATCTACCGCTTTCCCTCGTCAATGTGTTTAGTCACATTTTCGAAGAACTCCACCAGGCTCGTAAGGCACGATCTGCCTTTGACAAAGTCGTGCTGAGTATTCTTGAGCATACTAAACCTCTCTAAATGCTCATAAATCCTGTCCCTCAGGATCTTCTCCATCAGCTTACCAACCACTGAGGTTATGGTGTGATATTTTCTGGCCGTTCACGCCAGTGAGATTTCTCTGGTCCCGCTGCAGTGAACGGAGATTTGGCCAAACGCCAAATCCTCTGTCCTCGGTGCAGTGGCAGTGGGGCGTGAACAGCCGGTAAAATCACGCCCATAATATCTGGCATGAAATAAGGTTAAAGTAAAAGTAATCTAAAATAATTACCATTGCAGGTAAGTTTCAAATATTCATTTTCTTTCTCTTTAGACATCACTCTTCCCATTACCTACAGGGAATGGGTTCGTGGATTATGTGGTAATTTTAAGGGAAAGAGAAAAAATGATCTTACCATACGCAATGGAACCAGAATTACTAAAGTGAAACATTTTGGTGAAAGTTGGGATATTGACGGAAGTAGATCTGCAGCCGGTGAACCAAGCATTACAGATGGACAGAGGTATGTGTGTCTTCTGATGAGTAGTATAATGAGGATTACGGTATATATATGAGGGGAGATACACAATGATTGTACTGATTCACAGCAGGCTCTTGTCATCTGACTGAGCATCAGAACATCCACAGTATTGTGAAATGATTTGTGCAGTAAATTTAAAAAATGACTTCCAAAATTTGCATGGTGTAGAGTAAATATTTTAAGATTTACCGACAGCATGTGGACATTGCTGGCTGGGCCAGCGTTTATTGCCCATCACTAACTGCCCTCCATTTCAGAGGGCATTTGAGAGTTAAACACATTGCTGTGGATCGATTCCCGGGTTTGATTCCTGGCTTGGGTCACTGTCTGTGCGGCATCTGCACTTTCTCCGTGTGTCTGCGTGGGTTTCTCCAGGTGCCCGGGTTTATGCCACAGTCCGAAAGACATGCTGGTTAGATGCATTGGCCATGCTAAATTCTCCCACAGTGTACCTGAACAGCCACCGGAGTGTGGCAACTAGGGGATTTTCACAGTAACTTCATTGCAGTGTTAATGTAAGCTGACTTGTGACACTGATAAATAAACTTTAAACTTTTATCTGAAGTCACATGTAGGCCAGAACAGGTAGGGAATGGCAGATTTTCTTCCCAAAGAGCATTAGTGAACCCCAGGTGGATTTTTCCAACAATCAACAATGGCTTCATTGTCATCATTAGACTTTTAATTCCAGATTTTTTATTGAATTCAAATTTCACCATTCTCCATGGTGAGATTCGAACCCAGGTCCCCAGATCTTGCCCTGGAGTGGCTGGATTACTTGTCAAGTGACAATATCACAATGCCACTAAATACCAGTTTGTTGCTTCTGTGTTAAGAATATATAGGCAAAATACTGTGGATGCTGGAATCTGAAACAAAAGCAGAAAATGCTGGAGAAACTCAGCTGGTCTGACAGCATCCGTGGAGAGGGAATAGAGCCAACATTTCGAGTCAGGATGAGCCTTCGTCAGAGCGGTGACGAAGGGTCTGACAAAGAGTCATCCTCACTCGAAATGTTGGCTGTATTCTCTCTCCACAGACGCTGTCATTCCTGCTGAGTTTCCCTAGCATTTTCTTTTTTTGTTTAAGAATATATAGTTTTTATAGTACTATATATAATAGCCCTGAGCCAGCAATAAGATCAGCAGCATCATGCATGCAACATCAAAATCACAATAAACAGTTAACTATAAACTTGTCTGGGTAAGATTTCAGTAGTTAATCTAGCAAGACTATTATCGTAGAAATATTTTTTAACTTGCCTATCAAAATTGTTCCTGAGGTTAATGAATTCAGGTGTAAATATGAATGGAAACATCTTTTTAATGGAAAGCCATTTGGATTAATTTTCTGGCTGCATGCAAGGAATTTTGCCCATTGACAGAATTGCACAGAGCATCTCCACAATATTTGATTCTCCCACTGTACACCTGGGAAAATTCACCCCATTGTTATCTCTTCCTCTTGCTCAGATACTAGAATGGGGGAGAGGGTGGCATAGAAGTAATGCTGCCAGACTAATAATCCAGAGAACCAGGCTAATGCTCTGGAGACATGGTCCAGAATTCTCTGGCTGTTCACATCCTACTGCTACTGCCAGCGAGGATGGGGAATTTGAGGCTCAGTCAAATCTCTGTTCACTGCATGGGGACCAGAGAAATCCACTGGCGTGAACGACTGGAGAATCCTGTCCATGGGTCCAAATTCAATCATACAAGCTGGAGGAATATGAATTCAGTTAATAAAGATGGAATAAAGCTGGTCTCAGTAATGATGACCATGAAACTATCATCAATTGTCGTAAAAACCCATCTGGTTCACTAATGCGGTTTAGGGAAGGAAACCTGCCATCCCTACCTGATCTCCAGACCCACATCAACGTGATTGATTTTTGACTGCCCTTGGAAATAGCTGAACAAAACACTCAATTCAAAGGCAATTAGGGATGGACAAAAATGCTGGCCTTGCCAATTACATCCACATCCCATGAAAGAATGAAGAAAAAGACACCTGTGCACAGAAGATGATCTGACCACATAGTACAGTTGTATTCACCTCTGTCATGATTCTGAACAAAAGATGCTATGGTTTGGGAGAGTCTGTTTAAAAGAAATAGAAATGGAATATGAATAAACAGTGATTGTCACCGCAAATGCTTCTGGTTATTTGTAGGTTAAGATACTGAACCCAGTTCAAAGTACAGCAGTTGTTGTTTGTTTGTTTGTTATGAACATTTTTACTGCTTGTTATTTAAATGCAGGCAAATCCCTACTACAGATGAAGATCTTGAAAATATTGAATTAGACACTGGATTTGACATGCTGTGCAGCAGAACTGAACTAAAGTTTATACAAAGAACCAGTTACTGTGGAATTTTTTCTGATCCAGTTGGGCCGTTCAGCGATTGTCACAGATTTATTTCACCAGAGCAGTATCAATTGTAAGAATCTTATCTTCCTGTGCACTGAATTTACAGTTTGATGAGGAGAAATTTCTTCACCCAGAGTGTGGTCAACCTGTGGAAATCGTTACCACAGAAAGTAGCTGAGGCCAAACGTTTTCAAGAAACATTTAGATATAGCACTTAGGGTGAAGGGGACCAAAGGATATGGGGGGAAGGTGAGATCAAGCTATTGAGTTGGATGATCAGCCCTGATCATAATGAATGGTGGAGCAGGCTAGAAGGGCCGATTGGCCTCCTCCTGCTTCTGTTTTCTATGTTTCTATGACTACCATCATTGTCCATACCCTGACTTGCACCAAGTCCCATTCACCAATCACCCTGTGCTCACCAACCTATGTTAGCTTCCCATCTGACCACGCCTCAATTTTAAAACTCTTATTTATCCTTTTTAAATCCCTCCATGGCTTCATCCCTCCCTATCTCATTTTCACCTTGAGCCATAAACTCTCCAAGGTCTCAGAATTACTCCAATTTTGGCATCTTAAATATCTCCATCATTGGTAGCTGTGCTTAAACCTCTCTGACTCCCCATATCTCTCGCCTTCTTTACATGCTCCTTAAAATGTACTTCTTTGACCAAACTATTGGCCATCTCCCAGTGTCTTCTTTTTGTGCCTTGGAGTTAAATTTTGTTTGATGATGCTCTTGTGAAGCACTTGGGAAAATTAAATATAAAATATAAGTGCCAATTGTTTTATCATTTCACGATTCTAACAATCCTCTCAACATTGGCTACTTCACCTGACTGTATTGTAAACATCTATACAATAAACTTCTTATTGTACATAGATCCACAAAATCTAAAATTTTAACTAAAAGCTATATTTTCCTTTGCATATCAAGTAGATGAGAGTAACCTGTTGCACAAGGATACTCGTAAGCAAAAATTGATTTTTTAAAAATCCCTTTTTAGTATTGGTCTATTATCTGAATTTCCATCACAAAGGCAGGTAGTAGGAACTAGGAAAATCCCTGGCTTGACCATCCACCTCGCAAGAAAGTGTCTATCAAAGTGGGATCGTCATTGCTCGAGGGTAGGTGCAGGTGTCATTGGGTCAGCCAGCCTGGGAAAGTGGTCTGTCTCGGTGCTCTGAGATTTCATCTCGGTTAAAATAAAAGCCCTCCAGCCCTCACACTTAGAATCATAGAATCCCTACAGTGTAAAAGGAGGCCACTCAGCCCATCAAGTCTGCACTGACCATAATCCCACCCAGGTCCTATTCCCACAGAACCCCACATATTTACCCTGCCAATCCCTGACACTAAGGTCAATTTATCATGGCCAATCAACCTAACTTGCACATCTTTGGACTGTGGGAGGAAACCGGAGCACCCGGAGGAAACCCACGCAGACACGAGGAGAATGTGCAAACTCCACACAGACAGTGACCCAAGCCGGGAATCGAACCCAGGTCCCTGGAGCTGTGAAGCCCTTCATGCCCCTGTGCCAAGTTCTGCCCTTTTGCGCAACCCTCATGCTCCCTTTACCAAGCAATGGCACTTCCATGTCCACTAACACACTATACACTATAGAACCAACGAATCCTGCAGTGACATAGAAGATAGAACAGTACAGCACAGAACAGGCCCTTTGGCCCACGATGTTGTGCCGAACTTTATCTGAAACCAAGACCAAGGTATCCCACTCCCTATCATCCTGTTGTGCTCCATGTGCCTATCCAATAACCGCTTAAATGTTCCTAAAGTGTCTGACTCCACTATCACTGCAGGCAGTCCATTCCACACCCCAACCACTCTCTGCGTAAAGAACCTACCTCTGATATCCTTCCTATATCTCCCACCATGAACCCTATAGTTATGCCCCCTTGTAATAGCTCCATCCACCCGAGGAAATAGTTTTTGAACGTTCACTCTATCTATCCCCTTCATCATTTTATAAACCTCTATTAAGTCTCCCCTCAGCCTCCTCCGCTCCAGAGAGAACAGCCCTAGCTCCCTCAACCTTTCCTCATAAGACCTACCCTCCAAACCAGGCAGCATCCTGGTAAATCTCCTCTGCACTCTTTCCAGCGCTTCCACATCCTTCTTATAGTGAGGTGACCAGAACTGCACACAATATTCCAAATGTGGTCTCACCAAAGTCCTGTACAGTTGCAGCATAACCCCACGGCTCTTAAACTCCAACCCCCTGTTAATAAAAGCTAAAACACTATAGGCCTTCTTCACAGCTCTATCCACTTGAGTGGCAACCTTTAGAGATCTGTGGATATGGACCCCAAGATCTCTCTGTTCCTCCACAGTCTTCAGAACCCTACCTTTGACCCTGTAATCCACACTTAAATTAGTCCTACCAAAATGAATCACCTCACATTTATCAGGGTTAAACTCCATTTGCCATTTTTCAGCCCAGCTTTGCATCCTATCTATGTCTCTTTGCAGCCTACAACAGCCCTCCACCTCATCCACTACTCCACCAATCTTGGTGTCATCAGCAAATTTACTGATCCACCCTTCAGCCCCCTCCTCTAAGTCATTAATAAAAATCACAAAGAGCAGAGGACCAAGCACTGATCCCTGTGGCACTCCGCTAGCAACCTGCCTCCAATCCGAAAATTTTCCATCCACCACCACCCTCTGTCTTCGATCAGATAGCCAGTTACCTATCCAATCAGCCAACTTTCCCTCTATCCCACACCTCCTTACTTTCATCATAAGCCGACCATGGGGGACCTTATCAAACGCCTTACTAAAATCCATGTATATGACATCAACTGCCCTACCTTCATCAACACACTTAGTTACCTCCTCAAAAAATTCAATCAAATTTGTGAGGCATGACTTGCCCTTGACAGTGGAATGATTTTAAAGAAAGCTTTAAAAAAAAGTAATTAATTCATTACTTTCCATTTTTTTAAAAAAGAAACTCATTTCACTACAAGGTAATAAAAGTGTTCATCATCCAGACTCTTAATAATATCAATAACAGAAACTGCAAGCCCTTGAAACCACTTAACCTTGTGTAAATAAACATTATGAATTTGACTGTTGAAATCAGAGCCAGAGCTATCAATCAAGCAATGTTTTCCCTGGGTTCCAGGTGTTTCAACAACAGTACTGGCTGTCTGGGCTGTCACAGCATATAGTGGGTCAATGGGCATGAAAGTGCTATTGTTTGGCATTGGGTGCATTGAGGAGCCATGGGGATGGGGTGAGGGGCGTAGCTTGACATAGGAGCAGGTGAGGCTTAGGAGGCTGGGTGAAGTTCAATAGCTCGGCATATGAAGCATAGGAGGCATGAAGGACCATGCATCACAGCCTGGCATGGAGGACATGAGGGGGACCTTTTTAACTCACCGTTAAAAATGTTCCCTTATGCAATCTAGGGTTCATAATTCCTCTGAGGTGCCATGAATCACGACCCATTGAAAACATGGCCTGACTCCATGCAAATTGCAGAGGACTAGTACATCCCTATCCCTGCAATGGAGCCGGCCAGATTGGTAGTGCAGGGTGCAGGCTTTTAACCCGAACTAGCCCGCACCCTTTAATGTTGCCCCCACAAATCAGACAGCCTGGGAATGGGGACCTGCCCACCACTTTTAAAGGCAACCTAACTTGGTGAAAATCCAGCCCTTATTGAATGGCAAATGACAATAGCTTTTTAGGCCAAGTGCAGACTATGAACTACTTGTTCTTGTGGTGATCATTCCTACATGGTGACAGAGGGAAGGAGAAAGAATAAAATGACAAAAACAAATCCTGAACTGCAACTTCAGACAGATATGAGTTCTGCAAATGAATGTAGAAGGAAGTACTTCTGCATTCACCGTATGTTTCTAGCTAACTGGCTAGAAACACCAGTTAGCCCCATTCTCACTGCATTCCTGGTCACACAACACCTATACAAAGAGAATACACTTAGTCACATTGTGTGGTGAATAATAATGATAGTTATTTCTTCCAATTCAAGTTACCCTTTTCCATTCTAGGCATTGCATCTTTAGCATGTGCACTTCGTTTAATATCACTGAGATGATGTGTCCCAGCCTGGAACAATATGCACGGCACTGTCAGGAGCATGAAGTCACTCTGGGAGACTGGAGGAAAGATACCCTCTGTGGTATGGACTATATCACTGCATGCTCTTTTAACTTTTGCTTTGAGACAGGTGATACTGAAGAACTGATAGATGCTGACAGACGTGCTGAGTTTTTCTAGCATCCTTTGTTCTTGATGCCGAAGTACTGTTGGGGTGTTTTCACATTGTGTTAGTGTGTAGCAGCATGCTTTCTACCAATACTGTAGCTATCACGTAATTCAGCCTGAAAATATATTCAGTGTGGGAACTGACATTGGAGAAAGAGCAACAAGACTCCCTGGAGGATGTAATCACACTTTGTATCATTCCAGAATCAGCTCAGCTGCTGATGCCTAATTTAAACTCTACATGGATAGATGTGCAAACAGTGTCACACCAAAACTAAATGTGCCATGTGAATCCACCATTAACATCAGAATAACGAAGATCTGTAAACTTATAAGTTTATATAACATTCCTTCATTTGCTATTTTATTGCAGACATAAACTAATTTATTTTAAATTTACAGCTTAAATTTTGTGTGTTGTAACAACTCAGATAGCTTTGTGGTTAGCACTGCTGCCTCACAGCGCCAGGAACCCGGGTTCAATTCCGACCTTGGGTGATTGTCTGTGTGGAGTTTGCACATCCTCCCCGTGTCTGTGTGGGTTTCCTGAGGGTGCTCTGGTTTCCTCCCACATTCTGAGAGACGTGCAGGTTAGGTTGATTGACCGTGCTAAATTGCCCCTTTGTGTCCCAAGGTATATAGGTTAGGGGAATTAGCGGGGTAAATATGTGGGGTTACAGGGATAGGGCTTGGGTAAGATGCTCTGTTGGAGAGTCGGTGCAGACTTGATGGGCCAAATGGTCTCCTTCTGTACTGTAGAGATTCTATAAAAAAATAGTTTATTACAGAATTCAAAGTAAAGCCACTATTGTGATTACATACACTAGTCCCTGTCTGGAACTACAGGTTAACAGGCCCTGTCCTGGGCCTGCCTTATAAATGGTTCACGTAATACAGGTCGCATGGTAGCACAGTGGTTAGCACTGCTGCTTCACAGCGCCAGGTTAGCACTGCTGTTTCACAGCGCCAGGGACCCAGGTTCGATTCCTGGCTTGGGTCACTGGCTGTGTTGAATTTGCACGTCCTCCCCGTGTCTGTATGGGATTTCTCCGGGTGCTCCGGTTTCCTCCCACATTCTGAAAGATGTGCTGGTTAGGTGCATGGACCCGAACAGGCGCCAGACTGTGGCGACTAGGGAAATTTCACAGTAACTTCATTGCAGTGTTAATGTAAGCCTTACTTATGACTAATAAATAAACTTATGAGTTCCAGCTCGGCAGGCCACTGCCTGTTTCCAGGAGAACTCATACTCAATGGGCCCCACAGGGAGATGAATCAGTGATTCCCCATGGACTTCGTGGGGGTTATTACATGTGTCTTCTAGCTTTCAATGAACATTTGCTTTATTATAATCCACAGCGATGGCCTGTCCAGCAAACAGCCAATACAGTACGCAGATGTCAGCTTGCCCTGCTTCCTGCGGTAACTTTGCTGCCCCATCAGAATGTGAAGCACCCACTATGGAGGGCTGTGAGTGTCTCCCAGGCTTTGTACTGAGTGACTTCCAGTGTATTCCCTACAAAGACTGTGGATGCACCTATCGAAACAAGTATTATGAGGTAAAATTAATACTGACATTGTCACAGCATATGTATTGCATTTGTTAGTGTGCACTGGATGATCCCAGTTGACCGCAGTAATTTAGGAATCAATGGAGGGTTAAGGTTTTTCACTCCATGTTTTAAGTTATTGCTGGTTTTGTTATTCTCATGAAACTGTTGCCCCATTACGTGTATCCATGTGAAGGGGACAAATTTTGTCTCGCATTCATTTCAAGCAGTTCTAAACTTTCAGAAATCAGTTCTTGAGATTGTAAAGATTTTATCAAGTAGAATAGAGGTGCAGAGTAGAATATTTCTGCTTTGTAACTGTGGCTGACACCCTGCGATTTTCAATGGCACCAAAAAGACAATACAATTCACATAAAGTTGCTGTGGATTGACTGGACAGTTAGATAAACAGGGAACAGCTCCTGTCCAAAGAAATGTACAACGTTCATCACATTGTCCAGACAGAATGTCAGTAAATATGAACAAACTGTACAGCATTAATTTGCTTTAATATACTGCCGCACTTTGCTCTCTTTGCCTCCCAACTTTCTCATTGAACCAATCTGAATAAACAATTTAACTGATGCTCTTGAGAATAGGAAGACTTGGGAAAAAACTGATGTTTTCCTGTTGAAAAGAGAAGGCTGAAAAGTGGATGGATTAAGATTATGGAGGGTTTTGGCAGAGGTTGATCCAATTAGATTTTTCTGCTAGTGCAAAATTCCAGTCAGTTCTTGGTCCTTCTCTGCCAGGATGCCTGGACAGGGGCCAGGCAATAAGACAGAATGTGGTTCAGCTAGGATTGTGTTCTGTGGAAAAGACTCCACAAAATTCCTATGTGAAAGTGGGTGAATATTCTGACCCATGCCCTACTCCAGTATGATGTGGAGATGCCGGCGTTGGACTGGGGTAAACACAGTAAGAAGTTTAACAACACCAGGTTAAAGTCCAACAGGTTTATTTGGTAGCAAAAGCCACACAAGCTTTCGAGGCTCGAAGCCCCTTCTTCAGGTGAGTGGGAATTCTGTTCACAAGCAGAACTTATAAAGACACAGACTCAATTTACATGAATAATGGTTGGAATGCGAATACTTACAACTAATCCAGTCTTTAAGAAACAAAACAATGGGAGTGGAGAGAGCATCAAGACAGGCTAAAAAGATGTGTATTGTCTCCAGACAAGACTGGCTGTCTTGTCTGGAGACAATACGCATCTTTTTAGCCTGTCTTGATGCTCTCTCCACTCCCATTGTTTTGTTTCTTAAAGACTGGATTAGTTGTAAGTATTCGCATTCCAACCATTATTCATGTAAATTGAGTCTGTGTCTTTATAAGTTCTGCTTGTGAACAGAATTCCCACTCACCTGAAGAAGGGGCTTAGAGCCTCGAAAGCTTGTGTGGCTTTTGCTACCAAATAAACCTGTTGGACTTTAACCTGGTGTTGTTAAACTTCTTACTGTGTCTACTCCAGTATATCAAGGGAGCATGTCTGACCAAGTACTCAGCAAGCACTTTTAAGTTTGAGAGCTGACTTGAATCTTATTGAAGCCCAACAAAAGGCCCTGGAACTTCTGCAGCCCACAGTAATCAATGCCAGAGAGGATCAATTTCCTGGAACAAAAGTTTCAATAGCCCCATTAGGAGCAATAATTCCAGCCTTGGGTGACTGTCTGTGTGGAGTCTGCACATTCTCCCTGTGTCTGCGTAGGTTTCCTCCCACACTCCAAAGATGTGCAGGTTAGGTTGATTGGCCACGCTAAATTGCCCCTTAGTGTCAGGGGGAGTTGTAGGGTAGATAAGTGGGGTTACGGGAATAGGGCCTGGGTGGGATTGTGGTCGGTGCAGACTCGGTGGGCTGAATGGTCTCCTTCAGCACTGTAGGATTCTATGATTCTATGGATTCGTGACCACATGAAAAAAATACACTTTAGAAAGGCCCTTTCCGTGTCTCCTTGCCAACCTCAGAACCACTTTTGTTTCTTTATTCTTTCATGGGATGTGTATGTTACCAGCAAGATCAGCATTTGTTGCTCATCTCTGATTGCCCTTGAACTGAGGGCAGTTAAGATATTGCTGTGCAACTGGAGTCACATGTAGGCCAGACCGGGTAAGGCCGGTCATCATTACTGAGACTAGCTTTATGTTCCAGATTTATGAATAGAATTTAAATTCATCCCAACTGCCGTGGTGGGATTCGAACCAGTGACCCCAGGGCATTAACCTGGGCCTCTGGATTGCTAGCATATTGACAATTCCAGTACCAACATGACCTGACTCACTTAGCTACTGGTATATTGGAACAAGCAATGCTTATGTGCCCAATAGGCATGGGTCATTTGAACCCAGCATGCAAACAATGCCAGCCCATCATTTGGTACCACCATCAGGAAGCTCAGAGGCCATTCTTCTGTATTTCTGCCAGCATGGCAACTTGGTCCGAATTGCAAGCCCAAGGGGTCAAATTAAGGATAAAAAAGGAAAATGGGAACTTCAGGGCACATTTTTCCATAAAGAGCTGATAAATAATTGTAAAACGCTACTAACAAGACTAATGGAACAAAAATAAATGGCAGAGTCAAAAGGAACTAAACAAGTTATTGGCCAGAATTTTATGCCCCGCATGTCATGGGAATCGGAGCAGACGAGGGTGAGACAATGGGAAGGTCCATTGACCTCAGGCGGGATTTTACGGTTTCGGGACGAGCAAGGCCGAAAAATCCCGCCCATTATCTTTAAATAGTCCTCAATGTTACTGGGTTTAGAAATATGTCTCAGAGATCTTGGGGAGAAAGACTAAGTGGTCTATTTGTGTCTAAAGATTGTTACTGTTCTTGGTATAAATCTAATTTCTCTGCTCTTTGCTGGTAGGTTGGGGAAAAATTTATGACTGAAGATTGTTCTGAGACTTGTGTGTGCATCAGTACGGCAACAGTTAATTGTACAAGAACGCTATGTGCACCCAACACAACCTGTACCACTGCTCATCTCATCAGAGGATGCTACCGATGTAAGCATATACTTTGTCCATTTAATGTACATCAACTATACTCAGGGTAGCTTTTAACTTTCAGCATTGACCGGGTAACTGACAGTAAAGGATCATCCACTCAAAAGTTGGATAAATGGGAACAAATGGCTGATCCACTATCACCAGTTTATAGCCCAGTGGTGAAAGTAACAATTACCTGTCTCAGTCCCTTCTTCCACAGGGGTGATTCTGCGTCAATGACACTCAGAAGGAATGTATAGCCAAAGTCAATTGAATTTCCGAGAATGGAAAACCATCCAACAGCAATTTTTATTTTAAATGTAGAATATTATTCCTTGGGGACACATGGGTGGGATATTCCAGCCGCGTGTGCTCGAAGACCAGAAATTCCCGCCTGAGATCAATGGATCTTTAAATGGTCCACCAAATTTTCTGTCCCGCCCACTATGTTTCCAGTGGTGGGCGGAACGGGAAAATTCCACTCATTATTTCCTGGGCTCATTTGCGGCCAGAGAGCCTGAGGACAAAATCAAGCCTATTCTCCTTTCCATCACAAATGCCACCTACTTCCATACCCACACCACTACCTGCCTCCACCATTACCTGTATCCATCTGCTGTGGAAATGTTCAACTGTGTCCATGTAATTTCCAATCCTCTTGTTCCCTAGTCCGTCGGGCTGCTGCTTGTACCCTAGCCCAGACCAAGCCCCATCACCCAGTTCCAGCTGCTGACCACCCCAGTTCTCAGTTCCATGGTTACTGTTAGCATGGACGAATTCAGAAATCACTCCATGCTCAAAGTCCTGATCTGGTTTTCAAAGTAGCTTTATTTAACACCGGTGGAGAGAAAGCTTCTGGTCTAATCCCAATGCTTCCCCGAAGACTCAGTGTAAAGGTTTCAACATTTATACCTTTATTGGAAGATGCATTCAGATAGTACATTCACACAGTTCAATTTAGCTGGATGTTACCCAGACGAAGATAATCACTATTGTATTGTTTCTTAAATTGCAAAGACATCGAAACCCATTTCCAGATAATAACCTGATAACGTCTTCATTCATGAAACCAGCCAGAGACATTGAAATACATTGACACCAGTGGGGTGTCTTGCTGGGTGAGCCCTTGTTCTTTACTATTCCTGATTGGTGTCTGATTTCTGGCAATTATCAGGATCTTATCTTGTTGGTGCGTCTTTGTGTATGTGCTAATGTCTTTAAGCTGGTGGGCTCACTCAGACTACATACATAATGTACAGGCAGGACATTCTGCGGTGTTAGCTTTTAAGCTGTAGGATCTTTAACCTTGTCCTGATTTGTCACAAAATGGATGCTGAGTCCCATCTTATGTATCCTAGCTGGGCGGGGGCGGGGCGGAGGGGGGGGAAGCGGTAAGCTATTTGTTCTCCACAACAGTTACCATATCATCAACTAATGCTCATCTCTGGCTCAGTTTCAGCATCTTTCAAAACTGCTGTCATGATCCCCAATTCTAAAAAAAACTCTCCTCCCTCTTCCCTCTCCAGATACTGCTTCAACTTCAACCTCCACTCTAATACGTTACCATCTTCCACATTTCTTCCATTCTTCACTGTCCAGCTGAGTCCCTACTTGTTATCAAGCATCCTATGGGCAGCACGGTGGCACAGTGGTTAGCATTGCTGTTTCACAGCGCCAGGGACCCGGTTCGATTCTCAGCTTGGGTCACTGTCTGCGTGGAGTTTGCACGTTCTCTCTGTGTCTGCGTGGGTTTCCTCCTACATTCTGATAGACATGCTGGTTAGGTGCATTGACCTGAACAGGTGCCGACGTGTGGCGACTAGAGGAATTTCACAGTAACTTCATTGTAGTGTTAATGTAAGCCTTGTGACTAATAAACAAACTTTACTTTACTTTTATAAAACATACTGACTTATCTCCTTGCACATCATTTGCAGAATTGAAATGTAAGTTTTCATTACTGAAACCAAGTATCTGGGCATCTCTTTCCTCCCATTCCCTCACCAGTTACATTGCAATAGTCACATTATTACCTTCTCTAAGAAATGACTGGTTTCGTTGTTTCCAAGGAATCAGATAAGTTTGTTTTAAGAAGAGGTTCCTGCCCTCCGGTTTTGGCAAATGCTGCCCTCTCAGTTCGGAGTGCCTCTAATAGGAGGTGTGGGTGGAAAATTACAGGTTGTATGACCATGGTTTCCCATAAGGCGCTTTCTTCCAGTGTCACTCCTAACTTGATCACTCCAAGAGCTCACTGAAAGTGTAATAATGCATTTTTAAGGTCTGCTTTCTGTGAGCTAAGAGCAGTCCCCATTGTGACAACTCACGCTGTATTGCTGACTTTCAAGTACATCAGATGCGAATAATCCCATGGTCACAGCTGGTTCATGGTGCTTAACTAGATCCTGCTGGATTAGGCTGCATTAAACTATTGGAAATCTGTGAATTATCCACTAGTATTCGAATTGAAATTTTCCAAGGTTTTAACTCCACAGGCACTTTTGTGAGCCTTTTGTCCTTCTGTTACCAAGCACAGCATGTTATTACGACATCTAATTTACTGAGACAGGAATCTGGATGGAGGGGGTGGAAGGAGAAAAACTCATCCAAGGCTGAAACAGTCTCAGGCAAACATTTCCATCTCATGTTTCCCTCTCCTCTAGGAAATAACAGAGAAAAACTAAGGCTTGAATTTTTAGGCTGGCGGGGTTTCCTTTCCTGCCATCCAAAGAGTCGGCGGGGAACATATCCCCATTGACTCAGGGTGCCCCCACAGTCATTTCACCCTCTAACAGCTGTAGGAGGGACTTCTGCTTTTAATTCGGGGAAGTCATCTGATCGGCCAGCTCTCCAGTCCCTGCAGTGACAAGAACCGCAATGGGCTAAAGAGGAACATCAGGAAGGTATCTGGGTGGCACGGTGGAACAGTTAGCACTGCTACCTGAGCCCACGGTTTGATTCCAGCCTCGGGTCACCGCCTGTGTGGAGTTTGCACGTTCTCCCGTGGGTTTACTCTGGGTGCTCTGATTTCCTCCCACAGTCCACAGGTGTATAGGTTAGGTGGATTGGCCATGCCAGATGTGTAGGTTAGGTGGATTGGCCATGCCAGATGTGTAGGTTAGGTGGATTGGCAATGCTAAATTGCCCCTTAGTGTCAGGGGAATTAGCAGGGTGAATGCATTGGATTATGGGGCTAAAGCCTGGTTGGGATTGTTGTTGGTGCAGGCTCGATGGGTTGAATGGCCTCCTTCTGCACTGTAGGGATTCTAAGGGAGGAATGTCAGAGAGGTTATGCACAAAAAGACACTATTTATACACGATTCAATTTTTTTTTCAAAAATATACTTTATTCATAAAAAAAACTCTCAAATAAACCATTGCAAAATGACATATCCAAAAATTACAAACAGTGCAAAAAGAAAAGTCATTTTTACAGTACTATACGATGCTTATTTACACGACATTACATTCATTACATTTCATTACTTGAAACTATATACATACATCAGATTTTACTGTGTGCTGTTGTTTTTCAGATTAGCACACAGTTACGCAGGCCGAGGGTATTCTACAGTTACCGGGCCCTCGGTCTGCCTCGGTTGAAAGGCTTTACACAGTGGCCTTTCTCCATTGTGCCTTTGCGGCGGCTGCCCCAAGCTTGAGCGCGTCCTTCAGCACGTAGTCCTGGACCTTGGAATGTGCCAGTCTGCAACACTCGGTCAAGGACAATTCTTTCAACTGGAAGATACACGATTCAATTATTTCGCAGCATCCAAACATTCTAGGCAGCAATGTGGAAGATTATAAAAACCCTGACTAGTGGCATAATACCCCCAGATCAAGCCCTTGTTTAGTGAGCCTACTTGCTAGACATAAAAAAACTGGGCTAAAAGTTAGCTTTTGCCTTTAGCAGCAAAAAGATTCATCCCAGTAATTTAGTGGATTTCAGTAGTTCCATAAAGAAGCATGGGTAAAAAAATGGGGTGTATACCAGCCTGCTTGAAGCTGGAGAAGTACCAGACAAGAGAAGATAATCACACATTCACAGCAAATCCAGATAGGAAGCTCAGTCACCTTGCTCACTTGTCACACCTACAGAACCTCAACCAGTAATATACATCCATCCATCATCAGCAGTGCTAACTTGCAAGTTCCACTTTGCTAACCCACTCAATCATTTGACGAAGTACTGTTTTAACAGAGTGCAGCCTAACTGAACCTAAAAAGTATAATGGAGGGAAAATCGTGTGAGCTAAATCTCCTATGTATGTTCTTATCAGCTGAAGCTTCTTACTCAGAATGTGAACTTTCAAATATTATCCTGATAATGTTAATGTATGTTTATGCTTCTTAAAAAAAGTCAGTTATTAGAACCTTTAGCTGTATGGTGCCCTTTGAAACAGCAATTGATAGACTGTTGTTAAGAGAGAAGGAACAACATATAAATAAGCTTTATGTGAGATTTTAATGCTCATGATTTCTGTTCTTGTAGCTGGCCCCTGTCTCAATAATCCATGTGAGAATGGAGGCATTTGTCAAGAGGCAACTAATGAAGCAGATGGTTCTCAGAACGTTCACTGCCATTGCCCAATAACCCATGAAGGCTCGCACTGTGAGAAAGAAAAGTCGCAAGATGGTAAGACTTGCACATAAAGCAGAGCTACAGAGACTGGTTTAAGAATGGATAAAAAATTATAGAAGAGTTACAGCACAAAGGAGGTCATTCAGCCTGTTATGTCTGTGTCGGCTCTCTGCAAGAGCAACACAGATAATTCCACTCCCTTGCCCTTTCCCACAGCCCAGCAGTTGTTTCCTCTTCAAATAATTATCCAAATCCTTTCAGAATACCATGGGTGAACCACACCCCGGGCATTCTCTCTTCCATCTTCTTCCATCGGAAAGAAGATACAAATGTCTGAGAACATGTTCCAACCGACTCAAGAACAGCTTCTTCCCTGCTGCCATCAGCCTTTTGAATGGACCTATCATATATTAAGCTGATCTTTCTCTTCACCCTATCTGTAATTGCAACACTATATTCTGCACCCTCTCCTTTCCTTCTCCCCTATGTACTCCATGAACAGTATATTTTGTCAGTATAATGTGTAAGAGACAATACTTTTCACTGTATCCCAATACATGTGACAATAATAAATCAAATCAAATCAAAACGTCTACCACACTGAGACAGTACATTCCAGATGTTTACCACTTGTGATTATGGAGCAGACTAGTATACCACCAGAGTAGAATTGAAATTGCTACTGACTAAATTAATAACTAAGGCATGAATTGGAAATACATAATGCCCATAAGCTTTTTGCATTTCAAAATAACTAGCGTCAGCTTGGCTCAGTTGGTGGTACTTTTATTCCTTAATCAGAAGATCATGGTTCACACCAGTGTTTGAGCCAATTCGGTGTGAGTCAGATGAAATACACTCCAAATGTGCTCTGCTTGGCATGACCTGAACCCACCAGTATTTGCTTGATCCATGGCAGGGATGGAAATGGAAGGGTGTCATCTGCTTGGCCTTCCAGATGTCCAAAAACAGCAACCAGAAGGCCTCTGCATATTATATCCATCCTGCTAATCCTGTGAAAGGAAGAAAACTTCCTTGCACCCAAACTTCTCAGATCCTTTAGTCTGACTGCGCTTATCACAAGATGTAAAATGGCAAGCAGAGTCTTGGGAAGAATTCCTGCTTCATGAGTGCTGTCTTACTATGCTTGTATTTGCACTGCCTTGGGAAAACCCCTGAGAGTACCCAGGCAAAGCAAGGGAGCTGAAGATCTGACATCACCCGGAGTTTCCATCTTTATCCCCAAGAGAAATAAGCATTTTGAAGGCAGGAGGAAAAGGGAAATCATCCCTGCAATCACAGGATGTCCCAAAGCAGTTTACAGCCTCTTTTTGAAGTGTAGTCACTGTTGCACTGTAGGAAATTCTCCACCCAATATGCAAACAGAAATTAAGCCCTGACAACCAGCAATGTAATACATGACCAAATCATCTGACTTTTATGATGTTTATGGAGGTTTGGACAGTATACCAGGGACAACTGCTCTTCTTCACAATACTGGCTTGAGACCTGGAGAGGGCAGACAGAGCCTTGGTATAACATTTCATCCAAAAGACAGCACCTCCAATAGTGCGGTGCTCCCATAGTACTGCCAGATTTTGTGCTTTAATTCTGGAGTGGGACTTGAACCCACAAACTTTTGAGTATTGCTAACAACTGAGCCATGGTTGACACCATTATAATACGGGTGCCTCAGTCAATACTTTATCGTCAGATGTTCTGTCTTTTGGATAAAACTTTATATCAAGGTCATGTCTGCTGTTCCATTGGCTCAGGTTCATAAACGATCCCTTGGAACCTTCAATTGAGAACAGTGGGTTCTCTCCATTCATTTCCATCAACAACAGATTCATTGTCATTAATTCAATTTGATATTTAGGGTCAAATTGCTGCTGTTTTTGTACACACAATAACTCTACTTCAAAAGCATTTCTTTGCATAGGATATTGTTGGATAAATAAAGGTTCTTCCTTTTTACTTGCATAGCTTGTAGTCTAATAGTTGTGATTTTTTGAGCAAATGGCAACATTAAAAAGTCACCATATCTCCTGAATCCCACTGTAATTAAATGCTTTCTCAAAGCTATTTGAATACAATGAATCTTTGGTAAAAACCCAGTGCATGAACCTAATTATTAGTATATAACCTCACAGACTTGTGCAACTATACCTTCATTCTTATTTGAATAGTGTGGATAAATGTACAGGAATACAGTCTGTATTCAAAAAATATACTCACAGCTTGAGACTATGCTGACCATCAAATACCAATTTATACTAATCCCATTTACCAGCACTTGGTCTATAGCCTGCTATGCCTTGGCCTTGTGGCACGTAATGTTTGTAGGGTTATGGGAAAATGGAGTTGCTGTTGCAGACAGCTGACACAGACTTAATTGGCTGAATAGCTACAGTCTTTGCTGTAACCACTCTGTGATTCTATTTTCATTTACAAGTTGTCAGAACTCAGGCAAGTGTTGTTCACAATATTGGTGTTGTAATGTTTTTAATGTGGGTTGGTTATTTTTAGTGGATTGTTTCTTTTCTCTTATACAGATAATGCAATGAGAATTTTTGTTATTACCATCAAAGTTTCAATAGGGATAATCATTATTATTGTAACAGTAGTTTCACTGATCTATTTGGCATGCTGCTTCAGATATGTGTTTCAAGGACACATTCGCAATGACTAGCAATACTGCTTTCATTATATCTTCTGTCCTGACTCACACTGGTTAATGGTTGCTCTCCAAAGTCTTGCCAAGTAGCTGTTCCATATGAAAGACCCTGGATTGTGGGTTAACAATCTCTCTTACTTTGGGTGCCCCAGCTGAGCCTGGTCTGTCCCTGACTGACATTTACCTACTGAGCACTTTGGCAGCTCAGTAGGTAAATAATAACCAGGAGCAGGAACGTTTGTTCACCTTCTACTCCTTTAACCCAAGGAATGCTTCTACTATGTCTAAATTCCCATCTGTCAGCTCCATTGGGACAATGGTTCAATTAACCCAAGGATGGTGAGGCTAATTGTAGAAATTCTACTGTTGGTCCTTTGAGATCAACTCAACTAGTCGAACGTCCTGACCTGTGTAGCTCAGCATTCATTGACTTAACCAGCTGAACCATAGGAGGAGTCCTTAACCTCTCGAAGGCCACATATTGGTGAGAAATATCACATGCCATCATTACCCCATTAGGATTTGTTGCAATTGCAACAACTCACCTTTTCTTCTTGCTATGTGTGCAGAAAGCTTAAAGTTAGCACATCTCTCGATTTTGCTTTCTGACTGATGGAGTGAGCTGGTATTAATATAACTTGAAAACAGATGGGAAGAAGAAGGGTGGGGGGTGTTGCTGTATCTATTAATTTGCCCTATAATCACAGGCATGATCTTGTTCTCAACATTTATTACAAAATGTGAATGTGAGTATTTCCCTGTGCACTGTGTGTACGGAACTAATAAAACCTCTTCTAAAGGAGGGTTTTGCGATTTGATTAACTATCCTGCATTGAGAAAATCATCTCACTTCATCTTTACTGTAAACCAGAGCTGTGATCTCAGGAGTTAATTATTTGCTCCCTGCAGAGGCAAATTAAATTATTTAAGTTAATTGCTAAGGGCTTCCAACAAGAAACATCCCTACACAGAGCAGGAGCTGCTGGGCCTTCAGTTTTTAACGATTATTATTATTCACTGGGCTCTGTGTAAACCTCACACTGAAAACATTAGTGGTATTTACAGGCTGTTTATATCAGTGTGCAGTGGAACTCAAGGCCATTTTGTGCTGCCTGAAAGATCAACACAAAATGTTCCTTTCAGACGTTGAATGACTGGTGTTGCAGCATAAGGGGTTTTTTATTTCAGCTTTTCAACATAGTTTTTTTTTAAAATTACTTCATTCTGATTTGACATTTCCAGTTTGAGTACTAGTCCATCACAAAGGTAAAACCATGTAACAGATTTTACCAGCTCTGAGATGAGCTATGAATTATTAGCTTTTACAGTTCACTTACTTAACCCAAATCCCCTGTTCAGGCAGATTTTCAGTGTAGAGAACAAAATGTATTTTCAACACAGGAGGAGACAACAAAATCATTGATCTGTGTATAAAGAATGGGCTTCCTGTCTTGCTTCACACTACACAGAGAAACTTCTCCTATGAGATAAGGTAGGTTTTCCCGTTACTATTACCGACTTACCATTAGGAGTACATTTTCACTATCCTATAGTGGTGAACAAAAATTATGAATTTAGAAGAAGGAATTTTTTTTATCCTAAGGATGAGACAATTCCGGAGTGAATAAAGAGAGAACACTGAAGCACAGGGAATTCAAGTTTCTGGAGAGATCAGGGGGTGAAAGTGATGATGCACAGGGAGGTAGGTTGATTTATCATAGAATCATAGTAAGAGGCCATTTGGCCTGTTGTGTCTGTTCTGGCTCTTTATGTCAAAGTTATTTGATACAATAGACCAGAGCAGGATTGAATTTCTGTGAGGCATCATCCATAAATCCATAACTTGGTGTTCGCACTATTTTTGGAGGTTTCTATGACTCCCCTGTTGCCATTATAGTCAAGATGTGGAATTGCCGGCGTTGGACTGGGGTGAACACAGTAAGAAGTCTCACAACACCAGGTTAAAGTCCAACAGGTTTATTTGGTAGCAAATACCATAAGCTTTCAGAGCACTGCTCCTTCGTCAGATGGAGTACATCTGACGAAGGAGCAGTGCTTCGAAAGCTTATGGTATTTGCTACCAAATAAACCTGTTGGACTTTAACCTGGTGTTGTGCCATTATCGTGGGACAGCTTTGACATCAATTCATCCTCAAGTCTGAAAAGAGGCCTGAGGACACCGCTTTCCCTGATCCTCACTGCAATCATTCTGGTCACCAGTGTAATGAAATCAAGTGGTCTTGTGTTTCACTGGCTATCGGATACCCAGGCTATGGGAGCTGGTGTGAGGAGAGCATTATCACGGCAGTTTTGAGTTTATAGTGCCGAATGGCCTATTTCCATTTCTAAAAATGTTCAAGTTCTTAATGTGTCAAGTTTCTGAAATCATTTATTTTGTTCCTCAGGAAATGGAGTTCTGGAACCTGTCAGTGCAGAAGAGTTGACAAGATCTGTTTAGCAAGATCCCCACCTTTCATATTGCAAAGGATGGTGAACAAGCATCTTTCTGTCTTCATTGGTGACAAGATCTGCTCAAAGCCATACAGCAGTTTTCTACATTTGTTGCACTGACTCTCTAGTTAAATATGAATATACTAATTGTTTGTGACCTTCTGAAATTCCAAATTCATGAGGCGTTATGACTAAAGTCTTTGTCCATTGCATACCTTCTTTAAAATTTTTGAAATACAATTTCCACCTAATTTCAAAACAAATTAAAATATGATTGAAAATTAATCTGTTTTGTAAGGTACATTTCATCCTTCCTGCATCCTCACACACACCAATGCTAATTCACTCTTTCACAGGATTTCAAAAATAAACAAGTAATTCTGACTGAAGAGATTTACAAATTGCCGCATATCTGACAGGATGCCACGGAAGGGAAACCTCCCATCCATACAACATTTACCATTACAGCAGAAAATACTAAAGCACTTCACAGTTTTACTCTTGATATGTCGGCACTGTTGTAATATAGACAAACATGGCAAGCAATCTGTACACAACAAAATCCCACAAAAAGTGATGTTGACCAGATCTCCTGTTGAACTGATGTTGGGTTATAAAGTATTGACCAGGACACTGAGAATACCCCCTGTACCTTTTTTCAAATAGTGACATGTGTGGCATGATTCTCCCATCTGCACTCTTACATACTCCCACCAGTGATAAAACCGGAGTGTTTCCCATTGCTGTTAGCAGCACCTGTCAGGTGGGATTCACCCATCTTAACCATTCAAATTTAAGCACGCTGCAAAACACGCCATCAGCCTGGCTTTACGTAGGTCAGGGGAGGCACCCTGATCTCAGCGCTGAGACAGGACCACCTCCCCCATAATGAACATCCGACCCCCGCTGACAAGGGGAGCACCTCTGGTGGACTGAGGAGGTCCAAGAGTTTTACTGGATTGCGTCTACAATGAATTGTCTCATCTGCTGTGGAGTTGTCAATCAGAGCAGATTTACCCCAGTTGTCAATCAGAGCAGATCAAAGTGGGCAGGCTGTACTTGCTGCTCATTTAGGCTTCAGAAGGGAAACTCCTACTGAAACTGACATCCCCTGCCAGTCTAAGGACTTCAAACTGATTTTCTCACACCTGGAGTTTCTGAGAGAAAGCATGAGCAATCCCTTCTGCACAATGGGGTGCTGTGGTGATTTTGAATACTTCCAGGTGTCCGTGGGCCATGGATATTAAAGTGGCCAGGTCACTTCAAGGATTTCATAATACACAGTCAGGAATGAAGATTTTGAGCTGAAAAATCAGTTTGAGACCAGCATGCTAGGGGTGATCTCCATTTTCCCCAAGGCTGGAAGGGGCAGTCCAGCCACCCCCATGTCAGGGCAGAGTCCCAAGGTGAACCCCTTCCTCCCCCATGTCCCTTGGGAAATCCTCCCTCTGCTGCCTGGCAGAGGGGCACAGCACTTACCTCCTCGCCCCCCCTTCAGAGTTCAAGGCACCAGGTCCAGATTTATCAGGGCCTGCGCCAAGTTCTGCCCAGTGGACTTGCCGCTGGTGGTGGAGGTCGCAGCATACCGGGGGGCCAGGGCATCCAGCCTCAAACCCAGTCATAGCATTTAAATGTGTCTTTAGTAAATGTTTGTGGAAACAGTGAAAACTCAGACCTGTCTTTCATTAAACAACAAAATTAAAAGTAGAAAAGTGATAATAAAACACTACAAAGAATAAGCTTGCACTTTGGCAAGTTAACAATAAGCACTTAGTCTCTCAGAGACTGAAAACCCAAAAATGTCTGTTTCCCCCATAATCCTAAACTGTACTGAGACCCCCGTTTCCCAAACAACTATAAACCTATTGGTCAAATATAGCCGGTGATTACCACACCATTCAACTTAAGTGACCAGGATTTGGGAATGGTCTTCCATTCAGTGAAAAAAATGATCTTTTGCACAAACTGGCGTTTGCCTTCAGCACTTCATGTCTGGCTCAGCTGTTTCCTGAATCTGGCTGCCCCCGTCTCCTGCTCTTCTGCTGCCTTCAGTCCCTAATCTCTGATTGAACTGGTTCCTGGGGATGGCTGCCTCTCTCTCTTGCTGCTACTTCTTCAACATCTCGTCTGTGTCTAAACTGCTTCCTGACTCACAGCACGCTGAGTCCTAATTGTATCATTTGCAAAGAACACCCTTTTTGTCCCCTTTCCCTTAGTTGCTGCCAAGATGTGGTTTACAAAATACTTGGCAGTTTGATTTTACTTTTGCAAAAGAAATACATTCATTTTAACAGCATCCTACCATTTTATGATACAGGTCAGACGCTGGGAATCCTGTGCTAAGTAACTCACCTCCTGATTCCTCGAAGCCTCTCCACAATTTACTTAGCACAAATCAGGAATGTGATGGAATACCCATCCTTTGCCTGGATGAGTGCAGCTCTGACAACACTCAAGAAGCTCCACACCATCTCGGACAAAGCTACCCACTTGATTGACACCTCATTCACAAACATTCACTCACTCCCTCCACCACCAACGCACAGTAGCAGTTGTGTATCCCATCGACAAGATGCAATGCAGGGACCCAATGAGGCTGCTCAGACAGTACCTTCACAAACACACACCCGCTATTATGTAGAAGGACAAGTGCAGCAGATACCTGGGAACACCATCACCTGCAAGTCACTCACCATCCTGACTTGGAAATATATCGCCGTTCCTTCACTGTTGCTGGGACAAATTCCTGGAACTCCCTCCCTAACAGCACTGTGGGTGTACCTACACCATGTAGACTGTAGAGGCTCAAAAAGGCAACTCACCACCATCTTCCCAAGGGCAATTAGGGATGGATAATAAATGCTGGTCTAACCAACGATGTCTACATTCCTTAAATGAATAAGAAACAAATGATGCCTCTGATAGTGCCACATTCCCTCAGCATTGCATTGAAGTGTCAGTCTGGATTAAGTACTCAAGTCTTCAGAGTGGTGTTTGAACCTCCAACACAGAAAACAAGTACTACCACTGAGCCAATACTGACACTTGGTAAGATGAAGGCCAATTGAGTAGAACATGCCTAAAGTTGAAAAGATCAGTACAGCAGACTGTTATTCCATACACAGCACACTCCAAATACCAGGAGATCGGAATGGGGCTATGTGAATGTTAGCCGAATCATCAGCTTGCAATGAATACTGGAAAATCATAGAATCCCTACAGCGCAGAAGGAGGCCATTTGGCCCATTGAGTCTGCACCGATCACAAGCTCACCCAGGGCCTATCCCTTAACCCCAAGTATTTTACCCTGCTTGTCCCCTTAACACTAAGGGACAATTTAGCATGGCCAATCCACCTAACCTGCACATCTTTGGATGAAACAGGAGCACCCGGAGGAAACCCACGCAGAGAAGGGGAGAACGTGCAAACTCCACACAGACAGTGACCCAAGCCAGGAATCGAGTGTGGATTCCTGGCACCGTGAGGCAGCAGTGCTAACCACTGTGCCACTGTGCAGCAGAACCCTGTAAAAGAACAAGGGCGAGGTTAGAGATTTGATTCCTTAGTGCTGTTGGAACCAGTGTTATGGAAGCTGGAGGCTGCCAGAATAGACATGCCTCATGATGAGAAGTGCAAAAACATGACAATGCCATGCATGCCCCAAAATCATCTCAGCGGGCCAGACGGAGTCAAACAGATGTTTTAATTGAGTGCAGAACGCTCTTGGAACTTGGATCTGCAGCCCCACTGAATGCATGTGTTACCCACTCACAAATGAACATGTACTTAGCCACAAGAGGACCGCTCCCCGCCCCCCCCCCCCCCCCCCGCCCCCCCACTGCCCAGTTATTTAAAGGGTAGTCACCCAAGCTGCAGGTGATTCAGACTCTGGTTGCAAAGTCCTCCTTTGCTGAATTCTAAACTGCTCCCAATCCTCAGGTCAATTTATTCCTTGGATTGAATGCTATTTCTAATTTCCCTTGTAAGCCACAGTCTGGCCACCTTTCCTGTTTTATTTTTGTGCCGGACAGGATTCATGTCACACTATCTGTAACCCCCACGACTTACCTGGACTTGCAAAATCTCACTAACTGTCCTGTCTGGAGACAATACATATCTCTTTAACCTGTGCTTAACCCTCTCTCCACTCACATTGTCGGCACCTTTAAGACTTGATTACCTGTAAAGACTCGCATTCCAACCATTATTTTGTAAATTGAGTTTGTGTCTTTATATGCCCTGTTTGTGAACAGAACTCCCACTCACCTGATGAAGGGGCAGCGCTCTGAAAGCTAGTGGCTTGTGCTACCAAATAAACCTGTTGGACTTTTAACCTGGTGTTGTGAGACTTCTTACTGTGTTTACCCCAGTCCAACACCGGCATCTCCACATAAAAGACAATGACTGGGAATTCTGCAGTGAGTAAATCTCCTTCTGACCCTCCAAAGCCCCTCCACTATTTACAAGGCTCAAATCAGGAGTGTGATGGAATGCTCTCCACTTGGCTGGATGAGTGTAGCCCCGAACACTCAAAGAGGTTTGATATCAATCAGGACAAAGCAGCCTGCTTGATTGACACTTTATACAACACCACATACACTTCCTTCACCACCGACACACAGTGGCAGCAGCATGGACCATCTATCTACAAGATGTACTGAAGCAACTCACCAAGGCTCCTTCCACAGCACCTTCCAAACCTGTGCCCTCTGCCACCAAGATGGATGAGGGCAACAGATGCATGGGAGCACCATCTCCTGCAAGTTCCCCTCCAATGGGTATGATGGGCCAAATGGCTTCCGACTGCACCATAACAATTTTGTGAGTTGAGCCACTCACCATCCTGACTTGGAAATATAGCGCCGTTCTTCATTGTCATTGGGTCAAAATAGAATCACAAAAGTTTACAGCATGGAAACAGGCCCTTTGGCCCAACTTGTCCATGCTGCCCTTTTTTTTTAAACCCCTAACCTATTCCCAATTGCCCGCATTTGGCCCATATCCCTCGACACCCATCTTACCCATGTGACTGTCTAAATGCTTTTTAAAAGACAAAATTGTACCCGCCTTCACTACTACCTCTGGCAGCTTGTTCTAGACACTCACCACCCGCTGTGTGAAATAATTGCCCCTCTGGACCCTTTCGAATCTCTCCCATTTCACCTTAAACCTATGCCCTCTAGTTTTAGCCTCCCCTACCTTTGGGAAAAGATATTGACTATCTACCTTGTCTATGCCCCTCATTATTTTATAGACCTCTATAAGTTCACCCCTCAGCCTCCTACGCTCCAGAGAAAAAAGTCCCAGTCTATTTATTAATGACTTAGAGGAGGGGGCTGAAGGGTGGATCAGTAAATTTGCTGATGACACCAAGATTGGTGGAGTAGTGGATGAGGTGGAGGGCTGTTGTAGGCTGCAAAGAGACATAGATAGGATGCAAAGCTGGGCTGAAAAATGGCAAATGGAGTTTAACCCTGATAAATGTGAGGTGATTCATTTTGGTAGGACTAATTTAAATGTGGATTACAGGGTCAAAGGTAGGGTTCTGAAGACTGTGGAGGAACAGAGAGATCTTGGGGTCCATATCCACAGATCTCTAAAGGTTGCCACTCAAGTGGATAGAGCTGTGAAGAAGGCCTATAGTGTGTTAGCTTTTATTAACAGGGGGTTGGAGTTTAAGAGCCGTGGGGTTATGCTGCAACTGTACAGGACCTTGGTGAGACCACATTTGGAATATTGTGTGCAGTTCTGGTCACCTCACTATAAGAAGGATGTGGAAGCGCTGGAAAGAGTGCAGAGGAGATTTACCAGGATGCTGCCTGGTTTGGAGGGTAGGTCTTATGAGGAAAGGTTGAGGGAGCTAGGGCTGTTCTCTCTGGAGCGGAGGAGGCTGAGGGGAGACGTAATAGAGATTTATAAAATGATGAAGGGGATAGATCGAGTGAACGTTCAAAGACTATTTCCTCGGGTGGATGGAGCTATTACAAGGGGGCATAACTATAGGGTTCGTGGTGGGAGATATAGGAAGGATATCAGAGGTAGGTTCTTTACGCAGAGAGTGGTTGGGGTGTGGAATGGACTGCCTGCAGTGATAGTGGAGTCAGACACTTTAGGAACATTTAAGCGGTTATTGGATAGGCACATGGAGCACACCAGGATGATGGGGAGTGGGATAGCTTGATCTTGGTTTCAGATAAAGCTCGGCACAACATCGTGGGCCGAAGGGCCTGTTCTGTGCTGTACTGTTCTATGTTCTATCTATGTTCTATGTTCTATTCAGCCTCTCCTTATAACCCAAACCATCAAGTCCTGGTAGCATTCTAGTCAATCTTTTCTGCACTCTTTCTAGTTTACTAATATCCTTTCTATAATAGGCTGACCAGAACTGTACACAGTAAAATCCTCTCTAACATCACTGTGGACCACAAGGCAGTAGTAGTGGTCCCAGAAGGAGGCTCATCACCATCTTCTCAAGGGCAATTAGAGATGGACAGTAAATAGTCACCTTGCCAGAGATGTTCACATCCCATGAGTGAATTTTTAAAAAATCATCCATCAATTCTGGCAACTCACAACACACAGGATACAGCATCACCAAGTTGCTGGTTTATTTGTACATTAATACACATTAATGCCCAGGTATGTTCTGTCTATGAAAAGCAGGACAAATCCAATCTGGTCATTTACTGCCCCATCAGTCTACTCTCGGTCATCAATAGAGCAAGTACCATCAAGCTTGGCTGTCCATTTCCACAGATTTATCCTGTATTTTTCCATTTTCACCCTGTAGTACCCTGTTCTGGTTCCATTGTTCTGAACAAGGGGAAGTAACTCGTCATGTTCAACGATCAACCAGTCCCTTTGGAATCTGAAAGGCAGCAGTAACATCACCTCTCAACCTCTCTTCCAGTCAGAACAAGCCCAATTCACACAATCACACTGTAATCTAACCTCTCCATTATGATGGCCATGAAGGTTACAGGGGATAGTCGATAGATCTCCCTGTAGTCTTTGTAGAGTGCGAACTTCCTGGTTCAGCGAGCAGAGGTTGGTCCAAAGGGAAGTGAGCAGTGTGGAGTTAAAACCATTGCTTCAGCCCGGACTGGTATTCTATCAGTCCCTGGGTATTGAGTTGCAGGCTGTAAGCCATGAATGCTGCTCTTTCTTGTGTTATCATTAAATAGGTTTTAGAATCACAGAATCATAGAATCCTTACAGTGCAGAAGGAGGCCATTTGGCCCATCAAGCCTGCACCGACAACAATCGCACCCAGGCCCTACCCCCATAACCCCACACATTTATCCTACTAATTCCCCTGACAGTGAGGGGCAAATTATCATGGCCGATCAACCTAACTGGCACATTTTTGGACTGTGGGAGGAAACCGGAGCACCCGGAGGAAACCCACAAAGACATGGGAAGAATGTGCAGACTGCACACAGATAGTAACCTGAGGCCGGAATTGAAACCGGGTCCCTGGTGCTTTGAGGCAGCAGTGCTAACCATCATGCCATTTTTGGTGATGGAAAACTGGCCTTGGCGGAATGATTACGCTCTCCGTTCCTCAATCATTCTGATTGCTTTTTCCTTTACACTTGTTAATTTCCTCCATTTAAATTTCTGTTTTGTGTTTCACTTCCATCAGCTCAGGAACCCGATGGTGAGAAATTCTGCCCTGCCTTAGAAATATAAACGAGTGTTCAGCAGTCTAGCTACGCCTGAATTTTAAAAACTGCATCCTTATCGAAGCCGTGGAACAGTATTTTATGGAATGAAGCCATTCAGTCATCAAGGCTCGGGCATCTCATTTGAAAAGCAATCCAGTTCATCCCATCAGTTGATCTTTCCCTATCTCCTTGCAATTTATTCTCCTTCGTGTGTCCTTGTTTCCATACACCTCCATGGCCATCCATACTCCTCACCTCTGTACCATCCTCCAACTCAACAGCCAGCCAAGGTCTCTGCGCTCCTTCCATTTTGGACATGTCCTCCACCCCAATTTTAATCATTCCACCATTGGCATCCCTGTCTTATGCTTGTTAATATCAAGAAACAGCTGGAGGGAAAATGGGATCAGAGGGGGTAACTGATCTGGTGTTATTGTGAGTAACCCTTCAGTCCCTGCCAAGTTGTAGGCAGTTAAAATTGGGACCTATTTGTGTCCCAGGTTGCACCCGTTGTACGTGTCTCCATTGTGTGGATGTCACAATGGGGCTGGTTTCAGGTGTGACAATGTGCTTTGAGGTTGCGGATGTCACAATGTCTGGCTCTGTGGATGTCACAATATCTCAGGATGTGGGTCACCAGCCTGGAGAGTGGCCTCCCTGATGCACATCTTTCCTCATCCCTTCTCAGATACACCTTCCCTTTTCCTCCTGAAAGACGGATTTGCTTCGAAGAATTAAGAGATACTGGGACCCTCCCCCTCCACCACCACTCCAGCATGGATTCTGCCGGCAAGTCTGCATCTTTCTGGTTGGCTATTTTGGATGCGTTTTCTTGGCTGTCGTGACCTTCTATATCCTTCCTAAGGTACGGAAACAGCTGGCAGTGTAACATCTCCGTGCCAATCCAAACATTGGAGTGTGCAGAAAAGGTGCAGTGGACATATTGAGACACAGGGAGAAGGGAAATTGGATCTAAGAGTTTGAATATTAAGCAGTTGTGAGTGAATTTGAACCCCGTCATCAAGAGGCTTTGCCAAAGTGCTGAACATTCCTTCAATTGGAAACAAAAAAAAGCTGTTGGAGAAACAGACAGGGCCGTTCAGCATCTGTTAAGAGAAAATATAAATAATTAATGATCTTTAACTGTAACAGAAAGAGGCCATTCAGCCCATTCTGCCTGGACTGGCTCTTTGGAGCAGCTCCATTTCTCATGGCCTTACATTTTCTTCCTTGAAGTTATCCAATTTGCTTCTGAGAGCTTGCTGTTGAACGGAGATAACTCTGAGTACAGAAGCCCATCCTGACCAGGATGTTCCCCCTACCCTGCTGCCCGATTGGTTCCTGGGTCATGTTGTGACCCTTACTCTGCAGATTGATCCTTAACGGAACAATAACCATTGTCTGAAAAGGCATCTCTTACTTTTGAACTGCTAGTTCTAGTCTCCTGCACCAAAGGAAACATCCTCCTAGTATCTATCCTAGCAAGTCCCCTCAGGATATTTGATATAATAGAATCATAGAAACCCTACAGTGCAGAAGGAGGCCATTCAGCCCAACGAGTCTGCACCGACAACAATCCCACCCATCGCCGCAACCCCACATATTTACCCTGTTAATCCATCTGATAGTAAGGGGCAATTTAGCATTGGCCAATATGCCTAATTTATACATTTTTGGACTGCGGGAGGAAACCATATGATTTGATTGGATTTATTATTGTCACGTGCATTGGATTACAGTGAAAAGTACTGTTTCGTATGCTCTATACAGACAAAACATATCATTTCGTGGGGTGACACAGTGGTTAGCACTGCTGCCTCACAGTGCCAGGGACCTGGGTTAGATTCCAGCCTCGGGTCACTGTCTGTGTAGAGTTTGCACATTCTCCCCGTGTCTGCGTGGGTTTCCTCCGGGTGCTCCGGTTTCCTCCCACAGTCCAAAGATGTGCGGGTTAGGTGGATTGGCCATGCTAAAATTGCCCTTAGTGTCCTGAGATGTGTAGGTTAGAGGGATTAGTGGATGAAATATGTAGGGATATGGAGGTAGGGCCTGGGTGGGATTGTGGTCGGTGCAGACTTGATGGGCCGAATGGCCTCTTTCTGTACTGTAGGGTTTCTATGATCTGAAGTCCCCCATTGGTGCGGGTCCTTCATTCCCATATGCTTAAAGCACATGGGAATGAAAGACTCGATGCTGGCGTTGGACTGGGGTGGGCACAGTAAGAAGTCTCACAACACCAGGTTAAAGTCCAACATGTTTAACTGGAATCACGAGCTTTCGGAGAACTGCTCCTTCATCAGGTGACTCACCTAATGATGACCAACTGATGGGAATCTTCACCAATGCATTCGCAAAGTTATTATTTGACGCAAACATAGGTTCAGTGTCACAACCCATCTTTGGTAGCCTTTCACCTCATGAAGCAATGTTCTGCGCCTTGCCGATCAGCTCTGTGCTAAACATCACTTTGTGCTGCTCAGTGACCCTACTCTGGCACGACAGTCTGGCAGACAAGCCATCACACACAAGGCAACACTACAGCCTCACGATGACACTCGTGGCTGGAAGAATAGGACATCAGTTGGAGCTCAGTCCCTTACATTTGGGTCGAAGGATGTGGCTCGGATACACTCCAGAGACCAGAGAAAAATGTCTGAACTGACCCTCCTAGTGCCAGTACTGAGGGAATGCCGCAATGTCCTAGTGCCAGTACTGAGGGAGTGCTGCACTGTCAGAGGGCCAGTACTGAGGGAGTGCCGCACTGTCAGAGGGTCAGTACTGAGTGCTGCACTGTCAGAGGGCCAGTACTGAGGGAGTGCCGCACTGTCAGAGGGCCAGTACTGAGAGAGTGCTGCACTGTCAGAGGGTCAGTACTGAGGGAGTGCCGCACTGTCAGAGGAACAGTACTGAGTGCTGCACTGTCAGAGGGCCAGTACTGAGTGCTGCACTGTCAGAGGGCCAGTACTGAGGGAGTGCCGCACTGTCAGAGGGCCAGTACTGAGGGAGTGCTGCACTGTCAGAGGGTCAGTACTGAGGGAGTGCCGCACTGTCAGAGGATCAGTATTGAGAGAGTGCTGCACTGTCAGAGGGTCAGTACTGAGGGAGTGCTGCACTGTCAGAGGGCCAGTACTGAGGGAGTGCTGCACTGTCAGAGGGTCAGTACTGAGGGAGTGCTGCACTGTCAGAGGGTCAGTACTGAGGGAGTGCTGCACTGTCAGAGGGCCAGTACTGAGGGAGTGCCGCACTGTCAGAGGGCCAGTACTGAGGGAGTGCTGCACTGTCAGAGGGTCAGTACTGAGGGAGTGCCGCACCGTCAGAGGGTCAGTACTGAGGGAGTGCCGCACTGTCAGAGGGTCAGTACTGAGGGAGTGCCGCACTGTCAGAGGAACAGTACTGAGGGAGTGCCGCACTGTCAGAGGATCAGTATTGAGAGAGTGCCGCACTGTCAGAGGGTCAGTACTAAGGGAGTGCCGCACTGGCGGAGGTGCTGTCTTTTGGACCAGATACAGGCTCTGTCTACCCTTCCACATGGACACAAAGGATCCCCCGGTGCTGTTTGAAGACATTTACATTGGCTGTGTAGTCCTTCAGGATGTCCTGAGGCTGTGAAATATGCCTGAGTAATGCAGTCTTTCTTTCTTTCTAAGTGCTTATGAACAATTAATAGCACCACACCCACCTTCCATTTCACTCCTGCCAGTGGAATGTCTTCCAGGAGCACTAACTCAGAGATTGTGAAAATGTTACCCTTGATTTTACAAAGAATGAACAGCACAGTTACAGGCCATTCGGCCCAGCTAGTCCCTGCTGGTGCTAATGGTGCTCCTACTTCATTTCACCCCATCAACATTTCCTTCTATTCCTTTCTCCTTCACATGTTTACCTTGAGCTTCTGCCTAACTGCGATACTTGCGTTTACTCCCTGTGGGAGAATTCCACATTCTCACCACTCTCCGGGTAAGGGCGTTTCTCCTGAATTGGCTATTGGATTTCAAGTTTATTTATTTATTAGTGTCACAAATAGGCTTACGTTAACACTGCGATGAAGTTACTGTGAAAATCCCCCAGTCGCCACACTCCGGGCCTGTTCGGGTACACTGAGGGAGAATTTAGCATGGCCAATGCACCCTAACAAGCACGTCTTTCGGACGGTGAGAGGAAACCGGAGCACCCGGAGGAAACCCACGCAGGCACGGGGGTGGAGGCTGGAGGGAGGCGTGCAAACTCCACTTAGTGACCCAAGCCGGGAATCGAACCTGGGTCTCTGGCGCTGTGTGGCAGCGGTGCTAACCACTGTGCCACCGTGCCGCCCTTTATTGGTGGCTCTTATATATTGATGGCCCCTAGTTTTCAACTTCCCCCAAGCGTAAAAACGAATAAATCTAACATCTATTAAAGCTGACTGGATGGGAAAATAAAGTAAGAGTTTTAACAACACCAGGTTAAAATCCAACAGGTTTATTTGGTAGCAAATGCCATTAGCTTTCGGAGCGCTGCTCCTTCGTCAGATGGAGTGGAAATCTGCTCTCAAACAAGGCACAGAGACACAAAATCAAGTTACAGAATACTGATTAGAATGCGAATCTCTACAGCCAACCAGGTCTTAAAGATACAGACAATGTGAGTGGAGGGAGCATTAAGCACAGGTTAAAGAGATGTGTATTGTCTCCAGACAGGACAGCCAGTGAGATTCTGCAAGCCCAGGAGGCAAGCTGTGGGGGTTACTGATAGTGTGACATAAACCCAACATCCCGGTTTAGGCCGTCCTCATGTGTGCAGAACTTGGCTATCAGTTTCTGCTCAGCGACTCTGAGCTGTCGTGTGTCATGAAGGCCACCTTGGAGAACGCTTACCCGAATATCAGAGGCTGAATGCCCGTGACCCCGACCTGTTGGACTTTAACCTGGTGTTGTTAAAACTCTTACTGTGTTTACCCCAGTCCAACGCCGGCATCTCCACATCATGGGAAAATAAAGACAGCCAGCATGCAAAACTTGATATAGACAGACTTTAGGTCAGGTTTCTGAGGTTCCACCAGCCCAAAATATCCTTTGCCCCTCCCAAACCCTCAGCTATTAACACAACGGGAGGGAGGGTAGGGGGGCGTGGGTGGGGGAGGTGTGGATTGTGGATGGATATTGGTGTTGGGCAGTAGTTAATAGAGAATCAAGAATCCCATTTTGGTGCACCATCCAAATCCCATTTTATCCTGAGACTTCTTAAATTGGCTGGTTGAGAATAACTTTAATTTCTGCCAAATATTTAAGGTGGTATGTGGGATTTTCTGACTGTCATAAGATATTTAAGGGGGAGAGAAATCAGGGTTGGTGCATGTCAGGTGATTATCTTAATTGTCGCCTGACTTGCACCATTGTGCAAAGTTAAGTTTCAGTTTCTCCAGCTGTCGCTAAAGGGAAACTAACTCTCAATCTGCTCTTGTTTGCACAGATCTTTAGGAGATTCCTGAAATATTCTTACAATTGCTACCGAAGGTATTGTGAATGTAAGTATCTGTCCATGGAAACTGTAATGTTCAATGTTATGAATTTCGATAATGTGAGTCCGTTTGCTGTTGATGCTCACTGTGCTTGATCGGTTAAGCCTGGGTGTCGAATCAGAAACGTAAACAAAGATGTAGAAAGAGCCGGAAGCAACAGCTGGAGCATGGACTAGACATTTCAAAGCATTATGAATAAAACCCGTTAAACACGTAGGAACTAGTGTCATCTCTGCATAGCTCTGCAATATAAAATATACAACTGAGCATCGACATATAAAGTGGATAATACTCATGGACACGGAACACTGTCACTGATGCTGGAGGCCAGGACTGGAGGAGTGCAGAGATCACAGAAAGTTGTTGTGTCAGGAGAATGTTACAGAGGTCTGGGAGGGGTGACGCCATGGAGGGATTTGAAAACAAGGTCGAGCATTTTAAAGTCAAGCTGTTGCAGCATTGGGGTGATGCGTGAGGGTGATGGGTGAATAGGACTTTCTGCCAATTAGGATACCGGCAGCAGAATCTTGAATGTGTTATAACTTGCAGAAAATGCAAGATGGAGACCAGCTGAGATTAAAATAGCATAGTCTCTGGACTCTAGAGAAACGAGAGGTGATCTCACTGAGACAGGGCCTTGACAAGGTCATGCGAGCAGCTGTTTCCCCCGTCCGCAGAGTCCTGAATTATGGAGCATGGTCACAGGAAAAGTTATCATCCATTTTGGGCTGCGGTGGGGACCAATTTATTCTCTCAGGGGGTTGTGAATCTTTGGAATTCTCAATACCAGATATTTATTTATTTAGTGAATAAGAACATAAGAACTAGGAGCAGGAGTAGGCCATCTGGCCCCTCGAGCCTGCCCCGCCATTCAATAAGATCATGGCTGATCTTTTCGTGGACTCAGCTCCACTCACCCGCCCGCTCACCATAACCCTTAACTCCTTTACTGTTCAAAAATTTATCGATCCTTGCCTTAAAAACATTCAATGAGGTAGCCTCAACTGCTTCACTGGGCTGGGAATTCCGCAGAATCCAAAGTCCCTAACCCAAGCAATTTCTTGCTGTGTTGAGTGTGGATAGGTCTCCGCTAAGTCTGTGGATTGGACACACTCTATGATGTGGTGGGTAGTTTGCTCTCTCCCACAGGCACACACGGGGCTGGCACTAATGCCCTATCTGTGGGTGTTGGCCGAGCAGGAGCCACGGCCACTCCTGACCTGTTGAGGTGGACCACTCTTTCCTCGGAAAGTTGAAAGCAGCCAGCTGATGGGTTGGGTTTGAGACTTGTTTGTCGTGTCCAATGATTCCCATTCACTTGTCCAGGTGAAGTTTGTGTTGAAGTCCCGTGTGGGAGGGATTTTCCAGAGCGGCCTTCCCGATGGGAGTCGCACCGTGAGTGGGCTGAATAGATCAGCACGAAGTGGCAGGTGGGGGAACTGTGAACTTTTTCTATCGTTTTGTGGGTTGTTGCGGTTGGTGGATATGTGAGGAAGTGATGTTCATCAGGACAGGGAGCCACAGGAGCGGTGCTGAGTGAGTGAACAGGTACTCAGTATTCTGCTATTGAGTGTGAGAGTGCTGAGGTTCAGAGGGTGGTGGTAGCAACAGTCCACCTTGAGTCCAACTTGACTTTCAAGTTGTTTCTGGACTTGACCTTGGCTGCAGTTGTTTTTAGATGTTCCTGGAAGGTCAAGTGTCCTATGGGTGGCACGGTGGCACAGCGGTTAGCACAGCGCCAGGGACCCTGGGTTCAATTCAGGCCTTAGGTCACTGTCTGTGTGGAGTTTGCACATTCTCCCTGTGTCTGCGTGGGTTTTCTCCGGGTGCTCCGGTTTCCTCCAACAGTCCAAAGATGTGCAGGTTAGGTGGATTGGCCATGCTAAATTGTCCCTTAGTTACTCAAGATCCGTTGGTTAGCGGGATTAGTGGTTACAGAAATAGGTTCTGGGTAAGGTGCTCTTTCGGAGAGTCAGTGCAGACTCGATGGGGCAAATAGCCTGCTTCTGCACTGTAGGAATTCTATAATTCTATCTCGGGTCACTCCGAGGTATGTTGGAGTTGGGTGATGCTTTAACTTGTAGCCATTCAGTTGGACGTTGAGGTTTTTACTGACATTAGCACTGTGAAGATGGAATGAGTTGGATACTGCTTTTACAGGGCTTGGCTGCACATGCTGCAGTATTCTTCGAGTTTTGACAAGTCCTCGTTTAGGGTCTGGTCCAAGGTGTTGGGTTTTTTGAGTGTATGAATTTTCAGGAGGTAGATTTTGGAAGATTATTTGTGTCCAAATTGAGGCCTGGTTGAGGCCGTACTGAGCCTTAGGGGAGACCATTGGTTTGTCTTTCCCATGTACCTTGTGCCTGTCCAAGCTGGACGCTCAACCTTCGATTGTTCAACAGCTAGCGTGTGACAGCTTCAAGAAGAGGTCTGTATACCAAACGGAGGTACAGGCGGCTGTGAGGTCAGGGAACACAGCACCTGTTTTCAGGTTTTTCTACAAGGTATTTTCAATGTCAGTGGTGAGCGCCAGTATCTGTTCCTTTGTGCTGCAGTCCTTGTGGAAACCAGCTTGGTTAATACGAAAGAATTCTTCTACGTTTGGAGACATGCGCTGAAGGATGAGATCCTTCAAGGATGTTCAAGGATTTTATTTGGGACTGACAGGAAAGGGATTGGACAGAAGCCAGCTACAGGTATGGGGTCTTCTCCGGGTTTTGGTGTGGCTATGAATTTTGGTGTTTTTTTCCTGATGTGCCTTAGCTATGGCGAGTAGGTGGCTGGAGACATGGCTGGGAGTAACTGAGGGCAGTTTTGAGTGGGTGGCTTTTGGGATGCTCCAAGGCAATGGATTAGACTCCAGAACGTCTTGCTGGAGTTTGTGAAGTTTCACTCTGCCATGATTTCCTTCCATTGGTGCAGCATTGAGGGACTTGGTCAGATGGTCTCCTACCTCTGGGACCCCTGCTGCTCCATATGCCTTTAGGAGGGCACCATTCTCTTTTCTAAGCGCAGGATGGAGATGGGTTGGTAGCTCCAGGGAAGTGCCATGCAGTCTGCTTTGTAGATGGCGTCACAGAGATGGTTGAATGCTTTGTCTACAGTTATATTTCATAGTGGGATTGTTGAGATGCTAAGTTCCAGGTTTCCCTGTATTTTGTCCAGTCAGCTTTCCAGAAGTTCCATTGAATCCTCTTGGGGCTGTTGGTTACTGGAACATGTAGGCTTATGTAAATGAGTAGAGGACAATGTTGGCTGTGGGAGAGAAATGGATCAACATTCACACTGCACCCTTTGCCATACCCAGACTTCCCTGGGGAAGTTAATGATCCTACCAGCAGACTAAATTTCAAAGAAAGTTTCATGAGCAGATTCCACACAAGGAAAAACTGTCCCAAGATTACATTGCAATGGATCCTGCTCTCTGCCTCAAAATTACATTGCAATAGATCTCGCAATCTGCCCCAAGATTACATTGCAATAGGCCCCCTCTCTCTGCCCCAAGATTACATTGCACTGGACCCCACTCTCCACCCCAAGATTACATTGCAATGGACCCTGCAATCTGCCCCAAGAATCCATTGCAATAGACCCCGGTCTCTGTCCCGAGATTACACTGCAATAGACCCCGGTCTCTGTCCCGAGATTACACTGCAATAGATCCCGCAATCTGCCCCAAGATTACACTGCAATAGATCCCGCAATCTGCCCCAAAATTACATTGCAATTGACCCCACTCTCCACCCCAAGATTACATTGCAATAGACCCCGGCCTCCGAATCTTTCAACTCAATGTTGACCGCCAAGCGAAACCTCATTGAAGTCCTTGCTGCTCGACACTCCATTGATATAATTTGCTGACAAGAAACCCACATCAGAATAGAAGAAACAGGCTGCTAATCCATCAAAGGCTATGATCTCCTGTGATACCACCCAAATGCCAAACATGGTCATGCCGCCTATGTCCAAACCGACATTGCTCAAGCAAATCATCTGACAATGGCCACTTTCCCTGACACCTTGGCAGTCGGTAGGTTCTGCATAGCTAATGTCTACAAGCTCCCAAGCACCAGCTGGGAGCAGCAAGGCTTGTCCATCCTCCCCCATCCAGCCATCTATGTGGGTGACCTCAACAGTAACCATTCAGACTGGGGATAGCCAGTACTGGGCAGTGCAGGTGAAGCGTTTGCAGAGCGGGCATCCAGGCATGATCTGACACTTATACATGACCCAAACCATCTGTTTCTGGCTTGTGATGAGCGTCCCCTAATGAAAACCAAAGCCAGTGTGATCTCCTGCACTAGGTCCGATCAGCTAAGGTGTCCAGAGAGTGGTGTGTCCAAATTTTATTTTCACTAATTAGCCTGGGATTTTAACTGGGCTTTCATCTCTCAAGAGATTACCTGCCTCTGAGGCTGTGAGCAGCGTCAGTCTTATGATAGATAGTGTTTCAGAACTGCGAGGGTCATGTTAGGTGGACCAGTAGATCTTTCCCTGTCAATCATATCCTGTCTTTTTGTTTATTCAATTCTGGGACATGGGCATCGCTGGCTGGCCAGCATTTATTGCCCATCCCTAGTTCCCCACCACCATTTGAGAAGGTGGTGGTGAGCTGCCTTCTTGAATCGCTGCAGTCCATGTTCTGTGGGTTGATACACAATGCCGTTAGGGAGGGAATTCCAGGATTTTGACCCAGCGACTGCAAAGGAACGGCGATATATTTCCAAGTCAGGATGATGAATGGCTTGGAGGGGAACTTGCAGGTAGTGGTGTTCTCCATGTATCTGCTGCCCTTGTCCTTCAAGATGGAAGTGGTCATGGGTTTGGAAGGTGCTGTCTAAGGATCTTTGGTGAATTGCTGGAGTGCATCTTGTAGATAGTACCCACTGCTGCTACTGAGCATCGGTGGTAAAGGGAGTGGATTTTTGCAGATGTGGTGCCAATCAAGTGGGCTGCTTTGTCCTGGATAGTATCAAGCTTCTTGAGTGTTGTTGGAGCTGTACCCATCCAGGCAAGTAGGGAGCATTCCATCACATTCCTGGCTTGCCTCTGGTCGATGGTGGATAGGCTTTGGAGAGTCAGGAGGTGAGTTACTCGCTGCAGTATTCCTAGCCTCTGATCTGTTCTTGTAGCCACTGTGTTTATGTGGTGAGTCCAGTTGAGTTTCTGGTCAATGGTAACCCCAAGGATATTTGATTCTAATTTATACATTTACTAATCTCTCCATTCTCTCCACTTTGAAAGGTTGCTTTTAGTTCATTGATCACGGTTGTCCATTTCTTTTTGAGAGTATTAATAGAAAGAGCTTGCATTTATATAACACTTTTCACAATGTCAGGATTTCCCAAAATGCTTTATTTTGGCAGTGTTGCAATGTCGGGAAATGCAGCAGCCAAACACTGTGCAGAGCAAGCTCCCACACGCAACAAACTGCTTGTGACTACTTTCTGATTTTGTTGTGTTGGTTGAGGGATAAATATTGGTCGGGGCCCCTCCTCCTATGGCCTCACCCCCTTGGCACCGCTCGATGCCTGGTGGGCAGTGCCAAGATTCCCCTTGGGCATTCCCCAGCTCTCCTTCAAACTAGTGGCCATGGGATCTGCTATGAGGTGATGGAGATGAGGGGTGGGAGTGAACGAAGTTATTGAGGGGTTTGAACAAGTCCTGTAAGGTGGTCCATGAGGTACCCACTGATGAGGGACAGACCGTGTTAGTGTCACACAAATTGGCACTCGGTGTTGGAGGAAAACGCAGGTGTATCGAGGAACTTACAATGTGTATGGATGGTTGATTGCTGATCTGCTTTCCTTGTTTCTTCCCTTTTCTCCTCAAGACAATGATTGTGTCAGCTTCCAAGAACAAATATTCAATGTGATCAAACGTCTCTGGACCTTGCTGCTGCAGAAGCTGATGAACAAGAAGGAAGTGCCCATCCGCTGCCTGCCACGGCCCAGCTGCTCACGGGAGCCCCTCCCTTGCTCCACCGTGACGCACAAGAGGCACAGGAGGTCCTACGCCTACTGCAAGAGAAGGCGGATGCGCTACCTGGAACCTGATGAGCAGGAGATCCTGAGTCGTCTGTGCTGTAACTATGACCCTCATAAGTTCACCAGGGCAGAATGGACGATAAACCTACAAGGATATGCTCCTGGCGAGAGGAGACCCGGGAATTGCAGTAGCACCTGCAAACATTCACGTGTAGGTTTCGACACGTAGGCAAAAGGCGCAGAAGCCAACAGTCTGAACCCTGGAACTACTAAAGATATAACTGCCTCTCTAATGGCAGCCAATCCTCTCTCCTGGTAACATCCAATGATATCACTGACTGTTTACAATACAGCATACATAAAATTATTCTGCTTCAGAAAAAAATTATATGTCACTGGACTCTACCAATAATAAAACTCTTAGGATTCAAATGTAGAATGACTTACTTCCATTGCTGTGCAGGTGCAGACCCATTGGCCAAGCATTTCCAGTTTTAAACCCTGAATTGTCCGCAACATTTGATTTTTATTTTGTTTATGAAGTTATTTCTAACCAATTGAGCAGAATTATAATTATTCTAGCACAATACTTTAGTTCTGTTTTTTTCTTTCCTTTGTGTCTTTACATTGGAGTTAGAAACCTGCATACCCTAACAATCAAATGCTCTCTCTCAGTATAACGCTTTTCCTTTTGTTCAGTGGGTAGTAAACTGGTCTTTCCATCAAAAAGTTAAGGGTTTAAGCCCCACTTAAGCATGGCTGAGGGAATGCTGCCTTGCTGGAGATGCTCTCCTCTGGCTGAGATGTTCAACAGATTGAGAAATAGACCAAGCTTCGACCATCCCAAAGCCTTTTGAGTTGCAGTTAGTGTTATCATGTAGGAAACACAGCAAGTTCCCACAAACATCATTAAAACAGCTAATCAACACTTAATCAAGGGATAAATATTGGCCGAACCATCTGGGGGAAACTCTTCATTTTTCTTCAACATGATACGCTAGGCTCCGAGAGGTCAAATGGGGCCTCAGTTTAAAATCTTCCCCGAAAGACAGCACCTCCAACAGTGCAGTACTCCCTCAACACTACATTGGGAGTGCCGGGCTTGATGATGAACTCGAATCTCTGCACTGAGACTTAACTCAACCACCTCCTGGCTCAGAGACAAGGGGCAGGGCGGGTATGCCCTTCTGAGGGTGTGAGCAGAGCTGGGCCAGAGGTTAAAAACACCAGCGCTGGACAGAGTTCCTGTCACCAATAGGTTTTATCAGGATGGGGGGAGGTTCATAGGTCAGCCCGCAGGACCTTGCCTGATTCGCTAATGAGTGTAATTAAGGTAATTAAAACGTTCTTTGAGGGTTGGTTGAGGAGCATGTTGAGATTTGAGATAAGGGCGGCATGTTGGCGCAGTGGTTAGCACTGAGGCCTCACAGGGACCCGGGTTCGATTCCGAGCTTGGGTCACTGTCTGTGTGGAGTTTGCATGTTCTCCCTGTGTCTGCGTGGGTTTCCTACGGGTGCTCCGGTTTCCTCCCACAGTCCATAGATGTGCGGATTAGGTGCAACGGCCATGCTAAATTGCTCCTTAGTGTCCTGGGGTGCATAGTTTAGAGGGATTAGCAGGGTAAATATGGTGGGTTACAGGGATAGGGCGGGGTGGGATTGTTGTCGGTGCAGACTCAATGGGCCTCCTTCTGCACTGTAGGGTTTCTATGATCCTGGTGAGAACGCACGGGGCAGACCAGGGCTATGGATGCAGATACACAGTGGGACCATTCCTGTGGCTACTGCTTCAGTGGATCAATTGCTGCTTTACTGATGTGGGCAAGAAAGGCAGAGGCTGGAACCCAGGGCAGGGCCTCCCCTTGCTTTACAGCTCCAGATCTTGAGATCCATCGGAGGGGCAGTGAGGGAGTGGAGGGATAATGGCTACGTGTTCCAATTGATGAGTGGATTTCCCACAGAAACCTGGACTGGGTCCCTCGCTGTAATTATCTTCACTTGTCATCTTCAGAGAGCAGTGAGAGGCGTGGGAAGGATCCTCAGGTCTGGCCCTGGCCACAGCTATCTTTCACTCACCCAATGGGAAGGTTTGGCCCTATGCAATGGGAAGGTTCTATGGACTCCCAGAACCATACACTGAGGGACGGGCTACCCACAGCCAATGGACCCGATGTCCCAATGGATGTGAACTTGGAACTCTGAGTCAGGGGCACCAGTCTGCACCTGCTGGAACTGTCTGGAGTGGAGTTGGAACACTTAGTTTCATCAATACTTCCTCATACAGCAACTGAGGGTGGGTGAAAACACCAGCCTTGGCAAAACCTGCGTGTCTTGAAGAAGGATAGGGGATGGGTCAGAGAGAGAGTGAATTCCAAACTCAGCTGCTAAAATATGGTCAGTTTTTAAAGTTGTTTCATGGGATTCTCTTGTTGCTGTGTGACCCACATTTGCTCTTGAACTGAATGGCTTACTGGACCATGTGAGGGCAGATCGGAGTCAACCACATTACTGGTGTGATCCATTATTGAGGCTCTGTTGGCCAGACCAGGTAAAGACAGAAGATTTTCTTCCCTAAAGAGCATTAGTAAAGCAGATTATTTCTTACAATAACTCTCATCGTCATCATTACTGGGCTTAGCTTTCGATTCAAGATTTTATGAGTTGAATTCAAATTTCACTGGTTGGGATGTGAACCTGTGCCCCCAAAGTTAACATAAAGTTAAAGTTTTCTTTATTAGTCACAAGTAAGGCTTACATTAACACTGCAAGGGAGTTACTGTGAAAATCCCCTAGTCTCCACATTCCGGAGCCAGTTCGGGTCAGTGCACCTGACCAGCATGTCTTTTCAGAATGTGGGAGCAAACCGGGGCACTCAGAGGAAACCCACAAAGGAATTAGCCTGGAGTACCTGTTCAGTGACATTACCACTACATCACCGCCTGAGACTATCTCTTCACATCTAGAAATGGAGTACAGGTTTTGATTTCCAGCACAGCCTTTCTGTAACCTTAGGGGGACAAGAGTGAAGATTCATTCCACATCACATGACTCACCCCCATGCTCCAGCCATTTGTCGGGCAACATGCCAGTCCATCCTTGTGACGCCTGACTTCCTCTCCGCCAACCAGAAAGCAAAAAGACTCATTACCCAACTGGATGATGCTTGACTCTTAGCCAAACAACCTCCCTGCTTCCCTCCACCTCCCAGTTACAATATTTTTACATCTGGTAAAGAGAAATGTTTAAAGAAAATGACAAACAAAAACACTCCTATTTCATGTCTGGATAAGTTTTCTCCAGGATCGCACACAGCAGTGTCCTGGAGACTGATCTTTAATTCCTGGAGACTCCAGGCCAATCCTGGAGGGTTGTCAACCCTAATTAATACAGTAACATTGCATCATGATTGATAAAATGCAAGCGTTTCTCTGTTCATTCCAACCCATTCCCAACTGCCACAGACCATTCCCAACTGCCTCAGACCATTCCCAATTGCTACAACCCATTCCCAACTGCCATAACCCATTCCCAGTTGCCCCCAGCTCATTGATTCCACCCATTCCCAGTTGCTCCAGCCCATTCCTGGCTGGCCATTTGCCACTCTGGACATTTCTGATTGAAAGTGAGGGGTGTCTCAGCTGCCGGACGTCATGTCATTAACCGGGGTCTATGAAGCAATGGCATGTCAGCGGGCAGGGTCCCATGTCTCTGCATAGTGCGGGGCGCCACTGAGCAGCTGGACCTCCCGCCTTGACATAGACATGTTGCTGCTTTCCTGATTCCTGGGGGGCTGTTTCAGAGGCGGTGGCTTCTTCTTTAGTCTGAACGTTTGGGGTGAATGAATTTCCTCAGTGTCCCGGGAGGAGCCGGAACCACTGCCTCCAACTGACGGGGAGGGAGGTTACTTCTGCCAACATGTCGCTGTCTTTGTCCTTTTCTATTTCAGCTGTGTAGTGATTGCCTTGACATCTTACAGTTCCTTCTTACAGGTAAGGCTTTGGCCTAAGGATACAGTTCAGGTGTCACTTTTCATACATATTCAAATTAGGAACCATTCACAAAGATTGCAAACCCTCCAGGAACTGAACATTCCACACTGCTGTAAACCACTTGGAGAAAAATCAGGAGACATTAAAGAAAATACTCCTTTTTAAAACCAATGCCATTTGAAATATTGTAGATGGGAAAGCTGTCTGATTTGGTCCAAGTAGTGAATTAAAAAGAACTTTTATGGGATATGGGTCTCACTGGCTAGAACAACACTCATAGAACGTAGAACAGTACATGATGTGGAGATGCCGGCGTTGGACACAGTAAGAAGTCTCACAACATCAGGTTAAAGCCCAACAGGTTTATTTGGAATCAGGAGCTTGTGATTGTGAGTTCCAATCTGTAATTATCTTGCAATCGTGTCTTTGCCTATATATGCTGTGTTTGTGAACCTACCTCCACTCACCTGATGAAGGAGCAGTGCTCCAAAAGCTCGTGATTCCAAATAAACCCGTTGGACTTTAACCTGGTGTTGTGAAACTTCTTACATTGAACAGTGCAGCTCAGGAACAGGCCCTTCAACCCATGATGTGCCGAACATGACGTCAAATTAAACTAATCCCTTCTGTCTGCTCTTGGTCCATATCCCTCTATTCTTTGCATATTCATGTGCTTATCTAAAAGCCCCGTAAACGCCCCATCGTATCTGCCTGCACCACCACCCCTGGCAGTGCATTCCAGACACCTACCACTCTCTGTGTAAAAAACTTGCCCCTCACATCTCCTTTGAATTTTCTCCTTCTCATCTTAAGTGCATGCCCCATAGTATTAGACATTTCATCAGTATTAGACATTGGGTAAGCTGCCTTCTTGAACCACTGCAATTCCAGAGGTCAGCTGACGAAACCTCCAGGAATACAGCAAACCAGAGTTGGCAATCCGATGGCCAGAAAGTGAGGAAGACTGGAGACCATTTGAAGAGAGGAGTTTGCACAGAAGCCTTCTACCAGAAGCCTCAATCTGCCACATTGGGCTGGCTGGTTTGTGAATGCACAGGAACATGGTCTTGTTGGAGAGGTTCAGAGAGAGGAGTCTTGAGCAAAGAAACAGAAATTATAAACAAGTTCCATGAAGGATCATGGAAACATAGAAGATAGGAGCAGGAGGAGGCCATTTGGCCCTTCGAGCCTGCTCCGCCATTCATCACCATCATGGCTGATCATCCAACTCAATAGCCTAATCCTGCTTTCTCCCCATCACCTTTGATCCCATTCGCCCCAAGTGCTATATCCAGCCGCCTCTTGAATACATTCAGTGTTTTGGCATCAACTACTTCCCGTGGTAATCAATTCCACAGGCTCATCACGCTTTGAATGAAAAAATGTCTCCTCACCTCCGCCCTAAATGGTCCACCCTGAACCCTCAGACTGTGACCCTGGTTCTGGACTCTCCCACCATCAGGAACATCCTCCCTGCATCTACCGTGTCCAGTCCTGTTAGAGTTTTATAAGTCTCTATGACACCCCCCTCATTCGTCTGAATTCCAGTGAAATCAATCCTAACCTAGTCAATCTCTCCTCATACATCAGTCCCGTCATCCCCGGAATCAGCCTGGTAAACCTTCGCTGCACTCCCTTGAGAGCAAGAACATCCTTCCTCAGAAAAGGAGACCAAAACTGCACACAATACTCTAGGTGTGGTCTCACCAAGGCCCTGTATAATTGCAACAACACATCCCTGCTCCTGTACTCGAAACCTCTCGCAATGAAGGCCAACATACCATTTGTCTTCTTTACTGCCTGCTGCACCTGCATGCTTACCTTCAGTGACTGGTGCACAAGGACACCCAGGTCCCGCTGCACACTCCCCTCTCCCAATTTATAGCCATTCAGGTAGTAATCTTCTTGTTTTTGGGCAACTGAGTTCGAGCAACAAGGATGTGCACTGGGATCTATATTGGGTTAGTTGGTTTCCATTGGACAAGCTGGATGGATATGGAATGTGTGCGATATTAACTCAAACACATCTACCAGATCCTGCCAGCTCCATGCACCCTCTGCATGGCTCCACCCTTCCCAGACTCGGCACATGTCCTGGAGGAGGTCAACCAGCAAAAACACAGTGACATTTCACCACTGATTTCCAAAGGTAATTGAGCAGAAAATCCAGGAATACAATTCGGTTAAATACACTTCAATCTCGCCTCTGTCATCATATTCACACATTAGCACCGTTAGCACAGTGATTAGCACTGCTGCCTCGCAGTACAGTAAGAAGTCTCACAACACCAGGTTAAAGTCCAACAGGTTTATTTGGCAGCACTAAGTCCAACGCCGGCATACCCCAGTCCAACGCTGGCATCTCCACATCATGCCTCACAGCGTCAGGGGCCCGGGTTCGATTCCCAGCTTGGGTCACTGTCTGTGCGGAGTCTGCACGTTCTCCCCATGTCTGTGTGGGTTTCCTCCGGTTGCTCTGGTTTCCTCCCACAGTCCAAAAGACGTGCTGGTTAGGTGCATTGGCCATGCTAAATTCTCCGTCAGTGTTACCTGACTAGGGGATTTTCACAGTAGCTTCATTGCAGTGTTAATGTGGGCCCACTTGTGACATTAATAAATAAACTTTAAACCTTTAGTCACTGCACTCTGTTGGGTGCAGAGGAGGTTTACCAGGATGTTGCCTGGTATGGAGGGGAGATCCTATGAGGAGAGGCTGAGGGATTTGGGATTGTTTTCGCTGGAAAGGCGGCGGCTAAGAGGGGATCTTATTGAAACATATAAGATGATTAGAGGTTTAGATAGGGTGGATAGTGATAGCCTTTTTCCTCTGATGGAGAAATCCAGCACGAGGGGGCATGGCTTTAAATTGAGGGGGGGTAGTTATAGAACCGATGTCAGGGGTAGGTTCTTTACCCAGAGGGTGGTGAGGGATTGGAATGCCCTGCCAGCATCAGTAGTAAATGCGCCTAGTTTGGGGGCGTTTAAGAGATCCGTAGATAGGTTCATGGACGAAAAGAAATTGGTTTAGGTTGGAGGGTCACAGTTTTTTTTTTAACTGGTCGGTGCAACATCGTGGGCCGAAGGGCCTGTTCTGCGCTGTAATGTTCTATGTTCTATGTTCTAGTATCTGAGTAAACTGAAACGTGACTTGTGCTGAGTGTAGTGTGGACTGGGCAGGACCAGGTGACTCTGGAGCTGTGCTTTCTAAAGTTCTCCCCCACTGGTGGCTTCCCCACCTCATGTGTGGTGTGTTGTAGACTCAATGATAGAGACTGATCATTGTGATTAATCAGTAACTCCATTATTATTGAGTAATGTGACTGAAGGATGAGGTGAATGAGATGGACTCTTGTGGCACAGCAGTTCCTAATATTCTCTTCTAAATTTCTTTTCAGTGTTCCCTGTCTGCTGCTTGCGTTCTGGCATTCCACTTTCCAATATTCCCTTTCTGACATTCTCCCACTCCGGAATTTCCTCTTTCACATTAAACTTTAACAGATTCGTTATTTATGAACTCAGATTCACTTCATGCAACAAATGAAACTCTATCGTGATCCCTGGAAACCTGGAGTCTTAAAATGTCATGAACAGGAGGAGGCCATTCGGCCCCTCGAACCTGCTCTGCCATTCAATAGGATCATGGCTGATTCAACATTCCTAATATCCACTTTCCGGCCATTCCCCATAACCCTTGATTCCCTCACTGATCAAAAATCTATCTCAGCCTTAAATACACACAGGGACTCTGTCCCACAGCTCTCTGTGGCAAGGAGTTCCAAAGACTCACAACCCTCAGAGAAGAAATTCCTTCTCATCGCAGTGTTAAATTGGTGCCCCTTTATTCTCTGGTCCTAGACTCGCATCTGAGGGGAAACATCCTCTGAGCATTTAACCTGTCAAACCCCTTCAGAATCCTATAGCCAGAATTTTACTGGCAGGCCCCGATTCCGGGGCGGGCTCGGCTCACAGAACAGAATTCTCCATTGGCCTCGGGAGGGATTTTACAAGCCTCACCTGAGCAAGGTCGTAAAATCCCAGCCTATATGTTCCAGTGGGACCCCCTCTCACTCTTCTAAATTCCAATGAGTAGAGTCCCAACCTGTTTAACCTTTCCTCATAAAACAATCCCTCCATACCGGGGATCATCCTAGTGAACGTTCTCTGAGCTGCCTCCAATTAAATAATATATTTCCTTAAATAAGGGGACCATAACTGCTCACAGTGCTCCAGATGTGGTCTCACCAGTACCTTGTACAGTTGCAGTAAGACTTCCCTACTCTTATACCCAACCCCTGAAATAAGGGCCAACATTCCATTAGCCCTTCTGATTACCTGCTGCACCTGTGTGCTAGCTTTCTCTGTTTTGTGCACAAGTTCTCCCAAGTCCCTTTGTGTTGCAGCTTTCTGCAGCTTTTCTCCAGTTAAATAATACTCTGTTCTTTTGTTCTTTGATTTGATTTGATTTATTATTGTCACATGTATTAGCATACAGTGAAAAGTATTGTTTCCCTACCAAAATGAACAACTTCACATTTTTATCACATTTTATCACATTTCTATGATTTCTATGATTTGTCAACCCTTAGCCCATTGACTTAACCGATCAATATCTCTTTGTAAACTGTTTGAATCCCTCTCGCAACTTGTCTTTCCGTGTATTCTTGTGTCATCTGCAAACAGTACATTCGCTTCCTTCCTCCACGTCATTAATATATATTGTAAACAGTTGCGGTCCCAGTACTGCCCCCTGTGGAACCCCACTGGTTACAGGTCACCAACCTGAAAAATAACCCCTTACCCCCACTCACTGTTTCCTGCCCATTCGCCAGTTCTCTATCCATGCCAGTATACCATCTCCAACACCATGGGCTCTTAAGACCGCAAGAAACTACAAAGGGTTGTGAATGAAGCCCAGTCCATCACACAAACCAGCCTCCCATCATTTGACTTTGTCTACACTTTCCACTGTCTCAGAAAAGCAGCCAGCATAAATAAGGACCCCACGCAACCCCGGACATTCTCTCTTCCACCTTCTTCTGTTGGGAAAAAGATACAAAGGTCAGGTCACGCACCAACAGACTCAAGAACAGCTTCTTCCCTGCTGCCACCGGATTTTTGAATGGACCTACTTCGCACTAAGTTGATCTTTTTCTACACCCTAGCTATGACATTCTGCACCCTCTCCTTTCCTTCTCTATGAAAGATGTGCTTTGGCTGTATAGCCACGCAAGAAACAATACTTTTCACTGTATGCTAGTATATGTGACAATAAAAAATCAAATCAAGATTAGTTAACCTTTTGTGAGGTACCTTGTCGAATGCCTTCTGGAAGTCCAAATACAACACATCTACTGGTTCCCCTCTATCCACTCTGGTTGAGACTTCCTCGACAAACTTAAGTAAATTAGTCAGACATGATTTTCCTTTCATGAAGCCATGCTGACTCTGCTTGATTAGATTATAATTTTCCAAATGTGCCACTATTACTTCCTTAATAATTGGTTGCAACATTTTTTCCAACAATAGAGATTAGACTAATCGACCTGTTTTTGCCTCCCTCTCCTTTTGAATAGGGATGTCACATTGGCAGTTTTGCAATCCTTTGATACTTCTCCAGAATCCAAGGATTTTTGGAAAATTGCAACTAATTCATCCACTATCCCTCTGCAGCTACTTCTTTTAGGATCCGAGGATGCAAGCCATCAGGGCCAGGAGACTTATCTGCCCTTAGCCAATTAGTATGTCTCATACTACTTCTCAAGTGATGGTGGTGGTACTTAATTCCTCCCCCATATTCTTTAGTATTAATGGGATGTTTGAAATTTCTTCCATAGAACCATAGAACCATAGAAAATTACAGCTCAGAAACAGACCTTTTGGCCCTTCTTGTCTGTGCCGAACCATTTTTTGCCTAGTCCCACTGACCTGCACTTGGACCATATCCCTCCACACCCCTCTCATCCATGAACCCGCCCAAGTTTTTCTTAAATGTTAAAAGTGACCCCGCATTTGCTACTTTATTCGGCAGCTCATTCCACACTCCCACCATTCTCTGCGTGAAGAAGCCCCCCCTAATATTCCCTTTAAACTTTTCTCCTTTCACCCTTAACCCACGCCCTCTGGTTTTTTTCTCCCCTAGCCTCAGTGGAAAAAGCCTGCTTGCATTCACTCTATCTATACCCATCAAAATCTTATACACCTCTATCAAAACTCCCCTCATTCTTCTACGCTCCAGGGAATAAAGTCCCAACCTATTCAATCTCTCTCTGTAACTCAGCTTCTCAAGTCCCGGCAACATCCTTGTGAACCTTCTCTGCACTCTTTCAACCTTATTTACATCCTTCCTGTAACTAGATGACCAAAACTGTACACAATACTCTAAATTCGGCCTCACCAATGCCTTATATAACCTTACCATAACACTCCAACTTTTATACTCGATACTCCGATTTATAAAGGCCAATGTACCAAAGGCACTCTTTACGACCCTATCCACCTGTGACGTCACTTTTAGGGAATTCTGTACCTGTATTCCCAGATCCCTCTGTTCAACTGCACTCTTCAGAGTCCTACCATTTACCCTGTACGTTCTACTTTGGTTTGTCCTCCCAAAGTGCAATATCTCACACTTGTCTGCATTAAATTCCATTTGCCATTTTTCAGACCATTTTTCTAGTTGGTCCAAATCCCTCTGCAAGCTTTGAAAACCTTCCTCACTGTCCACTACACCTCCAATCTTTGTATCATCACCACCGTAAAGGCTGATGCAAAATATCCGTTTAACTCCTCTGTAATTTCCTTGTTCCCCATAACTATCTCCACAGGTTCATTTTCTGTTCACTTTGACCCCTCTTTTCATTTTTATATATTTAAAGAAGATCTGACTGTCAGTTTTTATATTCCTCACTAGTTTTCCCTTGTAGTTTATTTCCTCTCTCTTAATTATCCTTTTAGTCCTTTGCTGGATTCTGAATTTATCCCAGTCTTCGGGGCTATCACTGACTTTTGCCTCCTTATATGCTTTTTCATTCAACTCAATACTTTCCTTAACCTCCTTGGTTGGCCGTGGTTGGTTTACATAGAAACATAGAAACCCTAGAGAGCAGGAGTGGGCCATTCAGCCCCTCGAGCCTGTTTCGCCATTCATCTTGAGCATGGCTGACCATCGAATTCAATACTCTGACCAATACTTCCTCCCATATCTCTTCATCTCTTTAGCCCCAAGAGCTATATCTAATTTCTTCTTGAAATCAGACAATGTTTTGGCCTCAGCTACTTTCTGTGATAGTGAATTCCGCACATTCACCACCCTCTGGGTGAAGAAATTTCTCCTCACCTCAGTCCTAAAAGGTTTACCCCTTATCCTCAAACTTTGACCCCTAGTTCTGGACTCCCCCACCATTGGGAACATTCTTTCTGAATCTACCCTGTTTAACCCTGTGAGAATGTTATAAATTTCTATGAGGTCCCCTCTCACTCTTCTAAACTTCAGTGAATATAATCCTAACCGACTTAGTCTCTCCTCATATGACTGACCTCCCATCCCAGGAATCAGCCTGGTAAGATTAAGTAATAATCTGTCTTATTATTGCTACCAAAGTGGAAAACCTCATATTTATCCACATTTATATGGCATCTGCCACTCAGATTCCCACATATTCAGCCTGTCCAAATCACGCTGAAGCATCTCTGCATCTTCCTCACAGCTCACAGTGTGGAGTTTGTACATTCTCCTCGTGTCTGCGTGGGTTTCCTCCGGGTGCTCCGGTTTCCTCCCACAGTCCAAAGATGTGCGGGTTAGGTTGATTGGCCATGATAAAAATTGCCCTTCGTGTAATGAAATGCGTAGGTTAGAGGGATTAGTGGGTAAATATGTAGGAATATGGGGGTAGGGCCTGGGTGGGATTGTGGTCGGTGCAGACTCGATGGGCTGAATGGCCTCTTTCTGTACTGTAGGGTTTCTATGATTTCTATGATTCTCACCCTCCCACCCAACTTTGTGTCATCTGCAAATTTGTAGATAATACACTCAATTCCTTCTTCCAAATCATTAATATATAATATGTAGCAGTTGGGGTCCTAGCACAGATCCCTGCGGAACTCCACTAGTCACTGACTGCCAATCAGAAAAAGACCCATTTATGCCAACTCTTTGCTTCCTATCTGCTAACCAGCTTTCTATCCATCTCAAGACATTACCTGCAATCCCATTCGCTCTAACTTTACATAGTGGTCTGTTATGTGTGACCTTTTCGAAAGCCTTCTGAAAGTCTAAATAAACCACATCCACTGGTTCTCCTCGGTCAATTCTACTAGCTACATCCTCAAAAAATTCCAATAGATTTGTCAAGCGTGATTTCCCTTTTGTAAATCCATGTTGACTTTGTCTGATTGTACCTCTGCCTTCCAAATGCTGAGTTATGAAATCCTTGATAATAGACTCTAGCAACTTCCCCAGTACCGACATTAGGCTCACTGGTCTATAGTTCCCTGTTTTCTCTCTACCTCCCTATTTGAATAGCGAGTTTACATTAGCTACCCTCCAATCTGTAGGAACTATTCCAGAGTCCAAAGAATTTTGGAAAATAACCACCAATGGATCTACTATTTCCAGGGCCACTTCCTTAAGTACCCTGGGATGAAGATTATCGGGACCTGAAGATTTAAGTTTATTTATTAGATACAAGCAAGGAGTAAGGCTGACATTAACACAGCAATGAAGTTACTGTGAAATTCCCCTAGTTGCCACACTCCGGTGCCTGTTCGGGTTAACGCACCTAACCAGCATGTCTTTCAGATTGTGGGAGGAAACTGAAGCACCCGGAGGAAACCCAGGCAGACATGAGGAGAACGTGCAGACTCCGCACAGGCAGTGACCCAAGCCGGGAATCGAACCCAGGTCCCTGGCATTGTGAGGCAGCAGTGCTAACCACTGTGTCACCGTGCTGATAGAAATGCAGTGCCAATTAGCACAGAAAGCCAACAGATGGGCTCATGCTGAAACCTGGGATTGAACCAGGGAGCTTTTTAAATCTTAAACTCTCCCAACGAACTATTTCAGCTTGAATCATTTACTCCCATCAATTCCCCCAAAACCACTTCTCTACTAATGCTGATTTCCTTCAGCTCCTCACTAAACCTTGTTTCTCTCAGAACCTCTGATACATTATTCATGTCTTCCTTTGTGAAGACTGAAGCAACGTACAAATTTAATTCCTCGGCCATTTCTTTATTCCCCGCTATAAATTCTCCCGTTTCTGACTGTCAGGGGCCTACATTCATTTTTGTCAATCTTTTTCTCTTTACATATCTATAGAAACTTTTATAGTCAGTTTTTATGTTCCCTGCTAGCTTATTTTCATACTCTATTTTTCCCTTCTTAATCAATCCCTTGGTCCTCTTTTGCTGAATTTTGAACTGCCCCTCTTGCTTTCTCTTGCCAATTTGTCTGCTTCTTCCTTGAATCTGATACTATCTCTAACTTCCCTTGTAGGCCATGGTTTGCCCACAATTCCCATCTGGCCATAAATGGTGTCGATGTATTTGAGGGGAACATATACAAGAATCTGAGGGGGAAGGGGAGAGAGGGATTACAACATTAGATTCTGATGAGGCTCAAGTGGAACATAAATGCTGAAATGGACTGGTTGGGCTGAATGGCCTGTTTCCTATGTAATCCTATATGAATATACATAGCTCAAGAATCACATATCGAGACTTTCCCTTCTATCCCATTGGAACCCCTGCCTCAGGAACTGGGTCCAGATCTGACTAGAAGGTGATGGAGATAGCACTGACCACATCAGCTGAAACACATTCCAGAGGTTCACCATCCTCTGGGAAAAATAAGAATTATCTTGGCATCCTGACAGTGCTGAAGGAGGCCATTCAGCCCATCGAGTCTGCACTGACTCATCCAGCACACAGTCCTGCAGTTGCACTGGTTTGTGCATTTGTGTCCTGGGCTTACTGTATATACCAGTGCACGTGTTGCTGGGAGAACACTATCTTTGGGGTTAGCTGCATTCCCCTCATCCAATCCCGTGTATTTTCCGTGCAGAACGGCAGTGTGGTGGGAAGGATAGTTCATTCCACAGTGCCACGTGGTGGCCAGAGATCACAACTACCTCGTGACATGTTATCATAGCAAAGTGGGATTGGGAAAGTTGACACAGCAATTTACAATGGTAAACGTTCACAGAAAAGCCTGACCAAAGATTGTGACAATAAAGATGGTGTCTGAATATTATACAGCTGGAGAGAAAATTATACATGTTGGAAAACTACATCAGCACCAGAGAAACGGCAGATTTATGTTTCATATCTTTTCAAGGGTCTGCACCCAAAACATAAACCTGTCTTCCTTTTATAGCTGGTGATACATCTGGTGCGTAATTCCAGCTGTTTTCCTTATTTCATCTGACTGGTTTGATATTTTAAACTCTAGCCTGATGTAAGATTGAGCCTGTGTCCTTTGTGTAGATTTACAATGGTGTTCGCACAGTTGTGAAGAGTTGCTGGAAGAGGAAATCAGTGGGTAAGTGTTTCCAAGTCACAGTCACTTTAACCGGTTCATCACAGAATCTATTAAACATGGGATTATACATTGGGAATTAACACTGGTGGGAAGGTAATTCATGCAACACTTAGCATGGAGTGTTGTGCAGGACATGTACACACGTGCGCACACACACATGCACACACACACACGCGCACGCACACACACGCACACGCTCACACACACACACACCATCAGCCGCTGTGCTCAATCATCCTCCGCCATTTCTGCTACCTCCAGCACGATGCCACCACCAAATCCACCTTCCCCGCCCACCTCATTCAGCATTCCAAAGGGACTGTTCCCTCCGCGATACTCTGACCAACCATTGCTGCCAATCCCTCGCCGATAGCGTCATTGTGTGCAGGTGCGGGAGATGCAGCACCTGCCCTTTTACCTCCTCTTCTCCTCTTCTCACCATTCAAGACTCCAGACCCTCAATCCAGGTGAAACCGCATTGATTTTACTGCGAGCATTGGTCACAATGCAGCCTGCCCCACACAAACGGGGAACTGTTGGCCAACCTCACTGGAGTGAAGGGAGGCTATTGAGGCAGTGCCAGTCTGGCCCTCTGGCACTGCCCAAGGGGCACCTTGGCACTGCCCCCCGGGCATCGGGATCTGTGGCAGAGGGACGGAAGGGGCTGATCAGGGCTGGCTTCGGGTGGGTGGGGGGAGGGGCTGCGGGGATTGGAGTCGGAGAGATTGGGACTGCGGGGGGTGGGGGGAGGTTGGGGTGATCATGGTGAGACAGACTGAGAACATGGGCCTGGGCTCGCCCAGGAGACCAGCAATCAGGGGGTCTGGAGGGAGGGGGTCGCACGGCCAGCGATGAGGGGTCACGGGGTTGGCCAGCGATCTGGATGCCAGCAGTGCGGGGCCACTGTGCATGCGCCAAACTCCGCTCTAACAGGTTGACGCACGCGCAGTGGTCCGCTCAGCGCTATGCTGCCAGCTTCTCCAGCGGGAATAGGTCCTGCCCCTGGATTTTCATCGTAATTCACACTGGGGTTCTCTGTGATGCAGAGTGTGGGAGATTCATTTTGAAAATTCCGCTGAAAAAAGCTGTGGGATTTATTCCAGTTTTTACGCAAATTCGGCACTTGGAATTTGTTTGGGAGAATCCTGGCCCTAATCTGGTCAATCATTGCTGTGTGTGGGATCTTGCTGTGTGCTAACTGGTTGTCAAATTTCCAGTGACTGCATTTCAATGTTTTTCATTGGCTGTGAAGCACTTTGAAATGTTCTGAGGCTGTGACAGTCGCTATATAAATGCAAGTTTCATTCTTAAATAAAAGAGTCGTGAGGGCAAACTCGCAGTTATGAAGCACCTTTAACATAATAAAATATACCGGACTCACTTTACAAGAGTGTTCTGGAACAAAGACACTGAGTCACTTAAAGAGATAGTAGTGCAGGTGAGCAAAAACTTGGTCAAAAAGGCAAGTTTTAAGGAGAGCGATAGAGAGGCACAGGGATTTAGGGAGGCAATTCCAGAGCTTAGGACCCAAGTAACAGAAGATTTGATTTTTGATTTGATTTTTGATTTGATTTGATTTATTATTGTCACATGTATTAACATACAGTGAAAAGTATTGTTCCTTGTGCACTATACAGACAAAGCATACCGTTCATAGAGAAGGAAAGGAGAGAGTGCAGAATGTAGTGTTACAGTCATAGCCAGAGTGTAGAGACTTAATGCAAGGTAGGTCCATTCAAAAGTCTGACAGCAGCAGGAAGAAGCTGTTCTTGAGTCGGTTGGTACATGACCTCAGACTTTTGTATCTTTTTCCCGAAGGAAGAAGGTGGAAGAGAGAATGTCCGGGGTGCGTGGGGTCCTTAATTATGCTGGCTGCTTTGCCGAGGCAGCGGGAAGTGTAGACAGAGTCAATGGAAGGGAGACTGGATTGAGAAGACTGATGATTAGGAATGGCTAAGAGCCGGAATTGGAGGAGCACAGACATCTCGGAGGTTTATGGGGTTGGAGGAGATTACAGAGTTAGGAAGGGGGCAATGCCTTGGAGTAAAATAAGGAGGAGAATTTTAAGATGGAAGGGCTGCTTGAGCAGGAGCCAATAGCAACCCATAACAACCTCTTCCCTTTCTCTGTTGTCTGCAGAATGTGAGTCGAGTGCTGCACAGAGCTTCTTGCTGCTGCGCCCTGTGACTGCGCTGAAGAGGAGGGTTGGAAGCATGCTGGAAACAGTTTTCAGGCAATGGCATGACGGGAAGGCGCACAGGAGGGTCCACTACTCACTGGAGCGGATGGTGCCCTCAGCTAAGAAGCGGTTGAAGCAGCCGAGGACGGGCAGGCATTAGAAGAGGCACCGGTCCCAGAACCTGCACTCGCCCAGCGGTGAGATACTGTGCTACCTGCTACGCAAGATGCTGACATATCCCTGCACCAGTCAGGCCTCGACGGACATCTTCAAGTACAGGGACTTCAGCTGTGTGGATGTGTGGAAGTCCAGGTTGTGTAAGTCTGGCTACAGGTATGTCCGGGTCAGGTGGAGATCAGGGCTTGAGCAGAGTAGCGAGCATCGCCAGCTTTGAAAATAGGTTTGAGATGAGGCCCAGGCTGCGGTCTCCATTTTGCAGCTACCAAAAAACCCATTTCATCGACAGCAAAAATATTAAACCACACCTCCTCCCTGGCCCCAGCCCCCCCACCCCCAACACCACCCCCCACTTTCCCCGCCTGTCACCACCAAAGAAATCAAAGGAGGAAAAGCAGAACAGAAATTTCTAGAAGATTGTAAAAATCAGAAGATATGAGAATGTGGAGCCTTTTGTGATTCAATGCAATAAAGAAAATTGAAATGCTCTTTTGAATTAGCCCGATTCTTTCCTTTTGTGGGACATGCTTTGGCTAGGTAGCTGGTACTCTGTCACCCATTGGAGTTCGCTGTGGTGTGGTTTCAAACACCCACACTACAGGCTTGAGCACTGAAACTGGCTGGCACTCCAGATGCCAGGATTGAGGGGAGTGTTGGATTGTCAGAGGTACCATCTTGTGAACAATTCGTTGAATTGAGACTCCGCCCTCTCACATGATTAAGTTTAAATTTATCTATTAACATCACAAATCGGCTTACATTAACACTGCACTTAAGTTACTGTGAAAATCCCCCAGTCGCCACACTCCGGCGCCTGTTCGGGTACACTGTGGGAGAATTTAGCATGGCCAGTGCTAACCAGCGCATCTTTCAAACTGTGGGAGGAAACCGGAGCACTCAGAGGAAACCCAGGCAGACATGGGGAGAACACGCAAACTCCACACAGACAGTGACCCAAGCCGGGAATTGAAGCCAGGTCCCTGGCTCTGTGAAGCAGCAGTGCTAACCACTGTGCCACCGTGACAGATGTTAAAGGTCTTGTGGACATCCTGAGGTCATGAATGTGGTTATACAAATCTTGCTGTTCCCACCTTTTCCCTGTCACCCTGCAATGAGTTTCCCTTCAGATAATTATCCAATTCCCTTTTGAAATCTTTCTCTGAGACGCTGCTAAAGGAATTATCTGAACAGACATTTCCTTGCCTGGTACTTATGATACTTATTTCGATTCAGTCTCTGTAACAACTTTGTAAATGATACATTTACAAACCCTCTTGGAAGTATCTGGGATAAATGATCACAAATCATTTATGGTGTTTAAGACACAGTGGAGAAAGCAGCACAGACCCCAATGGCACTGACATCTCACATCTGATGAGGACAAACATCACAACAAGAGGTTTTCTGGGAATAATTGAATTACCCAGCAATTTAATTTGATTTGATTTGATTTATTATTGTCACATGTATTAACATAGTGAAAAGTATTATTTCTTGCGCACTATACAGACAAAACATTCCGTTCACAGAGAAGGAAAGGAGAGAGTGTAGAATGTAGTGTTACAGTCATAGCTAGGGTGTAGAGAAAGATCAACTTAATGCGAGATAGGTCCATTCAGAAGTCTGACAGCAGCAGGGAAGAAGCTGTTCTTGAGTCGGTTGGTACGTGACCTCAGACTTTTGTATCTTTTTCCCGATGGAAGAAGGTGGAAGAGAGAATGTCCGGGGTGTGTGGGGTCCTTAATTATGCTGGCTGCTTTGCCGAGGCAGCGGGAAGTGTAGACAGAGTCAATGGGTGGGAGGCTGGTTTGCTCATGGAATAAGGCATTCAGACATTTCCAAATTTTTAGTGAATTAAACTGCTGGATAGAATCGCAACATCTGTTCATTAAATGCAAATGATTAATTTATGTTTGAAGATCAAGTAAGTGTGAGTACAGATAGTGTCGATAATGATTCAGAATTAGAAATTGCTTCTGAAACATTCCTGGCTGCAGTGAGCTTTACATCCAGTTTGTGCACAGCAAGATCCCACAAACATCAATATGATAATGAACACATCACCATCCTTGGGCAAGGGAGGGGGTGACAGTGACAGGTGGCGCAGTGGTGACGTCACTGGACTAGTAATCCAGAGGCTAATACCATTGGGACACAGGTTCAAATCCCGCTACGGCAGCTGGTGGAATTTAAATTCAACAAATCAATCTGGAATTGAAAAGCTCGTCCCAGTGACGGTGACCATGACAACTATCAGTTATTGTCATAAAAACCCATCTGGTTCACTGATGTCCTTTCGGGAAAGAAATCTGCCGTCCTTACCCGGTCTGGCCTACATGTGACTCCAGAGCCACAGCAATGTGACTGACTCTTAACTTCCCTCTGAATTAAGCCCCACAGTTCAAGGACAATTTGGGATGGGCAACAAATGCTGAGCTTCCAGTGGCACCCACATCCCATGGAAGAGAAAAAATGAACAGATAACCTGCCTTAATGCTGGCTTTAGAGGGATAAGTATTGACCAAAGAAAGGATTCTCTGCTGGTGCCATGGGATCTCCAGTTGTTCATTGGAAGTCCCAGCGTTGACTCAGAGCGAGACTTGAACCCTGGTACGTCCGAGTCAGTGTGAGAAAGTTCTCACTGAGAAAAGTACAGCTGACATCGAATGATCAATTAGCATATTCATAGAATCCCTACAGTGCAGAAGGAGACCATTTGGCCCATCGAGCCTGTACCGACACCAATCCCACCCAGCCCCTATCCCCGCAACCCCACACATTTATCCTCCAAATCCCCCTGACACTAAGGGGCAATTTAGCATTGTCAAATCCACCTAACCCACGCATCTTTGGAGTGTGGGAGGAAACCGGAGCACCCGAAGGAAACCCACGCAGACACGGGGAGAACGTGCAAATTCCACACAGACAGTGACCTGAGGTCGGAATTAAACCCGAGTCCTGATGCTGTGAGGCAGCTGTGCTGCCTCATTTAATTAATTCAATTAACACAAATCTTTGCTGAAAATCTCCATCCTCACTCGCGGCTGGGATTTTCCAGTCCCGCTGCAGTGAATGGAGTTTTGGCTGGAACATCAAATTCTCCGTTCTCCCTGGCAATTGGGCGGGGACGGACAAGATTGGAGAACCCTGCCCACTTGAGTCTAATGCATGTCTATCAACTATACTTGCTATAAATCACACTAAATGTTCACCCCAGTGCAAATTTATTCCAGAAAATATCATTTTGGGATCCAGTATCTGAGTCATTTGAGACATGTCATGTACTGAGTGGAGTGTGAGTCGGGGAGGAAGAAGTGATTCTGGAGCTGTGCTTTCTCAAGCTCTTTCCCACTGGGACTTTCCGCACCTCCTGTCTGTTACAGACTCATGAATAGAGATTCATTGTGACGAATCGATGATTCCATTATTATGACATCACGTTAGAAAGGGAACTAGATTAACCTTTCTTGGAATTATAGAATGGTTACAGCAAATAAAGAGGCCATTCAGTCCTTTCTGTCTATGCTGGCTTTCTGCTAGAGCAACTGAGCGCATCTCACTTCCCCACCCTTTCCCTTGGCCCTTTTAGTTTTTCCTTTTCAGATAACGGTCCAATTTCTTTTAGAGAGTCACCTTATCCTCGGGCAATGCAATCCAAACTCTAAACACTCTCCACATATAAAGAAGTTCCTCGCGTTACCTTTTGGATCTTTTGCCAATTACCCTAAATTGGTGCCCCCTGACTCTCAATCCCTGACGAAGGAGCAGCGTTCGAAAGCCAGTGGTGTTTGCTACCAAATAAACCTGTTGGACTTTAACCTGGTGTTGTTAGACTCCTTACTGTGTTTACCCCAGTCCAACGCCGGCATCTCCACATCATCTTAATCCCTGCACCAATGGAAACAGTTTCTCCCTGTCTGCTCTGACCAGGCCCTTCACGATTTAGAATGCTTCTCAACCTTCTCTGCTCCAAGGAGAACAGAGGAAAATTCTCTAATCTCATCCCAGTAACTGAAGTTTCTCATACAGGAGCCGTTTTTTGTGAATATCTCCCACATCCTGTCTGATGCCTTCACATCCTTCCCAAAATGTGGTGCACAGACTGCGACACGATACTCTAGTCGAGGTTGAACCAGTGTTTAGTAAAAGTTCATTCTTCTTCCAACAATTCCTTTGTTCACAGGAAAGACAATTCAAAAAAGGACATCAGCCAGTTATTAACCTGAAGCTGAATCTTACACTTGGAGTAACACCAGCAGGTCACTTGAGTCACAGTTGCCGACATCTTATTTGGAGTAGTAATCACCTTAAAGATCCAGGCCAGGCAGGTAGCTAAACATCACAACAACAACTTGCATTTATATAGCCCCTTCACTCTCATTAAACTTCCCAAAGTGCTACATAGGAGCATGATTGGCCAACATTTGACATCGAGCCACAAAGAAGGGCGGCACGGTGGCACAGTGGTTAGCACTGCTGCCTCACAGGGACCCAGGTTCGATCCCCAGCTTGGGTGACTGTCTGTGTGGAGTCTGCACGTTCTCCCCATGTCTGCGTGGGTTTCCTCCGGGTGCTCCGGTTTCCTCCCACAGTCCGAAAGACGTGCCGGTTAGGTGCATTGGCCATGCTAAATTCTCCCTCAGTGTACCCGAACAGCACCGGAGTGCGGTGACTCGGGGATTTTCACAGTAACTTCATTCAGTGTTAATGTAAGCCTACTTGTGACACTAATAAATAAACTTCAAAAAAAAATGCAGGTATTTCGACAAATGGCCAAGGCTTGATCAAAGATGTGAGTTTCAAAGAGCATCTTATTGGTGGAGAGGGAAGGAGAGAGGTTTAGTGAGGGAATTGCAGAGCTTGGGGCCCAGGCAGCTGAAGGTACAGCCACTAATGATGGAGTGAAATCAGGAAGGTCAGACTATCTCAGAGCAATGCCATGGACCCAGTGCCATTTAATTTAAATATTTAGCTGGAAATTAAAAATCAAATGTTACGGACACGAGGGGGTTTAATTTAAAACAGCCCTGACTGCTCCGTAAACAGAAAGGTATTTTTCATTTTTTTTTAGTATCCCTTTTTATTTTCCCTTACTGCTTGGGTTTTGGAACAACCCAACTCTTTATTTAAAACCCCCACAGCAAACCTGAGACCGGCTAAAATCAGCATTTGTTTATTTCACACTCAAATAACGGGAAGGGCTTTTCGCTTTGCAACGTAATGCACACAATAAACAGAGGGATAAGGAAAAGAAAGTGAAACAGCACAAAGGCCACAGACAAATAAGAATTATTGTTTTACTTAAGTCCCGGATCCAAAGTTCAAGGGTGCACTCCCTCACAGAGACCGGCAGGCTGAAGCTGATGTGGGATAATCCACTTTTCCACTAGCACTGACTTCCACGATCCCAGAAACTCAGAGGTGAATTTGTTTCGTAGTCAGCACTGGTATAGAAGTTCAGACATTCTAGTAAAAATCATCATAGATTTATCATAGAATCCCGATAGGGCAGAAGGAGGCCATTTGGGCCATTGTGTCTCCACCGATTCTCCGACAGAGCATCTTACCTATCCCATGCCCTATCCTCGTAACCTCTTGTATTTGTCTTGCTAATCCCCCCCTAACCTACGCATCTTTAGACATTAAGGCCGGAATTTTACCAGCACTCTCGCCCCGATTCCAGGGGCGGGCAAGACTCGGAGAATGGCATTCTCCGTTGGCCTCGGGAGGGATCATATGAACCTCGGGCGGACGTGCCAGTAAAATTCCACCCTAAAGGGTGATTTAGCATTGCCAATCCACCTAACCTGCAAATCTTTGGACGCTGGAAGGAAATCAGAGCACCCGGAGGAAACCCACGCAGACACGGGGAGAACGTGCAAACTCTACACAGATGGTCACCTAAGGCCGGAATTGAACCCGGGCCCGTGGCTCTGAGAAGCAGCAGTGCCAAGCAGCTGTGCCACCGTGCCACCCCCAATGCAGAGGAGAGCCAGGCAATTTGCACTGGGACAGAACACCAGTTCAGCTGTTTTGTGTTTGTTCCTGGAAGATGGCAGACTTTAATGATGTGCGAACCTCTGTTGCCACATCCCTCTGCTCCTCTGACCAACACAAACTCTTATTTTCTGGGGAGAACGCGGTTTCTTGTTCATCCTATCGGAACAAAATAGGAAGAAGACAGGTAGAAGCTGACATAAGGAGAGAGCCGAACAGAAGGAACATTGATTGATGGCTTTCTCTGGGTAAAGGGCATTGCAGTTTGTAGTTAATATGATTAAATGGACAGAATTATGAAACTATCTCCAGCAATACAGCACTGGAATTGACTTATTACACCAGCGCACTGAGATCGGCTGGGACCATTCACATTGCAATTTTTATTTTTGAATTATATTTGCATGACCTGCCTTGCGATTAATTTGTTCATAAGAAGTAAATTAATCATTAATGCTTTATAAAGGACAAATCCTCTGATTCTACTCATCAATTTAATTTAGAAGAAATCCTAAGTAGTCACGAGGACATATCTTTTTATCAATAAATGCCATAAAATTGCTGGTTACCTTAGAAACCACTTAGCTATGAGCCTTCTGCTGGATTTGATGGTAAAGATGAGTATGGAATGATTCCAATCTCATTAATCTCAGACCCCTCCATCTAACAATCATTGACTGGATTCCGGCTAATACCCTTCTCTGACAAGTTAGTTGATAGTATTTCATTAGCATCTGCCACAACCTCAGGACATTCCAAAGTGGTTTACAGCCAATGAACTATTCTTTTGAAGTGTTGGTCTCTGTAGTAATGTAGGAAATGCAGCTGCCAATTTGTGTACAGCCAGATTTGATTTGATTTATTATTGTCACTTGTATTAGTATACAGTGAAAAGTATTGTTTCTTGCTCGCTATACAGACAAAACATACCGTACACGGGGTAAATAGGGGAGAAGGAAAGGAGAGAGTGCAGAATGTAGTGTTACAGTCATAGCTCGGGTGTCGAGAAAGATCAACTTAATGTGAGGTAGGTCCATTCAAAAGTCTGACAGCAGCAGGGAAGAAGCTGTTCTTGAGTTGGTTGGTACGTGACCTCAGACTTTTGTATCTTTTCCCCGATGGAAGAAGGTGGAAAAGAGAATGCCTGGGGTGCGTGGGGTCCTTAATTGTGCTGGCTGCTTTTCCGAGGCAGCGGGAAGTGTAGACAGAGTCAATAGATGAGAGGCTGGTTTACGTGATGGACTGGGCTACGTACACAGCCCTTTGTAGTTCCTTGCGGTCTTGGGCAGAGCAGGAGCCATACCAAGCTGTGATACAACCAGAAAGAATGCTTTCTATGGTGCATCTGTAAAAGTTGGTGAGAGTCGTAGCTGACATGCCAAATTTCCTTAGCCTCCTGAGAAAGTAGAGGTGTTGGTGGGCTTTCTTAACTATAGTGTCGGCGTGGGGGGGACCAGGACAGGTTGTTGGTGATCTGGACACCTAAAAACCTGAAGCTTTGGAGTATTTCCACTTCATCAGCATTTATGTGGATAGGGGCATGTTCTCCATTACGCTTCCTGAAGTTGATGACAATCTCCTTCGCTTTATTGATGTTGAGGGAGAGATTATTGTCACCGCACCAGTTCACCAGATTTTCTATCTCTTTCCTGAAATCCATCTCAACAGCAAGTCTCAAACAGATCCCACAAACAATAAGAATGATGTGGGTTGAGGGGCAGACATTAGCCAGGGCACCGGGGAGAACTCCCTTGCCCTTCTTGGAAATGGTTCCATGGGATAGTTCATGTCTCCCAGAGAGGGCAAGCATGGCCTCAGTTATAGTGTCTCATCTGAAAGGTGACAGCTCCTCAGTGCCGCACTCCCTCAGCGCTGCAAATGGAGCGCTGGCCTTGCTTTTCAGCTCAGGTCTCTGGGATGCACTTTGAACCCCAGAGTTGAGAGCGCTGCTACCCACTGAGCCTCAGCTGATGCTGAATCTGAAAACTGTGCCACACGCTTTGTCCAGCAGGAGGTGCAAGAGACCACCAACATCGACAACCTCTTTAACATGGTAAAAACTGGCAAAGCACTTCACGAGAGTTAATCAGATAAAAAATGTGACACCAATCCAAAGGGGATGCTAAAAGTTTCATTAAAGAGGTGGGTGAAGTTTTAAAGAACTTTGCTGAGATTTACTATTTCCAGGGCCAATTCCTGGGATGAAGTTTATCAGGACCTGGAGATTTATCCACCTTCAATCCCATCAATTCCCCCCAAACCATTTCTCTACTAATGCTGATTTGCTTCAGCTCCTCACTAAACCTTGTTCCTCTCAGAACTTCTAGTACATTATTCATGTCTTCCTTTGTGAAGATTGACGCAAAGTACAAATTTAATTCCTTGGCATTTCTTTATTCCCCGTTATGAATTCTCCTGTTTCTGACTGTAAGGGGCCTACATTCATTTTGTCAATCTTTTTCTCTTTACATACCTTCAGAAACTTTTACAGTCAGTTTTTATGTTCTCCGCTAGCTTACTTTTGTACTCTATTTTTCCCTTCTTAATCAACCCCGGAGTTCTCTTTTGCTGAATTTTAAACTGCTCCCAATCCTCAGGCCTATTGCTTTCTCTTGCCAATTTGTTTGCTTCTTCCTTGAATCTGATACTATCTCTAATTTCCCTTGTAAGCCATGGTTTGGCCACAATTCCCTTGCCACTCCTGTGCCAAACAGGAATAAACAACTTTTGGAGTTCACTTATTCGTTCTTTAAATGGCTGTCATTGCCTGTCCACTGTCTTTCCTTTCAGTAATGTTTCCCAGTCCATCATGGCCAATTCATGCCTCATACCATCATAGTTACCTTTATTGAGATTCAGGACCCTGGTTTCAGAATCAACTACACCACTATCCACCTTGACAAAGAATTCTTCCACATTATTATCTTGTCAGCTTGGATCTTGTTTGTTTCTCTTCATACAAATCATAGAATCCCTACAGTGCAGGAGGAGGCCATTTGGCCCATCGGCAACAATCCCATCGACAACAATTCCACCCATGCCCAATCCCCGAAACCCCACGTATTTACCCTGCGGGTCCCCCTGACACTAGGGTCAATTTAGCATGACCAATCAACCTAACCTGCACATCTTTGGAGTGTGGGAGGAAACCGGAGCACCCGGAGAAAACCCACGCTGACACGGGGAGAAAGTGCAAACTCCACACAGTCAGTGACGTGAGGCTGGAATTGAACCCAGGTCCCTGGTGCTGTGAGGCAGCAGTGCTAACCACTGTGCCACCGTGCCACCCTTATGGGGACAGTGAATTGGATTCAATTGGAATTTGAATTTGGTTTTTGGAGCGAACAAGGAATGGATTTGTGTTTGCCGAATCCACTCTGAGCATTGGCTTTGTAACTTTAAGGAGGGAATAAAAAAAACTATTGAAAAAAAGACTGCTGTGGGTCACACCACCTTCTCAATGGCAACATTCCATGAACAACCAGCGAGCCTAAAAGATCAAATGACCCTATTTCAAAGAGAGCAGGCCAGTGTCCCAGACCAGTATTAATTCCTGAACCAACATCATTAAATGTAAACATATGATCATGTTACTGTCTGTGGGAGCTTGCTATGTGTAAATGAACCGCCATGTTTTTTTGATTCATTCATAGGATGTGGGCATCGCTGGCTGGGCCATTTCAGAGAGCATTTAAGGGGCATAGTGGCACAGTGGTTAGCACTGCCGCCTCACAGCGCCAAGGATCCGGGTTCAATTCTGGCCTTGGGTCACTGTCTATGTGGAGTTCTCCTTGTGTCTGCATGAGTTTCCCCCAGGTGCTCCGGTTTCCTCCCACAGTCCAAAGATGCGCTGGTTAGGTGGATTGGCCCATGATAAATTGCCCCTTAGTGTCAGGGGGACTAGCTAGGGTAAATATGAGGGTTTATGAGAGTAGAGCCTGGGTGGGATTGTGGTCGGTGGAGAGTCAATGGTTTGAATGGCCTCCTTCCGCGCTGTAGGGATTCTATGAAATCTATTCTATAAAATCTAATTAAGAGTTACATTGCTGTGGGTGGGGAGTCACAAGGAGACCAGACCAGCTAAGGTTGGCAGATTTCCTTCTCTAGAGGACATTAGTAAACCTGTTTTTACGACAATCATTCCATGGTCATCATTAGACTTTTTTAACTCCAGATTTTTTTAAAATTGAATTCAAATTTCACCATCTGGGGGATTTGAACCCAGGTCCTTTGAACTCTGGGTCTCTGGATTACTAGTTCAGCGACAATACCACTACGCCACTGCCCTCCTCTCCACACTGCAACTCTTTAAAGTGCTTCACTGTCTGCAAAGCTTTTTAAATCGCCCTGAGCTGGTGAAAGTTGCGACAGAAATAGGATTACCAACTCTGATTAACTGTCATCACATGACTTCCCTCCAGGCTCCAGCCATTAATCGGCCAACACATCCATCCTCGTGACATTCCGCCTTCCAAAACCATTCGGAAAACAAAAAGACACACAATCCAGTGGACGATGCTTGAGTGTCAGTCACACAGCCTTTCCTCCTCCTCCAATTTGCAATATTTTTATATCTGGTAAAGAGAAATCTTCAGAGAAAATGACAGGAAACAAGCTTTGTTTTAAAGTGTTCCGATGATTTTTCTCCAAAGTCACACACATCAGTGTCCTAGAGATTCATCTTCAATTCCCGGAACTCCGGGCCAACCCTGGAGGCTTGGAAACCACATACAGAAAATAACCTTTGACTTTATACACCAAACGTCCATTATAGACGCCTCACAGCACCAGGGACCCGGGTTCAATTCCGGCCTCGGGTCACTGTCTGTGTGGAGTTTGTATGTTCTTCCCGTGTCTGCATGCTCTGGTTTCCTTCCACAGTCCAGAGATGTGCGGGTTAGGTGGATTGGCCATGCTGAATTGCCCCTTAGTGTTAGGGGGATTAGCAGGGTAAATATGTGGGGTTACAGGGCTTGGGTGGGATTGTTGTTGGTGCAGGCTTGATGGGCTGAATGACCTCCTTCTGCACTGTAGGGATTTTATGATTCAATGTCCTTTAGGAAGCACACCTGTTCCTCTTAGCCCTGAAGTCTGGGTCTGTGATTGACTCCAGTTTCACACCAATGTGATTATGCCCCAGCCACCCAACTCAGTGAAGAGGGGTTGGGCCATAAATGATAGTCTTGCAGTGATACTCAACTCCTGGGAATGAATTAAATGAACAATGATGAGACAGAGTGCAGGAGAGAGACAGAGAATCTGGTAAAATGGTGCGATGACAATAATCTCTCCCTCAATGTCAGTAAAACAAAGGCGAAAGTCATTAACTTCAGGAAGCATAATGGAGAACATGCCCCTGTCTACATCAATGGGGACAAAGTAGAAAGGGTCGAGAGCTTCAGGTTTTTAGGTATCCAGATCACCAACAACCTGTCCTGGTTCCCCCCCCCCCCATGCCGACACTACAGTTAAGAAAGCCCACCAATGCCGCTACTTTCTCAGAAGATTAAGGAAATTTGGCATGTTAGCTACGACTCTCATCAATTTTTACAGATGCATCATAGAAACCATCCTTTCCGGATGCATCATAGCTTGCTTTGGTTCCTGCTCTGCCCAAGATTGCAAGAAACTACAAAAGGTTGTGAAAGAAGCCCAGTCCATCACGCAAGTCAGCCTCCCACCCATTGGACGGAATGTTATCGCCTGCCCGCCATGGGACTTGGAGCCGGTGAGGGGCAGAGCATGGGAAGGTCTGTTGATCTCGGACAGGATTTTACAGTTTTGGGACAAGCAAGGCCATAAAATCCCATCCATTGACTCCGTCTACACTTCCCATTGCCTTGGAAAAGCAGCCAGCATTATCAAGGACCCCAAGCATTTTGGACATTCTCTCTTCCACCTTCTTCCATTGGGAAAAAGATACAAAAGTCTGAGATCACGTACCAACCGACTCAAGAACAGCTTCTTCCCTTTACCATCAGGCTTTTGAATGGACCTACCTTATAGTAAGCTGATCAGTCTCTACCCCTAATTATAACTGTAACACTACATTCGTCACCCTCTATAGATAAAAGCAAAATACTGTGGATGCTGGAATCTGAAACAAAAACAGAAAATGCTGGAAATCCCAGCAGAACCCTGGTGAAGGGTCATCTAAACTCGAAACGTTGGCTCTATACTCTCTCCACAGATCTGTCGGACCTGCTGAGATTTTCCAGCATTTTCTGTTTATGATTCTGCACCCTCTCCTTTCCTTCTCCCCTGTGTACTCTATGAACAGTATGCTCTGTCTGGATAGCGCACAAGAAATAACACTTTTCATTGTATCCCAATACGTGACAATAATAAATCAAATCAAATCAATTTTAAAAGTCAAAATCGGAATTTGCAGGAGTGTAAGCAAGCATACAGTGTCCTACTTTACAATAGGGGCTGAATTCAATCTAGCACCCCAATCATTTGATTTGATTTGATTTGATTTATTATTGTCACATGAATTAACATACAGTGAAAAGTATTGTTTCATGCGCGCTATACAGACAAAACATACCGTTCATAGAGAAGGAAATGAGAGAGTGCAGAATGTAGTGTTACAGTCATAGCTAGGGTGTAGAGAAAGATCAACTTAGTGCAAGGTTGGTCCATTCAACAGTCTGACAGCAGCAGGGAAGAAGCTGTTTTTGAGTCGGTTGGTACGTGACCTCAGACTTTTGTATCTTTTTCCCGATGGAAGAAGGTGGAAGAGAGAATGTCCGAGGTGCGTGGGGTCCTTAATTATGCTGGCTGCTTTGCCAAGGCAGCGGGAAGTGTAGACAGAGTCAATGGATGGGAGGCTGGTTTGCGTGATGGATTGGGCTGCATTCACTTCCTTTTGTAGTTCCTTGCGGTCTTGGGCAGAGCAGGAGCCATACCAAGCTGTGATACAATCAGGAAGAATGCTTTCTATGGTGCATCTGTAAAAGTTGGAGAGTCGTAGCTGACATGCCGAATTTCCTTCGTCTTCTGAGAAAGTAGAGGCGTCGGTGGGCTTTCTTAACTACAGTGTTGGCATGGGGGAACCATGACAGGTTGCCACACACTCTTAATTCACCCGGAAACTCGTCCAAAGCTTTATTGTATTTAAAAAACCCGAAATCCTGCAATGTTGCAAATGAGGGGAAATGAATTAATTGAGAACCACTTGTTGCAATTCCGTCCGCCAGACATTTGGGAATAAAAGGGATACACAACAACAATCGAGGGATCTCCCCCTCCTCTTAAAGCGAATGGAAACTAAATATTCTGAATGGACATGTTGGAGTTTCGGGGTGGCGGTGGCTTTAAGAGTAGCGGCTGCAACATTGTAACACGCTTGTTGATTCGAGGTCAGTTTCAATTGTCAATGCCCCAGGTCGATTTCATTCATCAGAGAGAGACACACACGGACACATATGTTCAAACAGAAGCTGCAGGCTCGGAGGTTTGTTAACTGCTACCTGTCCTGAAAACAGCCCAGCGGCAAACAGAAGGGAGGAGAGAGAGAGGGAGGGAGAGAGAGAGAAAGAGGGTGGGGAGAAGAAGGACAGTCTGTGAAATCACCCCTGGCTTTTTATATATTCTCTCTCTCTCTCCTCTTTCTCTCCACCCCCCTCCCTTTCCATAAAACAAACTGCTGGAAGATGGCGGCTCTGAACGGAACAGGCACTAAGCCTGGTTCCAATGTGGCTAAAACACTGGTGGAGCTGGACTTCAGGTCTGGGGCCAGGATCGAGGACTTGAACAAGCTGATCCAGGAATTCAGCAAGCAGGATCAGCGGGAATACGACGATCACAGAGCCCTGGAAATCCACACCGCTAAGGATTTTATCTTCTCCATGCTGGGTGAGTATTTCTGTATCAGAGCTGGAACCTAAACTCCAGCTCTGACTGGCACAGCACAGCACTGAGCTCACACAGCACTCAGCTGCCTTTCCATATTTAAAGGTCACTTTTTTTTCTTTTTCTTCTTCTAGATTGCGGTTTTTTAAATTTTGGTGTGTGGATAATTTCCAGTAATTTTATTCTCTGGGAGCTTCACAAACCCTCCTCAGTTGAAGCGATTTTTATTTAAAAGGGCAATGCTGATTCATAGTCAAAAAAACCCCATCATTCTAATCTGTCCAGTTCAGTTCCAGCGGGCATGCTGTTAGAAATTAAATTTGAATTCACTCTCTCTTTGTTCCTCGCCAACTTATTGTGTTAAAATTTTAAGTTAGTGTTCGGAGCTGTGTTCCCAAGTGTTGCTTTTTTTTTAGTCTAGGATTATCTTTCAAATCGATTCACACTGGCACCAGAATGACTAGACTGCACTAATCCAGTTACAGATCAGACCCACTGATGTATCCACTCAGAAATTCCAAGGAAGATTATATGGCATATTCCATCCTTATTAAGAGCCAGTTACACTCTGCACAGATTCTACCTCTTAATGATGTTCTCAAGATTCACTCCCTCCTCCACTCACTATTTTCCCTGACATGGGCTGAATGAAATCCCTTAATTGCCTGATTAGCGTTCCACCTCAAATCTCTAAGGTTCTGAAAACTTACAAACTTTCTACAAGTTAAATTGTCACTTCTGAATTCAGTGTCTTGGGGATGTTTTCTGAAGCAGATTGCAATTTGTAAATGAGAAGTGATTCTGACGCCCCATATCTTTAATATCCGCTCTGGGCAGTTCTGTATCAGTGAAACAGGCTGCTGCCTTTGGCGATGGATGTCGTTTCCAAGTGCAAGAATGTGAACTGTTCCCTTAACACCAGTGTGGGTGTAAAATTAGACAGGCAGCAGAGAAAAGGCAGTCAGTCGACTAACTGCAGTTTGTAAACCACGGGACATCAATTTATTTCCGACCATGTAAAATCTAACAGTTTCTTATCTTTGGCCAGGTATACCTTTGATTTGATCTATTATTGTCAATGTATTAGTATAAAGTGAAAAGTATTGTTTCTTGTGCGCTATACAGACAAAGCATACCGTTCATAGAGAAGGGAAGGAGAGGGTGCAGAATGTAGTGTTACAGTCATAGCTAGGATGTAGTGAAAGATCAACTTAATGCAAGGTAGGTCCATTCAAAAGTCTGACAGCAGCAGGGAAGAAGCTGTTCTTGTGTCGGTTGGTACATGACTTCAGATTGTCTTTTTCACCTACAGCATGTGGGCATTGCTGGCTGGGCCAGCATTTATTGCCCATCACTAACTGCCCTCCATTTCAGAGGGCATTGCTGTGGATCGATTCCCGGGTTCGATTCCCAGCTTGGGTAATTGTCTGTGTGGAGTCTGCACGTTCTCCCCGTGTCTGCGTGAGTTTCCTCCGGGTGCTCCGGTTTCCTCCCACAGTCTGAAAGACGCGCTGGTTCGGCGCATTGGCCATGCTAAATTCTCCCTCGGTGTACCCGAACAGGTGCCGGAGTGTGGCGACTAGGGGATTTTCATAGTAACTTCATTGCAGTGTTAATGTAAACCTACTTGCGACACTAATAAATAAAACTTAAAACTAAAGCTTCACTGAAGTGCCTCAACCTGTGTAGAGTGTAACTGGCACTTAATTGGGATGAGGGATGGTTATCCGATGGAAGATGTCATACAATCGTCCCTGGAGTGGGAATTTGTGTGTGGTTACGTCAGTGGGTCTGGTTATAACTCTGGATTGTTGAAAGCTGAATTTCAATCAATATCACCGTGTTCCTGCATTATGAGAACCTAGGACACAGCGTAGCATCAGAATTAATGCTGATGGCTCAATGAATGAGTGTTACAGCCAGCAGGATAACACTGTGCCAAACAGGACAGGAGCTCTCAATCCTCTGCCATCAGCTGAACTGATCCAACAACAAGTGGAATATAAACAGTTAATTAAAAACGAAATACTGCAGATGCTGGAAATCTGAAATTAAAACAGAAAATGCTGAATAAACTCAGCAGGTCTGGCAGCACCTGTGGTGAGAGAAAATAGTGAATGTTTTGGATCTAAATGATCCTTCTATATAAATCGTGCTTTTAATATAGTGGAGAAAAATCAGAATTACTTAAAAAAGGAGAGATAGAATTGCAGATACAGGCCATTCGGCCCAACCAAGCCATGTTGGTGTTTATGCTCCACTCGCACTGCCTCCCGCACTTCTTCATCTCCTCCTATCAGCTTCACCTTCTGTTCTTTTATCCCTCCTGTATTTATTCAGCTTCCCCTTCTATTACAACAGAGAGGGTATCAGCCACTGGTCTGAGTGGGTGCTAAGTTCCTGCTCAGTGTGTGGTGTTAGGCTGTAACACTATAGAGGCGGCACAGTGTCACAGTGGTTAGCACTGCTGCCTCACAGCACCAGGGACCCAGATTCGATTCCCAGCTTGGGTCACTGTCTGTGCGAAGTCTGCACGTTCTCCCCGTGTCTGCGTGAGTTTCCTCCAGGTGCTCCGGTTTCCTCCCACAGTCTGAAAGACGTGCTGGTTAGAGTGCATTGGCCGCGCTAAATTCTCCCTCAGTGTACCCGAACAGGCGCCGGAGTGTGGTGGCTAGGGGATTTTCACAACTTAATTGCAGTGTTAATGTAAGCCTTGTGACACTAATAAATAAACTTAAACTTTAAATGCATTGTCTCTATTCACCTTAACAACTCACTATTGTTGGTGCATTCTCACCACTCTCTGGGTAAAGAAGTTTATGATGAATTCCCTGTTGGATTTATGACTGATGTGGAGATGCCGGCGTTGGACTGGGGTAAATACAGTAAGAAGTTTAACAACACCAGGTTAAAGTCCAACAGGTTTATTTGGTAGCAAAAGCCACACAAGCTTTCGAAGCTCTAAGCCCCTTCTTCAGGTGAGTGGGAATTCTGTTCACAAACAGAGCTTATAAAGACACAGACTCAATTTACATGAATAATGGTTGGAATGCGAATACTTACAACTAATCAAGTCTTTAAGAAACAAAACAATGGGAGTGGAGAGAGCATCAAGACAGGCTAAAAAGATGTGTATTGTCTCCAGACAAGACAGCCAGTGAAACTCTGCAGGTCCACGCAACTGTGGGAGTTACAAATAGTGTGACATGAACCCAATATCCCGGTTGAGGCGGTCTTCGTGTGTGCGGAACTTGGCTATCAGTTTCTGCTCAGCGACTCTGCGCTGTCGTGTGTCGCGAAGGCCGCCTTGGAGAACGCTTACCCGAATATCAGAGGCCGAATGCCCGTGACCGCTGAAGTGCTCCCCAACAGGAAGAGAACAGTCTTGCTTGGTGATTGTCGAGCGGTGTTCATTCATCCGTTGTCGCAGCGTCTGCATAGTTTCCCCAATGTACCATGCCTCGGGACATCCTTTCTTGCAGCGTATCAGGTAGACAACGTTGGCCGAGTTGCAAGAGTATGTACCGTGTACCTGGTGGATGGTGTTCTCACGTGAGATGATGGCATCTGTGTCGATGATCCGGCACGTCTTGCAGAGGTTGCTGTGGCAGGGTTGTGTGGTGTCTTGGTCATTGTTCTCCTGAAGGCTGGGTAGTTTGCTGCGGACAATGGTCTGTTTGAGGTTGTGCGGTTGTTTGAAGGCAAGAAGTGGGGGTGTGGGGATGGCCTTGGCGAGATGTTCGTCTTCATCAATGACATGTTGAAGGCTCCGGAGGAGATGCCGAAGCTACGGCATCTCCTCCGGAGCCTTCAACATGTCATTGATGAAGACGAACATCTCGCCAAGGCCATCCCCACACCCCCACTTCTTGCTTTCAAACAACTGCACAACCTCAAACAGACTATTGTCCGCAACGAACTACCCAGCCTTCAGGAGAACAGTGACCATGACACCACACAACCCTGCCACAGCAACCTCTGCAAGACGTGCCGGATCATCGACACAGATGCCATCATCTCACGTGAGAACACCATCCACCAGGTACACGGTACATACTCTTGCAACTCGGCCAACGTTGTCTACCTGATACGCTGCAAGAAAGGATGTCCTGAGGCATGGTACATTGGGGAAACCATGCAGACGCTACGACAACGGATGAATGAACACCGCTTGACAATCACCAGGCAAGACTGTTCTCTTCCTGTGGGGTAGCACTTCAGCAGTCACGGGCATTCAGCCTTGGATCTTCAGGTAAGCGTTCTCCAAGGCGGCCTTCACGACACACGACAGCGCAGAGTCGCTGAGCAGAAACTGATAGCCAAGTTCCGCACACATGAGGACGGCCTAAACCGGGAAGTTGGATTTATGTCACATTATCAGTAACCCCCACAGCTTGCCTCCCTGGCTTGCAGAATTTCACTGACTGTTCTGTCTGGAGACAATACACATCTCTTTAACCTGTGTTGAATGCTCCCTCCACCCACATTGTCTGTACATTTAAGACCTGGCTGGCTGTAGAGATTTGCATTCTAATCAGTATTCTGTAATTTGATTTCTGTGTCTGTTTGCACTGTTTGAGAACAGATAACCACTCCATCTGACGAAGGGGCAGCGCTCCGAAAGCTTATGGTATTTGCTACCAAATAAACCTGTTGGACTTTAACCTGGTGTTGTGAGACTTCTTACTGTGCTTACCCCAGTCCAACGCCGGCATCTCCACGTCTTGTGGGCAAACAGGGCTTCAGTTGTCTAATTTCAGGAATGAGTGGGTTGTCTTATGAGGAAAGGTTGGAGAGGCTAGGCTTGTATCCATTGGAGTTTAGAAGAGTGAGAGACGACTTGATCCTGGGGGTCTTGGCAGGCTGGATGTGGAGAGGATGTTTCCTCCTGTGGGAGAATCTAGAACTAGGGTCACGCCTGGTTCGATAGTAACCTCAAATCTGCATCCCACCTCCCCCAATAACCTTTCAACCCCTTGTTTACCCAGAATCTATCCACCTCTGCCATAAAAATATTTAAAGACTCTGCCCTTTGGGAAGAGATTTCCAGAGACTCACGATCCTCGGAGTGAAAGTGTTTTTCCTCATCTCTGTTCTAAATGGGTGGACTGTTATTTTTAAACAGTGACCCCCGAGTTCTAGATTCTCGCACAGGAGGAAATATCCTCTCCACATCCACCCTGTCAATACCCTCAGGATATTATGGGCCCTATTTTACCATTTTAATTCTAAGTGCTGGGTGGACTTGAAACTGGGAGTGTTTCAGATCCAACTTTTGGACCCGTTCTCAGGCGCTCCCATACACACTCTGCCTGAAAAAATACTAGCAATTCTGCAGAAGCCTGTGGGCGGGTCTTAACGCGCCTGAAATCCTGCAACTCCGATAGGTGCCTCCAACTGCGCATGTGTAGAAAAGAAAAGATAGAATGCGGCTCCCCTGCCACATCACTCCCGGGCCGGTTAATGCCTCCCCCTGACCCCCACAGATATTGCCCCACCCCCACAACATTACTGACCCCTTATCCCCCACCCCGCCACCACCCAGACCCATCATGGGCCCCTTCCCCTCCACTGATCTGAGGCAGAGTGGCAGCGGACCCCCTCCTCCTCCCCCCCCCCCCCCCCCCCCCCCCACTGATCTGAGGCAGAGTGGCAGTGGCCCCCCCCTTCCCTCCACTCTCAGGCAGAGTGGTAGCGGACCACCCCCCAACCGATCTCAAGCAGAGAGCCATCGGATGCTTGGCACCTACCTTCTCATTGACTGTCTTTAAGACAGAGATAGATAGGTTCTTGATTAATAAGGGGATCAGGGGTTATGGGGAAAAGGCAGGAGAATGGGGATGAGAAAAATACCAGCCATGATTGAATGGCGGAACAGACTCGATGGGCCGAGTGGCCTAATTCTGCTCCTATGTCTTACGGTCTTCTCACTAACTGGAGAGCCGAATCGGACTTTTATGGAGCGTGTCTATTTCACGCCGATTCTGGATGGGCGATCGTGGTGGTAAAGGGGGAAGTGGCGGTAAAGTTGGGAGTGCAGCCCATTAAATCGCTGTCATGCCCGTTTTGGGCGCGGTCCCAATCATGGCCATTTCCTGGCTTTGGTAAAAGGGGAACCGGCACAGAGATTGGCGCAGATCGCGCTACTCACCTCACGCCCGACTTTACCAAGTTTTTGCACCTGAAAACAGGCGCAACACGATGGTAAAATCGGGCCTTATATGTTTCAATCAATCACCTCTTACTCCTCTAAACTCCAGTGGATACAAGCCTAGCCTGTCCAACCTTTCCTCATAAGACAACCCACCCATTCCAGGTATTAATCTGGTAAACCTTCTCTGAACTGTTTCCAACACATTTACATCTTTTCTCAAATAGGATAAACAACACTACACAGTATTCCAGATGTGCTCTCAGCAGTGCCCTGTACAACTGAAGATTGTACCGTGTTACTTTTGTATTCAAATCCCCTCGCAATAAATTAAAACATCCAATTAGTTTTCCCAGTTACTTGCTGTATCTACATTCTAGCCTTTATGATCGTGCACTAAGACACCCAGATCCCTCTACCTCAGAGTTTGCAATCTCGCAACATTTAAATAGTATGCTTTTTTATCTTTCCTGTTAAAATGGACAAGTTCACATTTCCCCACATCATCTTTGCCCACTCGCTTGACCTAACTGTATCTTTTTTTGGCTGTGTTACATCCACTTCACAACTTACTTTCCTACCTATCTTTGTGTCATCAGCAAATTTGGCAACCAGCCCTTCCATCCCTATATTTCTCTCTGGAGCGGAGGAGGCTGAGGGGAGACTTAATAGAGGTTTATAAAATGATGAAGGGGATAGATAGAGTGAACGTTCAAAGACTATTTCCTTGGGTGGATGGAGCTATTATAAGGGGGCATAACTATAGGGTTCGTGGTGGGAGATATAGGAAGGATATCAGAGGTAGGTTCTTTACGCAGAGAGTGGTTGGGGTGTGGAATGGACTGCCTGCAGTGATAGTGGAGTCAGACACTTTCGGAACATTTAAGCGGTTATTGGATAGGCACATGGAGCACACCAGGATGATAGGGAGTGGGATAGCTTGATCTTGGTTTCAGATAAAGATCGGCACAACATCGTGGGCCGAAGGGCCTGTTCTATGCTGTACTGTTCTATGTTCTATATCCAAGTAATTTATATAAATTGTAAACAGTTGAGGTTCCAGCTCTGCGGCACTCTATCTGTCACATCTTGCCAACCTGAAAGAGACCCATTTATGCCTACTCTCTGCTCCCTTTTAGCCAACCAATCTTCTAACCATGTCAATGTGTTACCCCCTACACCATGAGCTTTTATTTTCTGCAATAACCTTTGATGTGGCACTTTATTAAATGCCTTCCGGGAATCAAAGTACAGTACATCCACCGGTTCCCCTTTACCCACAGCAGAAGTTACTTCAAAGGGCTTCCTCCAAAGTCTGTTGTCTCCACTTGCCTTGTTTACATTATCAAGCCATATCTTTAATCTACAACTCAGTTCCAGCATCATCAATCTCTTCTGTTAGCTGAACACATGCCCCGTCATCTGGAGTGTCCCAGGTTTCTTTGCTGTCGAAAAGGCAAGGTTTAAGGAGTGACCTGCAAGAGTTCTTCGCTGGTACGAAGAGGTTCGAAAGGGCAGAGGTGGATTATGGCTGATCTGTACCTCAATTTGATATATGCCAGATATTGACTCTTCATTGGAACTCTCTTCCACAAGCAGCTGATTTAGGGTCGAATGTGTATTTTAAATCTGAGTGATTTCCTTTCTCTTTGTTTTGTTTTCCGAAGGTATTAAAGGATGAGGGGCAAAGGCAGGTTACATCACAGATCAGCCATGATCTCATTGAATAGAGGAACAGGCTCGAGGAGCTGAATCGTAGAATAGAATCCATACAGTGCAGAAGGAGGCCATTCGGCCCTTTGAGACTGCACTAACAACAATCCCACCCAGGCCCTATCCTCATAACCCCACATATTTATCCTGCTAGTCTCCCTGACACTAAGGGGCATTTTAGCATGGCCAATCAACCAAACCTGCACATCTTTGGCGGGTGGGAGGAAACCGGAGCACCCGGAGGAAACCCAAGCAGACACGGGGAGAACGTGAAGACTCCACACAGACAGTGACCCGAGGCTGGATTTGAACCTGGATCCCTGGCGCTGTGCGGCAGCAGTGCTAACCGCTGTGCCCGGGTCCTTGGCGCAGAGAGGCAGCAGTGCTAACCACTGTGCCGCTGTGCCCGGATCCCTGGCGCTGTGCGGCAGCAGTGCTAACCACTGTGCCACCGTGCCGCCCTCATTGTGTGGAGGATTGTGGAGGGATGGATTCCAAAAGGATTTTGAATCTTCTCAGGGGCAGGAGTTGTTAAGTGTGCCGCAGTGCGCTCGGAGTGTGACTGATTTCAGAGAGAAGGTGAGTCACGATTGTGACAGGTGCTCAGTGCAGTGTGTGCGCTTCATGGGATCTGTAATAATAAATGGCGGCTGGGCAGATTACACATCTTAAACCTGGGGAGTAAAAACAGGGGAAAGACAAACATGTTTCTGGAGTATTTCAAATCAGCCGTGAATTCCTCCCTCAGCAGAGTCCCAATGAGCAGGCTGCCATTAGGAACAGAGACTGCCGTTCTCTGCGCTGTGCCAGCCTCCTGTGCATTGTTAGTGCTTTGCAATGTCTTCCCAAGCTGAAACTGCAGTCAGGACACTGTCACAATGAAGGATTTTATATTAAATCCCCTTGCTCCAAATTCCTGCAGTAAACTGTTTCCCATCTGCTGCTGTCCCGCAGGGGAAGGCTGAGGATTAGCAGGTCGCCCTCAAGATTCTAGCAGCCTGCATTTAGATAGCGCCTTTAAGTTTAAAAAAAAATCCAGTGACATGTTTTCCTGGGATGGTGAGAGAGAGAAAATAGCTAAAAAGGGTGGATGATGATAAAATAAATCGGTGATGTTTTTTAAATGACCTGATGAAAAATGTGGTCTAAATAGTTGGGTCTGAGCTCTTCTAAAGTTGGGGTAAACGGGAGACATAATCCGGAATTTTACTGCCCCACACAACGGAAAGATCCATCGACCTCAGCGAGATTTTACCGTTTCAGGAAGGGCAAGGCCGTAAACTCACCCCCCACCCCCATAGGGTCTGATCGATGGAATCCCAACAGTGCAGAAGAGGCTATTCAGCCTTTCGAGTCTGCACCAATTCTCTGACAGAGTACCTTACTCAAGCCCTCTCCCCCTGTCCTGTAACTCCACACATTTACCATGGCCAATCCACCTAACCCGCACATCATTGGACTCTGGGAGGAAACCGGAGCATCCGGAGGAAACCCACGCAGACACGGGGAGAATGTGCAAACTCCACACAGACAGTGACCCGAGGCTGGAATTTAACCTGGGTCTCTGGCGCTGTGAGGCAGCAGTGCTAACCACTGTGCCACCCTGAGAGAGGGTTCAGAGAGTGAGCATAAGGTGGCTGACACACTTCAATGGTGGGCAAAGGGGGGAGGAAGTGAGGGTGGATCAGAGTTGGACTCTGCTCCCTGAGGAGTGTAGACAAAAGAAAACAAAATTGACCGTCCAGACCTGATAGTCCGAGTGTGGAACCCGGAGTGGAGGGGGTGTGGGAGTGTGGAACCCGGAGTGGAGGGGGTGTGGGAGTGTGGAACCCGGAGTGGAGGGGGTGTGGGAGTGTGGAACCCGGAGTGGAGGGGGTGTGGGAGTGTGGAACCCGGAGTGGAGGGGGTGTGGGAGTGTGGAACCCGGAGTGGAGGGGGTGTGGGAGTGTGGAACCCGGAGTGGAGGGGGTGTGGGAGTGTGGAACCTGGAGGGGGGGGGGGGAGTGCGGCACACGGGGGGGGTGGGGAGTGCGGCACACGGCGGGGGGTGGGGAGTGCGGCACACGGGGGGGGGGTGGGGAGTGCGGCACACGGCGGGGGGTGGGGAGTGCGGCACACGGGGGGGAGGGGAGTGCGGCACACGGGGGGGGGTGGGAGTGCGGCACACGGGGGGGGAATGCGGCAGACGGTGGCGGGGGGGAGTGCAGCACACGGGAGGGGGGGGGGTGAAGTGCAGTACCCAGTTTGGGGGTGGGGGGGGGGGGAGGTACCTGGGGGGAGGGGGAGAGTGCGGTACTCGGTCGGGGGGGGGGGGTGGGGGGCTGTACGGGGACACGGTACTCGAGGGGAGGGGAGAGTGTGGTACCTGGGGGGGTGGGGAAGGGAGTGGGGAGTGCGGTACCCGGGGAAGAGGGGGTGGTGTGCGACCTGCGACCCGTGGGGGGGTTGGAAGTGCGGTCCCCATTGTGGGGGGAGGGGGGCGGAGTGCGGTACCACGGGGGGTTGGGGGGGGGGGGTGTGGAGTGTGGGGCCTGGGGGGGCGTGGAGTGCGGTACCCGGGCAGGGGGTGGGGGGGCGGGGGCGTGGAGTGCGGTACCGCAGCGGGGGTGGGGGGGCGGGGGCGTGGAGTGCGGTACCGCGGTGGGGGGGTGGGGGCGTGGAGTGCGGTACCCGGGGGAATGCTGCTCTATCAGTGGTGCTGTGTTTTGGATGAGGTATTTAAAAACTACGGCCCTGACAGCTTCTTGGGGTTGAGATAAAAACAACCCACAAACCCTGTTGTGAAGAAGAGCTGGGGGATTGTCCCCAGTGTTCTGGGCTGTCCTGCAGATTACAGCCTATAAAACAATCCCCTGACCATACTTTTCACTTTATGTTAATACATGTGACAATAATAAATCAAATCAAATCATTGTGGGAGTTGGACACAGGGAAAATTGACTGCTTGTTTCTCTCATACACAGTGACCACAATTCAAAAATGCTTTGACTGTGAAACAATCTGGGATCTCGGGTTGTGAGTGAAGTTATAGAAATGCAGAATCTTTATTTACAACTCGATTCAAACTCTTATTCTCGGGATTATTTGTCCAGTAATATATCAGCAGTGCTGCAGCCTCATTCGCTGTTGTGGATCGTGCTGCTCAGTTTGCCGAGAGTAATTTTTGCGTTGGGTTTTTGGGTAGCACTGAGAGCTGTGGATCGAGTGCTCGATAAAGGCTCGGTTTTTGTTCATGGTCTCTGCTATAAGATGCTGATTGTCCAGCTCATTGACGCTGGAATGTCAGAGTTGGTGATGTGAAAGGGGGATTAGATCAGATTGTGTACACATTCCTGCAGCTCACAATAGAGTAATGAAGTCAGCCATTCAGCTATTGTGCTGGTCTGTGTACTGGGAATGTGTGTGGAGGGGGAGCTGGGGAGCGCAATTTCATCAGCTCCCGAAACTCTGCTACCCCCCTCCCCCCCCCCCCCTGTTTTCACACCCTGACCTGCTATTCCTTCCAGATTGGACAAATCCCAGCACGGAATACATCCAAGCTCACCCAATTCACTGTGGCAAAACTTAACATTGACAACATTTACGTTTTACTTCATGTCAAGTGGAGACTTGCAGGAGTGAAGTAGTTCTGAAATCTAATCACTGCTGGAATATTGTCATCACAGCTTTCTGAGCACGTTTGAATTCATTACTTCCCCGTCCTCACCAGTACTGTAACCCAGTGTTATACAGTGACAGACCTGTCCCCACCAGTACTGTACCCCAGTGTTATACAGTGACAGACCCGTCCTCACCAGTACTGTAACCCAGTGTTATACAGTGACAGACCTGTCCCCACCAGTACTGTACCCCAGTGTTATACAGTGACAGACCCGTCCTCACCAGTACTGTAACCCAGTGTTATACAGTGACAGACCTGTCCCCACCAGTACTGTACCCCAGTGTTATACAGTGACAGACCCGTCCCCACTAGTACTGTAACCCAGTGTTATACAGTGACCGACCCGTCCCCACCAGTACTGTATCCCAGTGTTATACAGTGACAGACCCGTCCCCACCAGTACTGTACCCCAGTGTTATACAGTGACAGACCCGTCCCCACCAGTACTGTACCCCAGTGTTATACAGTGACAGACCCGTCCCCACCAGTACGGTATCCCAGTGTTATACAGTGACAGACCCGTCCCCACCAGTACTGTACCCCAGTGTTATACAGTGACAGACCCGTCCCCACCAGTACTGTACCCCAGTGTTATACAGTGACAGACCCATCCCCACCAGTACTGTACCCCAGTGTTATACAGTGACAGACCCATCCCCACCAGTACTGTACCCCAGTGTTATACAGTGACAGACCCGTCCCCACCAGTACTGTACCCCAGTGTTATACAGTGACAGACCCGTCCCCACCAGTACTGTACCCCAGTGTTATACAGTGACAGACCCATCCCCACCAGTATTGTATCCCAGTGTTCTCCAGTGACAGACCCATCCTCGCCAGTACTGTACCCCAGTGCTATACAGTGACAGACCCATCCTCACCAGTACTGTACCCCAGTGTTATACAGTGACAGACCCGTCCCGACCAGTACTGTACCCCAGTGTTATACAGTGACAGACCCATCCTCACCAGTACTGTACCCCAGTGTTATACAGTGACAGACCCATCCCCACCAGTACTGTACCCCAGTGTTATACAGTGACAGACCCATCCTCACCAGTACTGTACCCCCGTTCTATACAGTGACAGACCCATCCTCACCAGTACTATACCCCAGTGCTATACAGTGACAGACCCGTCCCGACCAGTACTGTACCCGAGTGTTATATAGTGACAGACCCGTCCCCACTAGTACTGTACCCCAGTGTTATACAGTGACAGACCCATCCTCACCAGTACTGTACCCCAGTGCTATACAGTGACAAACCCGTCCCGACCAGTACTATATCCCAGTGTTATACAGTGACAGACCCGTCCCCACCAGTACTGTACCCCAGTGCTCTACAGTGACAGACCCGTCCCCACCAGTACTGTATCCCAGTGTTATACAGTGACAGACCCGTCCCCACCAGTACTGTACCCCAGTGTTACACAGTGACAGACCCGTCTCCACCAGTACTGTACCCCAGTGTTATACAGTGACTGACCCGTCCCCACCAGTACTGTACCCCAGAGTTATACAGTGACAGACCCGTCCCCACCAGTACTGTACCCCAGTGTTATACAGTGACAGACCCGTCCCCACCAGTACTGTACCCCAGTGTTATACAGTGACAGACCCATCCCCACCAGTACTGTACCCCAGTGTTACACAGTGACAGACCTGTCCCCACCAGTACTGTACCCCAGTGTATTACAGTGACAGACCCATCCCCACCAGTACTGTATCCTAGTGTTATACAGTGACAGACCCGTCCCCACCAGTACTGTATCCCAGTGTTATACAGTGACAGACCCGTCCCCACCAGTACTGTACCCCAGTGCTATACAGTGACAGACCCGTCCCCACCAGTACTGTACCCCAGTGTTATACAGTGACAGACCCGTCCCCACCAGTACTGTACCCCAGTGTTATACAGTGACAGACCCGTCCCCACCAGTACTGTACCCCAGTGTTATACAGTGACAGACCCATCCCCACCAGTACTGTACCCCAGTGTTATACAGTGACAGACCCGTCCCCACCAGTACTGTACCCCAGTGTTATACAGTGACAGACCCGTCCCCACCAGTACTGTATCCCAGTGTTATACAGTGACAGACCCGTCCCCACCAGTACTGTACCCCAGTGTTATACAGTGACAGACCCGTCCCCACCAGTACTGTACCCCAGTGTTATACAGTGACAGACCCGTCCCCACCAGTACTGTACCCCAGTGTTATACAGTGACAGACCCATCCCCACCAGTACTGTACCCCAGTGTTATACAGTGACAGACCCATCCCCACCAGTACTGTACCCCAGTGTTATACAGTGACAGACCCATCCCCACCAGTACTGTACCCCAGTGTTATACAGTGACAGACCCATCCCCACCAGTACTGTACCCCAGTGTTATACAGTGACAGACCCATCCCCACCAGTACTGTACCCCAGTGTTATACAGTGACAGACCCGTCCCCACCAGTACTGTACCCCAGTGTTATACAGTGACAGACCCGTCCCCACCAGTACTGTACCCCAGTGTTATACAGTGACAGACCTGTCTCCACCAGTACTGTACCCCAGTGGTATACAGTGACAGACCCATCCCCACCAGTACTGTACCCCAGTGTTATACAGTGACAGACCCGTCCCCACCAGTACTGTACCCCAGTGTTATACAGTGACAGACCCGTCCCCACCAGTACTGTACCCCAGTGTTATACAGTAACCTGGATGGGTGACTCCATGTCAGTGGCTGCTGGTTTCTGAACCCTGTTAAGAAAGATGTAAGAACAGGAAATGGCGAGTTGGCCTTGCTGTATCCATGGAGTGAGAGCAGTGTTGCTGTTCCAGTTGAGGTCCTTTCAGTAACAGCTGCTTGTGCCCATGTCATAATAACATTGCAACGTGCTTCAGAAGAGCAAAACCAGACAGAACCCTAACAGGAAGAATTCAGCTATGATCCAGCTATTCCGCAGATGTGGGACCAGAGAAAGTTTGGGATTGGGAAGTTGAGTGTTGAGGAGAGTAACCATGGAGAATGTGTGTGGTTAGTCTGGATGGCAGGATGATAAGAGTCAGAGCTAATGGGCCAAGGTTGATGTATGATGGTCACAGTGGAATCATTATCAACTTCAACTGTCTGAGAAAGTGGCGCTGGTGAAGATGGTTAATTCAGTGTCAGGAGTGAGGCTGACAGAGTTTGGGAGTCTAGATTTCTGCATTGTAAACCCTAACAAGCTGAAAGAATTATTTTTAAAGTTGGATTTCTGGTGTTAGACTCATGACCTTAAGACACTTAGCCTATTGATTTGGGGAGGACAGAGTGATTGGGCAGTTCTAACCAATTGGACAGAAATTGCAGCCAACTGGAGGAAACCAACAATTGTTTGTGAAGAAGAGGTTACATCTACTGAACCTATTTGAATAATCTGAGCAAGTTAATGAAGTATTGATTGGGGAATGCCTATGGATGCAGAAGATATCAGATAGAAGGCCTTGGATAGGATGCAGTGCAGAAGCAGGAGGCCATTGGCTAAAGTTAAAGCTCATGAGATTGAAGGTAAATTTATGAGCTTGGTTAGGAGATTGGTTAGATGGTAAAGGTCAGAGAAGGGATAATGGGTATGTACTCGAATTGGGTGTCCCATGAGACAGAGTCTATGCTGGGGCCTCAACTGTTCACGATGTTAATTGGTGACCTGGATAACTCTATAGGGAACCGTATATCCCAGTTTGCTGCTGCTGATGAGGGTGACTCAGGAAGCAATGCAGGAAGAAACATAAAATTACAAAGATGCATCGGCAGATTAGGTTAGTGGATGAAATTGCAGCGGGTGGATTTCGAGGCAGGCAAGTGCGATTCAGCTTCGACCAAATAGATTGAAAGTGGCGGAAGGCTAGACTGTGAAGGCACAAAGAGATTGAGGGGCCCATGCACAATAGGCAGAAAAAAATCATGAAGGAATTTCAAACTATTACCAGAGGGTTGGAATAAAAAGGGATGTGAGTTTTCAGGGTGGCACGGTGGCACAGTGGTTAGCACTGCCACCTCACAACGCCAGGGACCCAGGTTCAATTCCGGCCTCGGGTTCCTGTCTGTTTGGAGTTTGCACATTCTCCCCATGTCTGCGTGGGTTTCCTCCGGTTGCTCCGGTTTCCTCTCATAGTCCAAAGATGTGTGGATCTGGTGGATTGGCCATGCTAAATTGTCCCTTAGTGTCAGGGGGAACTAGCAGGGTAAATACGTGGGGTTACGGGGATAGGGCCTGGGTGGGATTGTTGTTGATGCAGACTTGATGGGCTGAATGGCCTCCTTCAGCATTGTAGGGATTCTATGAAACAACTCTGCAAAACCCTGGCTCGATCACATCTGGAGTACTGCATTTAGTAATTTAGAAAGGAGAAGCTGACTTTGAAAGAACACAGATTCACTAGAATTTCAGGGGTTAGAACCACAGAATCGCTACAGTGCAGGAAGAGGCCACTTGGCTCATCAAATCTGCATTGTCTCTCCGAAAGAGCATTCCACCCAGCCCCTTATACACTCTCTCTTACAGACTTGCTTAATACACACACAACACACAGTTATCCAGATACCATTTCACACACACACACATGTACACACACTCACATGCTCACACACACACAAACTTTGTGCATACCCTCCATACTTAATTTGAACAAACGTATGTATACGCGTACAAGTGTACACCGATTAACTTGTTTACACAGGCACACAAGGATTAACTCACTCATAGATTAACAACCACGTACACAGCTATTTATGTACACCACACACTCCTTTGTTGATGAATACACATGCAAATAGTTCTCATTTAGCACATACACACAGCTGTCGCAGTTGAGGAGCTGTTCAGAGCATGACTGAGATGGTCTGTAAACTTAGTTAAAGATGCAGAGCTGTGTTTGTTTTGAGAGTAAGTTGTCCCCAAACCAGACTGAACGAGTGAGAACATTGACTGCTCTGCACAGAGTGGGGACTGCGACAGCAAGGTCACAGCAGACTGACAGACAGCCAGAAACCTGTTGACTTGGCAATGCTCTGGAAGTGATGCTGCATTCCTCGGTCAATGCCAGTGAGCTGTATGAAGCGGTCTGAGACCCCGTACAAAGGCTTCGTTTGAAGGTTGTTTTTCACCGAAGGCTGGATGTTTATTGGCATTTCAAGGTGTTGGCCTCAGTCGATGGGGAGGGAGGGCAGGTTAGTGATGGCTGCATAGTTCCAGTAAGAAGTTTCACAACACCAGGTTAAAGTCCAACAGGTTTATTTGGTAGCAAAAGCCACACAAGCTTTCGGAGTGCTTTTGTGTGGCTTCTGCTACCAAATAAACCTGTTGGACTTTAACCTGGTGTTGTGAAACTTCTTACTGTGATCACCCCAGTCCAATGCTGGCATCTCCACATCATGCATAGTTCCACACAGCCTGCTAACTCTCCCGAGGTCTGTAACCTCGGGCATAAAGGGCGATTTTAATTCCTCCGCCTTGTCAATAGGCCGGCTTTGTAAAGGCTTTACTGAGATAAACCGTGAGTGCGTACTGGTGGATGTTTCAGATCAAAAGAATTAATTCTGAGGCTGGAAGGTTTATTTACTGATGTAAATCTTCGCTTGAGCAGACGGCGACTTGTTTAGATTCTGCGTCTTGAGCAGAATGAATCCAGAGGCCAATTCCACAGAAGCAGGAGCAAAGCTGTCTTTTGATTGGTTTTGTACCGTTCTGGTCATTTCCACACAGACAGGGACAGACGGATGGACAGACAGACAGGCAGACACGCATACACTCCAGCTGGGGTCTGCAAGTGCCAGCTATTAGAAAAGATTGACCAAAGTTAAAGTTTATTAGTGACACAAGTAGGCTTACATTAACACTGCAATGAAGTTACAGTGAAAATCCCCTAGTCGCCACACTCCGGCGCCTGTTCGGGTACACTGAGGGAGAATTTAGCATGACCAATGTACCTAACCAGCACATCTTTCGGACTGTGGGAGGAAACCAAGCACCCGGAGGAAACCCACGCAGACACGGGGAGAATGTGCAGACTCCACACAGACAGTGACCCAAGCCAGGAATCGAACCTGGGTCCCTGGCGCTGTGAGGCAGCAGTGCTGATCACTGTGCCCCTGCCTGATAGCAGAATGGGTGTGACCAGCTATCTGTGCAGAGGAGCTTTCTACTAATGGAAAAATAGAGGCCCATAAATACAAGATAGTTACTAATAAATAAAGTCGGCAAACTCTCTTGCAAAGACTGCAATTGATGCTTAATCAATTGTTAATTTAGAAACTGCGATTGATAGATTTTTGTTGAGCAGATGTACTGAGGGATATGGGGCAAAGGTGGTTCTATAGAGTTAGGTCAGAGATCACCAGTAATCTGAGCAGTGGAACAAGCTCGAAGAGCTCAATGACAACCCCAAGCTTCCTCCTATTGGTTACTCAACCTGTGACATACGAGCTTCCTACAGCCAATCAGAATATAGGCAGGCTCTCTGTTACCTGATTGGATGACCCTTTACTGTCAGTCAAACAACCTTTCTCCTCCTGTTGTTTTTCCAATAAATCAAAGGAAAAGGGATGAAAATTATTATCTTTTGATTGGTCCAGTGATTTTTCCACACCAGTAACTCGCAGCAATGTCCTGGAGATTAATCATTATTCCTGGAGGCTCAGCAACCCTAATTCCAGGAAGACTAACTGATTAGGTTTGTTTCTCTTGCCAGAGTCTTGCTCTGAGCTTCAGATCAAACGTTACAATGGCTGGTTTCACTCAGGCCAGAAACATCCATCTCATTTCATCGTGCAGGTTCAGTCAGCAGTTAGGAAGGCAAATGCAATGTTAGCATTCATGTTGAGAGGGCTAGAATGCAAGAGCAGGGATGTACTTCTGAGGCTGTATAAGGCTCAGGTCAGACCCCATTTGGAGTATTGTGAGCAGTTTTGGGCCCCGCATCTAAGGAAGGATGTGCTGGCCTTGGAAAGAGTCCAGAGGAGGTTCACAGGAATGATCCCTGTAATGAAGAGCTTGTCGTATGAGGAACGGTTGAGGACTCTGGGTCAGTACTTGTTGGAGTTTAGAAGGATGAGGGGGGATCTTATTGAAACTTACAGGATACTGCGAGGCCTGGATAGAGTGGACGTGGAGAGGATGTTTCCACTAGTAGGAAAAACTAGAACCAGGGGGCACAACCTCAGGCTAAAGGGACGCTCCTTTAAAACTGAGATGAGGAGGAATTTCTTCAGCCAGAGAGTGGTGAATCCATGGAACTCTTTGCTGCAGAAGGCTGTGGAGGCCAGCTCATTGAGTGTTTTTAAGACAGAGATAGATAGGTTCTTGATTAATAAGGGGATCGAGGGTTATGGGGAAAAGGCAGGAGAATGGGGATGAGAAACAAAATCAGCCATGATTGAATGGTGGAGCAGACTCAATGGGCCGAGTGGCCTAATTCTGCTCCTATGTCTTATGATCTATCTCTGTGGGATCTTTCTGTGTAAATCCAATGCTGCATTCACCCACACTGGCATTGCCCAATAGAAATCCCTGATGAGCCACAGATGTTGCTATGGCGACCCATTTTAATCAAGTGTTTAGTAGCGAGGACCCTGCAAATACACACACACACACACACCAACAAACGCCATTCAGGAACCAAGAATAACTTGCATTTACCATCACACTTTTAACATAGTAAAATATCCCAAGTGTTATAAAACAAACAAGAAATGCTGGAAAATCTCAGCAGGTGTGACAGCATCTGTGGAGAGAGAATAGAGACAACGTTTCGAGTCTGGAAGATCCTTGGTCAGAGCTCTGCATCCGCAGAATTTTGCGTTTTGTTATAAAACAAAGTTTGACACCGAGCAACAGAAGGACATGGTCGGGAGGTGACTAAGCACTTGGTCAGAGAGGTAGCTATTGAGGACCATTTTTAAGAGGAGAGGGGGGGGTTGCGAGGGACTTCCAGAGCCTAGGATCCAAGCAGCTGAAGGCAGGGCTGATAATGGCAGTGATAATATTTCTAGTTAGACTAGCTGGTGCTGTGTTTTGGAAGTTGGAACAGGGACATATTTCAGGAGATCTGCAGGAATGTGCCAGATTAAGCGGGAAGGCTTCTGAATGCGTGACAATATTTGTTGGGAGAATCCCCCAATTGGAGAGAGATTGAAAGCTACCAGTGCAAAACCATATGGAATCGTTCTGTGTAATTTTTCAAATGGATCAGAAGGTGTCTAAGTGTCTCAATGTGAGGTGAAGGGACAGTGCGATTTCAGCAGGAGATAGAAGGAATTAGGGAGGGGGCTGGTAGTGATAGGTTTTAACAGAAGGCTCGGAAAAGGAGGAGGTGCATTTCTATAGCACCTTCCACAACCTTCGAACATTTCCAACAGCCAACAAAGTGCTTTCCAGTGCAGCGACTATGGTAATGGAGGAAACTTGCAGCAAGTTTGTGCTCAGCAAACCCCCACACACAGCACTGTGAGAATGAACAGAGATTCTGTTTTTGTGATGATGATGATTGCAGAACAACAATTGGCCCAGTACACCGAAAGAGTCTTATGGACTCAAAATGTTAACTTTATTTTCCTCTCTCCACAGATGCTGCTGAGTTTCTCCAGCATTTTCTGTTTTTGTACCAGGACAAAACCTGGTACAAAACCTGCTCTCCTCTGAAATAGTGTCCGGAGAGAACAGGTGGGCTCCTGCACCTCCATCTGAGCTGCACTGGGAGTGTGGGCCTTGATTTGCCTTGATCCACAACCTTCTGATTCCGAGACAGGAGAGCTACTCATTGAACCACAGCTGGATCCAAATAATTTATTTTATTCATTCATTCGTGGGACATGGGCGTCACTGGCTGGCCAGCATTTATTGCCCATCCCTAGTTGCCCTTGTTCAGAGGGCAGTTGAGCTGCTCTGGTCAGACCAAGTAAGGATGGCAGATTTCCTTCCCTGAAGGACATTTGTGACCCAGATGGGTTTTTCCGATAATTGACAATGGTTTCATGGTCAACAGTAGATTCTTAATTCCAGATTTTTATTGAATTCAAATTCCACCATCTGCCGTGGCGGAATTCGAACCCGGGTCCCCAGAACGTGAGCTGAGTTTCTCGATTAATAGTCTAGCGATAATACCACTGGACCATCACCTCCCCTGGCAACCACTGAAATGAAACTGTCAGCACTGGTCCCTGTATGGAGCCACGAGCACCTCTTGAGCAAACTCCCAATACTAACCCTCTGCTTATTGGCAATATCCACTCATTTCTTTTACTGCCAGCCTTGCATAAAAGCTTTTTGAAATCAAAGGGTATCTATAGAGTTGGAGACAAGAATGTTCTATGACCAATGGATGTCCCAAAGCATTTTACAGCCACATAAGTACTGTCGGCATTACTTGTGATATAATGCTGCAAACGCAGCAGCCAATATGCCTCTAAGGGATAAAGGGGGAGGTGGCTAGATGGGTGGAGAACTGGCTTGGTCATAGAATACAGAGGGTGGTAGTGGAAGGGTCTTTTTCTGGCTGGAGGCCTGTGACTCGTGGTGTTCCGCAGGGCTCTGTATTGGGACCTCTGCTGTTTGTGATTTATATAAACGATCTGGAAGAAGGTGTAACTGGGGTGATCAGTAAGTTTGCAGACGACACAAAATTGGCAGGACTTGCAGATAGTGAGGAGCATTGTCAGAAGCTACAGAAGGATATAGATAGGCTGGAAATTTGGGCAAAGAAATGGCAGATGGTGTTCAATCCTGATAAATGCGAAGTGATGCATTTTGGTAGAAATAACGTAGGGAGGAGCTATACGATAAATGGCAGAACCATAAAGGGTGTAGATATGCAGAGGGACCTGGGTGTGCAAGTCCACAGATCCTTGAAGGTGACGTCACAGGTGGAGAAGGTGGTGAAGAAGGCATATGGCATGCTTGCCTTTATAGGACGGGGCATAGAGTATAAAAGTTGGGGTCTGATGTTGCAGATGCATAGAACGTTGGTTCGGCCGCATTTGGAATACTGCATCCAGTTCTGGTCGCCACACTGCCAGAAGGACGTGGAGGCTTTGGAGAGAGTACAGAGGAGGTTTACCAGGATGTTGCCTGGTATGGAGGGGCTTAGTTATGAGGAGAGATTGGGTAAACTGGGGTTGTTCTCCCTGGAAAGACGGAGGATGAGGGGAGACTTAATAGAGGTGTATAAAATTATGAAAGGCATAGATAGGGTGAACGGTGGGAAGCTTTTCCCCAGGTTGGTGGTGACATTCACGAGGGGTCATAGGTTCAAGGTGAAGTGGGGGGGGAGTTTAACACAGATATCAGAAGGACATATTTTACACAGAGGGTGGTGGGGGCCTGAAATGCGCTGCCAGGCAAGGTGGTGGAGGCGGACACACTGGGAACGTTTAAGACTTATCTCGATAGCCATATGAACGGAGTGGGAATGGAGGGATACAAAAGAAAGGTCTAGTTTGGACCGGGGAGCGGCGCGGGCTTGGAGGGCCGAAGGGCCTGTTCCTGTGCTGTATTGTTCTTTGTTCTTTGTTCTAACATGGCACCATGAGATGCAATGTCTTAATGGCTAGATAATCTCTTTACTGATGTTGATTGAGAGATGATTATTGGAAATTGTTCTGGATCTTTTATTTCTCCATCTGGGATAGCAGACTGGATCTTAGTTTAATGCATTAGAAAGACTTCACTCCTGATGGTCCCTCAGTATTGCACAGGGAGTGTCGGCCTGGACTGTGGGATTCAGTCTCTAGGATGTAATGTGAACCCAGGGCCTCCTGGTTTAAAAGTTGAGAGTTTGACCATCTCTATCACGGCTAACAGTCTGCACCTTTCTAGGTATTTTGTCAAAGGTTTTAAACAGGTTAATGTGGCGTTGGCCTGAGTTTGCTGCGGATATGCTTGGAACAGCCATCCGACTGACCGTCCCAAGTTATTATCAATTACAGACAGCCCCAGACCCGGCTCAGCTGCCCCAGGCCTGTGTTCATGCTCCACGAGCCTCTTTTTTTCAAACTCACTGAATCATACGTTTTATTTACAATCATCTTACCAGGCTGTTCCAGGCATTGCTACATGGGTCTGTAATGCACAAGCAATGGCCTTGTCTCTGTTGGGGAATTGTTGCATTGGCTCCTTGGCTTGGTCAATTCTGGTGGTGGTCTTCTCCACCAGGGAGTCTTCCTTCCACCAGCTTAACAAGGCCGTGGCAGTAGACTCTGTCCATGATGCCAAAACATCCCTCTGCTGTGATAATGATTCCTCTTCAGATACTGACCCTTACTGCAGAATGACTCGGTTATCTACAGGTTTGATCTGCGTACCAGATCGCGGTTCCTCACTGCTATTACTTGAGCTTCCAAAAGAACACCCAGCATAACCTTTGTTCCCTTTTTGTCGCTGAACAGCAGCTGGGCAGCTGCTTGGTCAAAGGTCGTCCTTGCTGTTTGTGATTGGCCTCCTGGAGTGGTGACCTCCCACTGGTCCGTGATCCTCTTCCCACCCCACTCAATCTTACCCAATCAACATCACCTTCAACTGCTTTCTCCCTGTAGCCAGCCTTCCATTAAACACCTTCCTTTCGTTCATCTCGAGCACTGTCAATGGCAGCCGGTTTTCCCTTCTCACCACAGAGGTTTCCCCTTTTGGATTCATCAGTGGCTATTTTATATTTTTAACCCCTGCATTGGGGCATAAACATCCGTACGGAATAATGTGCATTAGCCTGGTGTCTCGCACACTTGCTGGTGTGAACTTTCCTGAGCAGTTGCCAAGATGTCTCCTCCAAGTCTGCACATGCCACTGAGTCTCAGAAGCTGCATGAGGGACTCTTTCTATTGGTGCCTTCACGGTCACCTTTCTGCTGAATGCAACACTGTCTGATGCTTTCTGATCACAGTAAGAAGTTTAACAACACCAGGTTAAAGTCCAACAGGTTTATTTGGTAGCAAAAGCCACACAAGCTTTCGGAGCCCCAAGCCCCTTCTTCAGGTGAGTGGGAATTCTGTTCACAAACTGGGCATATAAAGACTCATGTCATCTCACGTGAGAACACCATCCACCAGGTACACGGTACATACTCTTGCAACTCGGCCAATGTTGTCTACCTGATACGCTGCAGGAAAGGATGTCCCGAGGCATGGTACATTGGGGAAACCATGCAGACGCTGCAACAACGGATGAATGAACACCGCTTGACAATCACCAGGCAAGACTGTTCTCTTCCTGTTGGGGAGCACTTCAGCGGTCACGGGCATTCGGCCTCTGATATTCGGGTAAGCGTTCTCCAAGGCGGCCTTCACGACACACGACGGCGCAGAGTCGCTGAGCAGAAACTGATAGCCAAGTTCCGCACACATGAGGACGGCCTCAACCGGGATATTGGGTTCATGTCACACTATTTGTAATCCCCACAGCTTGCCTGGACCTGCAGAGTCTCACTGGCTGTCCTGTCTGGAGACAATACACATCTCTTTAGCCTGTCTTGATGCTCTCTCCACTCACATTGTTTGTATCTTAAAGACTTGATTAGTTGTAAGTATTCGCATTCCAACCATTATTCATGTAAATTGAGTTTGTGACTTTATATGCCCTGTTTGTGAACATAATTCCCACTCACCTGAAGAAGGGGCTTGGGGCTCCGAAAGCTTGTGTGGCTTTTGCTACCAAATAAACCTGTTGGACTTTAACCTGGTGTTGTTAAACTTCTTACTGTGTTTACCCCAGTCCAACGCCGGCATCTCCACATCATGGCTCTCTGACCACCCAGTTGTATAAACTGATTGACAAATGAAGGCAAGAGATGCCCCATGGGTTTTCACATCTTCCGATACACCCGAGCATTCCGCAAGCCAGACTCTTTGTTAGTAATGGCCACACGCCATGGCATCATGCCCTGTATAACCTTCGATATTGCAGCAAATCCCTGTTCAGTCACTGATGAAAAACCCGAGTTGTAAAAGCTTGTGAACTTTATCATTGTCCTTTTGAGCTCAATATTTGTCCAGCAACATGATGGCATTGCAGCTCGAGTAGTGGTACGGTCTACTCCTTAAATTTATCATCCCTAATATCAGGATGGAGCGGGGGATGCGGAATCGACAGACTTTGAGAGATGTTACAATCTTCATAAAGACTGATAGATTGTAAGAAACGTATAAACCTCTGGTACATGAATGAAATGGTCACACAAGATTTCAGGTTTTTAAGACTTTTACTGTAATAAACAAATCATATACCACATTGAATAAACACTATTTCAGTGGATATCTTCTAAACTACAGACAGGATCCCCCTGTGTAACTGCTACAATGACCCAAAAATCCACTTGCCATGATTATACTTTGTCCCTTAAGTCTCTAGGAACCAGTCCAAAGCTGTTCCCCCTACAGTTGGATAGTATCTACCCCTGAGCTGACGTTCACAGTTAGGGTCAAATTGGACATCCCTCCCATGAGCCAAAGTGATTTGAATCTTCCAACTTTGTTAAAACCTTCAGAAACTTGGTCTCTTCAATCCGAGCAAGAGATTCCACCCAATCTTGTGCAGAGAGCAACAGATTTTCTCTCTCCCTCCCTTTCTGTAGTGACTCAGGATGCCTGACTGGAAAGGAACATCATTTACTGGAGAATGCAAAGTAAAACCACTACCATGGTTTGCACACACTAGTACCTGCCTGGGACTGCAGTACAGCAGGCCCAGTCCTGGGCCTGCCTTATGAAAGGCTGAAGTAATGAGTTCCAGCTGGGCAGGCCACTGCCTGTTACCAGGGGAACTCATACTTAACGAGTCCCACAGGGAGACCGATTAATGATTCCCCATGAACCTCGTGGGTCTTATCACATTCTCTCTCAGATTCTTGCAGACTATTTATACCTGTGAGGTTGAGTGATAGTTTTAGGGAAAACTCCAATCTGATCCCACAATGGCTTCCTATGGATCCTCCAGTGAGAAAATAAATAACTCTAGGCTCGATTATCCCAATGCATTCCTGGCTACTCTCCCACATTCTACCCTCCATAAACTTGAGGTGATCCAAAATCTTTTTGCCAAAACAATTGAGCTAAAGTAAACAAACTAAAGGACAAAGTAAGAAGGGCTGCCCTCAAAAAGGGGAGAACTGCCTGAAACAAAAAACAAAGTGTAAAGGATACTTAAAACATTGAAGCAAAGTGTGATTAAAGGGGTCAGTAACACACCGCAGTCTCTGTGGTGCCCAGCGGGCACGGAAGGCCTTGATGGTGCCCATGGACACTGTGCTTCCTCTACAGGGACTCCCGGCCACGAAAGGTGATCCAAAACTGTGCCGTTCACACCTTAACTCCCCACAGGTCCTGTTGCCCCCTCAACCTTGTGCTTGTTGACCTACACATGCTTACATTCAAATCCCTCTCTGGCCATTGCCCCTCCCCATCTCTGTAATCTCCTCCAGCCCCAAAGTTCTCTTCCAATATCTGTGCCCCGCTAATTCTTATGCACCCCTCAATTATAGTCACCCTATCATTGGTGGTCATGCTGTCAGTTGCTTTGGAGGTCCCAAGCTTTGTAACTCCCCTCCCTGTACCCCTCCTCTTCTTTGACTTGCTTTCCTCCTCTAAGACATGCCCTAAAACCTACCCATTTGACCAAGTTTCTGACTGTCCTCCCTACTATCTCCTCACATGTCTTGCTGTCATATCTGGCTTTATTACACTCCTGAGAGGTTCCTTGGGATGCTTCATTATGTTAAAGGTGCTATTATAATAAATTCTGGGTTGCTCTTACTTGAGATTGAGTTGTGATAGGGTGTGGTGTTGTGGACCTCACATTGTGTGCGTCTACCATTCGTTAGTCACCTGATGGGTGTGCCTCCCTCAAGCTCCACCTACAATTATGACATCACGGTCAAGGGGCATGGACCTGAGGAATGGTCTTCAATCTGTATTGATCAAACTGGCCACAAAAGGAGGAAAGAAGTTGCATTGCTATAGCACCTTTCAGCACGTTTCAGAATGTTCCAAATAGAAAATACTGCGACCAATCAGTGCATGTCTGTTTTAGTGATGTGGAGGCTGATTGGCCAGGACACTGAGCGATGAGAAATCTTTGGTATCCACCTGAGAGAGCAGGAAGGCAGCACCTCCAGCAGTGTGGCATTCCCTCCATCTGGATCAGTGCTGAGGACATCATGGGGGAGTCTGGAACTAAGGGACGCAGTTTCAAGATAAAGGATCCTCCTGTTTAAGATGGAAATGAGGAGGAATTTCTTCTCTTGGACAGTGGTTAATCTCTGAAATTCCCTACCGCAGAGAGCAGTGAAGGCTTGCTTCTTGAATGTGTTCAAGGCTGAAGGAGACAGATTTTGGATTGACGAGGGAGTCGAGAATTACAGGAGGCCATGGGTTGGGGAGGCAGGGAAGAGGAGTGGGCTCGAGGGGCTGAATGGCCTCTTTCCTTATGCACACTTTTGAGGGAAGTTGTAAATGCTCCCAGACCTTGCCTGAATACAGACTCTAGGGACAGGATTCTACAGCCTTGCTCGACCCAAGACTGGAAAATCCTGCCTGAGGTCAATGGGCCTTCCCATTGTCCGCCCTCGCCTGCTCCGATGCCCGTGGCGGGCAGGGTGGTAAAATTCCAGTGTAGGTCTAAGGAGCCTGAAGACATCTGTTACCAGGGGAGTGAATAGGAACTCGCAATAAAGCTCAAATATGAAAGCTCTTGGTGATGGGGCAGGCTTTGTGATGTTTGAAGGGGTGGATGTTGCTTTATTGTCTGCGGTGCACTGATCTCTTGCTGCCCTCTTGAGGATAATGGATACTAAATGAGAAGGAGCCTTTCACTGAGACTATTTCACACAACCCATTAACTGCTGCTAGTGAAATTTGAAGCTATTTGCTATTTCAGTCCTGTTGTGTAAATCAGGTCTGTAATGTAATGGCATGAATCTTGGATGTGGAGATGCTGGCGTTGGACTGGGGTAAACACAGTAAGAAGTCTAACAACACCAGGTTAAAGTCCAACAGGTTTATTTGGTAGCAAAAGCCACTAGCTTTCGGAACAGGCTGTTCCTTCGTCAGGTGGGTGGGAGTTCTGATCACAAACAGGGCACAAAGACACAAACTCAATTTACATGAATAATGATTGGAATGTGAGTCTTTACAGCGAATCAAGTCTCAAAGGTACAGACAATGTGAGTGGAGGGAGCATTAAGCACAGGTTAAAGAGATGTGTATTGTCTCCAGACAGGAAAGCCAGTGAGATTTTGCACATCCAGGCAGGTTGTGGGGGTTACAGATAGTGTGACACGAACCCAATATCCCGGTTGAGGCCGTCCTCATGTGTGCGGAACTTGGCTATCAGTTTCTGCTCAGCGACTCTGCGCCGTCGTGTGTCGTGAAGGCCGCCTTGGAGAACGCTTACCCGGAGATCAGAGGCTGAATGCCCGTGACCGCTGAAGTGCTCCCCAACAGGAAGAGAACAGTCTTGCCTGGTGATTGTCGAGCGGTGTTCATTCATCTGTGTCGTAGTGTTTGCATGGTTTCCCCAATGTACCATGCCTCGGGACATCCGGGTACATTGGGAAAACCATGCAGACGCTACAACAACGGATGAATGAACACCGCTCGACAATCACCAGGCAAGACTGTTCTCTTCCTGTTGGGGAGCACTTCAGCGGTCACGGGCATTCAGCCTCTGATCTCCGGGTAAGCGTTCTCCAAGGCGGCCTTCACGACACACGACAGTGCAGAGTCGCTGAGCAGAGACTGATAGCCAGATTCCGCACACATGAGGACGGCCTCAACCAGGATATTGGGCTCATGTCACACTATCTGTAACCCCCACAACTTGCCTGGATGTGCAAAATCTCACGAGCTGTCCTGTCTGGAGACAATACACATCTCTTTAACCTGTGCTTAATGCTCCCTCCACTCACGTTGTCTGTACCTTTAAGACTTGATTAGCTGTAAAGACTCACATTCCAATCATTATTCATGTAAATTGAGTTTGTGTCTTTGTGCCCTGTTTGTGATCAGAACTCCCACCCACCTGACGAAGGAACAGCCTGTTCCGAAAGCTAGTAGCTTTTGCTACCAAATAAACCTGTTGGACTTTAACCTGGTGTTGTTAGACTTCTTACGATGAATCTTGAACCAGCAAGTGACAGAGAGACAATGACAGAGGTACAGACTCAAGGGAAGACCCAAGCCCACTGAAGCCTCATTCACTCAATCGCTCACTCATTCAGCCTTTCTCTTTCACTCACCCTGAACACTCCGTCTAAAGCTTAGAATCAAAGAATCCCCACAGTGCAGAAGGAGGCTATTCAGTCCATCGAGCCTGCACCGACCACAATCCCACCCAGGTCCTAACCCTGTTACCCAATATCTTTATCCTATTAATCCCCGTGTAAAGGGCAATTTGGCGTGACCAATGCACCTAACCCGCACAGGAGGGCAGTTGGCAGCAAGGGCAGGCGTTGCTCCCGGTGGGTTAGCCTCTTCCCAGTGCTGGCTCCCTTGATCCGGCACTGAGTGTCTTTGAATGAGGAACCCTCCGCAGAAGCCGACAAGGAACACCGGCAGGGTTTGCCAGCATGGCTAGTCCCTTCTGCTCATTGTTGGGTGAATATTGGTGGCTGCGGGATGTGGTGCTGAGGTGGGCATTCATTGCTTGCAAGGGCCTCAATTAGCAGTGGGATGCCAGGGCCATCCATGGGCCTTCCTGCCATGGACTTAACTGAGGCAGGAGCGGGACGGCCTGGGCTCCCCACTGCCACTCTCTTGCCAATTAAATGCCCGTGTTACTACCAAACGCATCACTGGGGAGGGCAGCAAATTCTGCCCTGGCAGTAAAAATATATTCTACGGAAGAGATTTTGAATGAAGCATTGTCACAGGATAATCTGGTTCTATATATTTATTTTATAAAGCACTTATCTAATATCACCGGTACTTTGGGACGAGAGTGTCTGTTGATGAATGTACAGTATTTGTGTGAACTATTATGCTGAGTGCAGTAAAGGAAGCGAAGGCCATGGATGAATGAGTGATAATGGATCAGAAACCTTTTTTTCTAAATTTGCACCTTCGGCTTTTTTAGATCAACCCCCCCCCCCCCCCCCCCCCCCCCCCCCCGATATAAATCAATAGAATTCTGTGTCTCTTTTAATTTTTCTTTAGCTCCATCTGACCTCCTCGTTCACACAATCACCCCTCCCCACCCCATCACCACGCTTCAGCCCTCCAATCCCCACTCTTTTCTGAAACAAGTTCAAGCCTCCAACCAAATCACAGAATCGTTACGGTGCAGAGGAAGGCCATTCGGCCCATCATCTCTGCACCAGCTCTCCAATTGAGCATCATGATTTAGTACCATTTTCCTGCCTTTTCCCCGTGCCCCTGCACATTGTTTCTATTCAAATAATCATCGCATGTCCTCCTGAGTGCCTCAATACTCCAGTAAATTCACAGCCACTTTGGCGGGTCCTCCCACAATTGTTTCTCGCTCCCTCGGATATTGCTTTGACCTCTCCCTGAGTCTGGCCAACAATGGAAGGCTGCCATTTCTCTCTGGGTTACTGATACTGGGATCTTGGTTGATTTTAATGTCAGTGTTCTGGTTTGTCCTTCATTCCCCTTTCATTCTGGAGTGCATCCTGTATTTCCATTGATTTTGTGATCATTTCACCAACTGAAAATGTGAGGCTAAAATTCCCTTCTACATCGCCGCATTGATCCATGAATGAGTACACCAGGTCAGAAGATGCAACGTAGGGATTGCTCAACAGAGATAGATCAATCATACAGTGCAGAAGGAGACCATTCGGACCATCGAGTCTGCATCGACCACAATCCCACCCAGGCCTTATGATACTTGCCCTACGAATCTCCTGACACTAGGGTCAATTTATCATGGCCAATCAACCTAACCCACACATCTTTGGAGTGTGGGAGGAAACTGCAACACCCAGAGGGAGCCCACACAGACACGGGGAGAATGTGCAAACTCCACACAGACAGTGACCGAAACCAGGAATTGAACCCGGGTCCCTGGCACTGTGAGGCAGCAGTGCTAACCACTGTGCCACCGTGCCACCCCATCTAGCTCCACTTCATTCACCTTCTACCACCCTGTTCATCATGAGGCCCAGTCATAATGGAGTTATTGACCAATCACTGATCAATCTCTGTCTATGTGTTTTAACAGACCAAAGTATGAGGTGTGGAAACTCCCAGTGGGGGAGGGCTTAGCGAATCAGAGCCCCAAAGCCATCTTTGAATTTTCCACAAAATAACTGACGAACTCCCAAGCTCTTGCTGTTATTTAACCAACACATCCATCCTGGTGACCCACTGCCTTCTTACACGGTGGCACAGTGGTTAGCACTGCTGCCTCACAGCACCAGGGACCCCGTTCAATTCTGGCCTCTGGTCACTGTCTGTGTGGAGTTGCACGTTCTCCCCGTATCTGCGTGGGTTTCCTCCGGGTGCTTCGGTTTCCTCCCACACTCCAAAGATGTGTGGGTTAGGTGGATTGGTCATGCTAAATTGCTTCTTAGTGTTGGGGGGGTTAGCAGGATAAATATGTGGGGTTACGGGGATAGGGCCTGGGTGGGATTGGTATCGATGCTGACTCGATGGGCCGAAAGACCTACTTCTCCACGGTAGGGATTCTATGACACACCAACTGGAAAGCAAAAAGACTCATTATCCAATTGGATGATGCTTGATGGTCAGTCAAGCAGCCTTTCACCCCTACCCTGTTACTTTCTATATTTCCATATCCAGTAAGGAGGACTGCTTGAGGAAAATGACAACTTTTTTAACGTGACAATGATGATTTTTCTCCAGCGCGTCCTGGAGTTTGACCTTCAATTCCTGGAGACTCCTGGCCGATCCTTGAGGGTTGGCAACCTCACTTTCCACGTTGCATCCTCCATGAATGTTGTTTATAACTCTGTTGTCTGAATCCCCGCACCGAATCCCATTCCCCCATCACCCCGTCCTCTCTGAACTGGATTGGCCAACACATCGATTTTTATTTTCTTTAGTTCCTTATTTTCAGATCTCTCCATGTCCTTGCCCCCTCCCTACCTCTGTAACGTTCTCCAGCCCCACAACCTCCTCCATTTCTGGCCACCCCTGATTTTTAACCTTTTGAGCTGCCTATACCATTAGCTCTGAAATTCCCTTCCTGAGCCTCTCCACGCACCCCTCGCCCACCCCCGCTCCTTGAAACCTTCCTCTTTGACCGAACCTGTCTAATATCTCCTCGATCTCACTGTGGCCTGGTGGCGCAGTAGTGGTTAGCACTGCTGCCTCACAGCGCCAGGGACCCGGGTTCGGTTCCTGGCTTGAGTCACTGTCTGTGCAGAGTCTGCACGTTCTCCCCGTGTCTGCGTGGGTTTCCTCCGAGTGCTCTGGTTTCCTCTCTCACAGTTCGAAAGACGTGTGGGCTATGTGCATTGGCCGTGCTAAATTCTCTCTCAGTGTACCCGAACAGGCACCGGAGTGTGGCGACTGGGGGATTTTCACAGTAACTTCAGTGTTAATATCCGCCTACTTGTGACTAATAAATAAAATAAACGTTCTTCGTGCCCCCGTGTCAAATTTGAAGACGCCCCTGTGAGTGTGATTTTTATTTTTTGCTGGACTGAAGGTGCTATATAAATGCAAGTTGTTGTCGTGATGACTGGTGGAAGCTGGGATCATCCCTGCGTAGAGATAGCTTTAGAATCTGGGTGTTCAGGGCACTGCTCTTTGGGGGCAAAGTGACGATTGTAAATGATAGTTTCATGCGGTTGAACACTGGTGGTAAGTACCCAACCTCGTGTGTATTGGCACTCCAATAACAGTCGCCCTGTGGGAGAGTAGCACGGTAGCACAGTGGGTAGGACTGCTGCTTCACAGCTCCAGGGACCTGGGTTCGATTCCCGGCTTGGTCACTGTCTGTGTGGAGTTTGCACATTCTCCTCGTGCCTGCGTGGGTTTCCTCCGGGGGCTCCGGTTTCCTCCCACAGTCCAAAGATGTGCGGGTTAGGTTGATTGGCCATGCTAAAATTGCCCCTTAGTGTCCTGGGATGCGTAGGTTAGAGGGATTAGTGGGTAAAATATGTAGGGATATGGGGGTAAAGTCTGGGTGGGATTGTGGTCGGTGCAGACTCGATGGGCCGAATGGCCTCTTTCTGTGCTGTAGGGTTTCTAAGATTTCTAAGAGGAACAGAAAGAGGTCAGTGAACACTGCCCTCTGCACACAGTGACACTTGGCTCTGCAATTCATGTTGCAAATCTCTCGGCCCCTCTACCTACCCCCTCTCTCTTGCTTTAACACTTTCTTTTTAAACCTACCCGCTTTGGTTTCCATTTGTAACATCTCCTCGTCTGACTCTGTGTCAGATCTTGGCTGATTATACATGTCTTGGGATGTTTTACTGTAACAGTTTTAACAACACCAGGTTAAAGTCCAACAGGTTTATTTGGTAGCAAATACCATTAGGTGGATAAAGCATTTTTAACCTTTAAACTTCCGGCTCCAAGTGGAGAGGATCTCCAAGACTAATGGTATTTGCTGCCAAATAAACCTGTTGGACTTTAACCTGGTGTTGTTAAAACTCTTACTGTGTTTACCCCAGTCCAACGCCGGCATCTTCACATGATGCTTTACTGTGTCAGAGGCGCTATAGAAATGCAGATGCTGTTTGACTGGCCAGGAGTTCCTGGTGTATGGTTCACAGTTCAGTCGCTGACAGAGACTGCGTGTTGCCTCTATGTGCCTGTAATAGCTTGTCCACGCACTGCGGGATCATTCTCTGCGTGTAGATAACTGATCCCTCAAACTCCCGGGAACATGTACCTTTTAGTATTAAAGGCTTATTCCTTTGCAGCTCACTGAAAGACTGCAAGTAATAAAAATGCTTTATTCACCTTATTTATTGTTTGAAGAGTTGGTGCAGACACGATGGACCAATTATAGGAGGATATAGATGGGCTGGTCAGTGGCAAATATAATTCAATCTGTATAAGCATGAGGTGATGCACTTGGGCAGGACAAACAAGGCAAGGGATTACATGCTGAATGGCAGGACCCTGGGAAGCACCGAGTATCAGAGGGTCCCTGGTAATGCATGTACAAAAGGTCGTGAATGTAGCCCAATCCATCACGTAAACCAGCCTCCCATCCATTGACTCTGTCTACACTTCCCGCTGCCTCGGCAAAGTAACCAACATAATTAAGGACCCCACGCACCCCGGACATTCTCTCTTCCACCTTCTTCCTTCGGGAAAAAGATATAAAAGTCTGAGGTCACGTACCAACCGACTCAAGAACAGCTTCTTCCCGGCTGCTGTTAGACTTTGGAATGGACTTACCTCGCATTAAGTTGATCTTCCTCTACACCCTAGCTATGACTGTAACACTACATTCTGCACTCTCTCATTTGTCTGTATAGTGCACAAGAAACAATACTTTTCACTGTATGTTAATTCATGTGACTATAATAAATCAAATCAAATCAAAAATCAAATCACTGGTCCCTTAAGCCAGCAGGATAAGTGGACAAAGTGATTAATAAGGCATTTGGGATACTTGCCTTTATTCGCTGAGGCATTGAGTTTAAAAGCAGGGAGATTATGCTGGAAGTATAGAAAACGTTGGTTAGGCCACGGCTAGAGTATTGTGTGCAGTTGTGGAATCCACATTATTGGAGGGATGTGATAGCATTGGACAGGGTGCAGAGGAGATTTACCAGGATGCTGCCTGGGCTGGAGAGTTTTAGTTATGAAGAGAGATTGGACAGACGGGCTGTTTCCCATGGAGCAGAGGAGACTGAGTGGGGACATGACTGAGATATACAAAATTATGAGGGGCATAGGTAGAGTAGACAGGAAGAAACTTTTCCCCTTGGTGGAGGGATCAATGACTAGGGGGCAGAGCTTTAAGTTAAGGGGCGGGAGGTTTAGAGGGGATATGAGGAAAAACCTGTTCACCCAGAGGGTGGGGGGAGTCTTGAACTCACTGCCTGAAAGGGTGGTGGAGGCAGAGACCCTCATAACATTGAAGAAGTATTGAGATGTGCACTTGCAATGCCAAGGCAGACAAGACTATGGGCCAAGTGCTGGAAAATGGGATTAGAATAGTTAGGTTATTGTTTTTGACTGGTGCAGAAGCGATGGGCCTTTTCTGTGCGCGCGACCTCTTATAACTATACATCACAGTAAGTAGTCTCACAACACCAGGTTAAAGTATAACAGGTTATTCTGGTAGCACGAACTTTCGGAGCGCTACCCCTTCATAAGGTGAGTGCCTAGCGGTGCTCCAAAAGCTTGTGCTACCAAATAAACCTGTTGGACTTTAACCTGGTGTTGTGAGATTACTTACTGTGCCCACCCCAGTCCAACGCCGGCAATTCCACATCATGACTATACATCGTAACGATTCTGTGATTTTTGTGGGTTCAATTTACATTGCAGTTTTTTAGTTCAGAAGGGGCTGCCTTGTGTGTAAGGTGTCATTCCCTGCCCGCCCTCTGGTGTGGCATCCACATGTTATTCCACCCAAGGTACCGCCTGCGGCTCACTGGGTCACTCAGAGACCGTGGGTTTGAGTCATGCCTCACAGATGTGGACACATAATCCAGGCTGAGAATTCCAGTGAGGGCACCAGGGGAGTGCTGCTCTGTCAGAAGTACAGTCTTTCAGATGAGAGGTCACTCTGTCTCCTCTCCTGGGTAAATGTGAAGCTGCCATGGCCGCTAGAACAAAGAAGTTCCCGGAATCCCTGACCCAACATTGTTCCAATTATATTCTGTCCTGATCACGTGATTGCTTGTGGGATCTTGCTGTGTGCAATATGGCTGCTGTGTTTCCTGCCATTCAGGAGTATTTCATTGGCTGTAAAGCGCTTTGGGTTGTAAAAGGCACTGCCAGTAAAAACCATTTCTCATTACTTCCCGTCTTGGCTGTGTGGAGACGGATCTCTGTTTCTTAAGCTGCCTTCCCTCTGTGCTGCAGACAGATGGAAAACATTTACCAAAGACACTTTGTAGAACACTAAACGTGGTCAGCTGAACACCAGGGGAGGTGCCAGATTTCACCGCACGGAAGCTAATGAGGATTGATGCAGACATTGGTGAGAATCCTTCTGGCCAGTTCAGTGTGAATGTCTCATGGGGCGAACCTTCAATACACATTCTGACTAAACCAGGTTGCTGGAATTCATGCACACAACACATTCACTTCCCTCTCGCCCCTGTTTGCTTTCTCCATTCCTGTTTGCTGCATCAGCTAATAGCTGCCAAGTAACTCTGCTGTCTGGGGGGATGCCCAATGCCTTGACGAATTGAGTATCAAACTCGAATTAGGCCACTGCTGTTCTGTCATTATTCTCCCCCCAGATTTTCCCCTTGCTTCTACTCTGAAGACGGGCCTGGATTTTTTTGTTTAGCATCATTTTAATGCCATCCGTCCACCATTTACACCGAATTGCGTAAAACTCTCAGCGTGGAAAGAGACTATTCTGCCAACAGGTTCATGTTCCACACTATGGACGGCACGGTGGCACAGTGGTTAGCACTGCTGCCTCACAGCGCCAGGGACCTGGGTTCAATTCCGGCCTCGGGTCACTGACTGTGTGGAGTTTGCACGTTCTCCCCGTGTCTGCGTGGGTTTTCTCCCACAGTCCAAAAATGTGTGGGTTTGGTTGATTGGCCATGCGAAATTGACCCTAGTGTTAGGGGATTAGCGGGGTAAATATGTGGGGCTACGGGAATAGGGATTGTGGTCGGTGCAGACGTGATGGGTCGAATGGCCTCTTTCTATACTGTCGGGACTCTATGATTTTAGTCTCCTGCTCCTGCTCTGCATCATCTCAATCAGCGTAGCTTTCGATTCCTTTCTCTTTCAGATCAAGCTTCTCCTCAAATGAAGCGATATTATTCATCTCACTATCCATGTAGTAGTGAGTTTTAACTGATATGGGTTTACGCGGGATCATCTTGTATTTATGGTCCCCCGCTTTGGACTAAACCACAAGTGGAAATATTTAAAATGAGAATAAATAACACGCTACCATCATTAAAATGTACAATTCAACAAATCCCCAAATGCAAGTATTTTGCTGGAATGTTTATCTTATTAAAAAGATGTGGTCAGCATTTACTGCCCATCCCTAATTGCCCTTAAACTGGGTGTCTCGCTCAGCCATTTCAGAGGGCAGTTTTAGAGTCAACCACATTGCTGTGGCTCTGGAGTCATATGTAGGCCAGACCGGGTAAGGATGGCAGATTTCCTTCCCTAAAGTACATTGGTGAACCAGATGGGTTTTTCCGACAATCAATGATATTTTATGTTCCAGATTTTATTCATTGAATTTAAATTCTGTCGTGGTGGGATTTGAACCCATGACCCCGGAGCATTAGCCTGGGCCTCTGGAATGACAAGTCCCGTGACATTACCTGTGCACCATCAGCTCCCCTGCTCACTGACTGATGTTGGGCTAAATCAGCTGGGAGTGTAATGTTGAACCTATCTCGCCTGCACACTAACCCACCAGAACCTGAGCTTTCACCACATCTGCTCAGGCTATTGTGCCATTTCATAATGGAGGCTATTTGGCCCATTGTGCTTGTTGCAGCCCTTTGAAAGAGCAATCCAATTAAGGCCACCCTCCCGCCTCTTTCCCTTTCAATTCCCTTTTACAAGTGACGATGAAATTTCCTTCCACTGCCCTTTCAGGAAGCGAGTGCAAGATCACTGCTTAAGAGTTAAACAAGAAAATTCTCCCATCTCTCCTGTGATTCTTTTGCTCGTCTTAAATCTGAGACATAGAATCCCTACAGTACAGGAGGAGGCCATTCGGCCCATCAAGTCTGCACCCACAAAAATCCCACTCAGGCCCTATTCCCGTAACCCCACATATTTACCCTGCTGGTCCCCATAACACTAAGGGACAATTTAGCATGGCCAATCAACCTAACCTGCACATTTTTGGACTGTGGGAGGAAATCAGAGCACCCGAAGGAAACCCACGCAGACACGGGGAGAATGTACAAACTCCACACAGACAGTGACCCAAGCTGGAAATCGAACCTGGGCCCTTGGAGCTGTGAGGTAGCAGTGCTAACCACTGTGCCACCGTGCCGTCCTCTGGATACTGACCCTCCAGCCAGTGGAAACTATTTCTTCTCCTTATTTAGGAGATTTACCAGGATGCTGCCTGGTTTGGAGGGTAGGTCTTATGAGGAAAGGTTGAGGGAGCTAGGGCTGTTCTCTCTGGAGCGGAGGAGGCTGAGGGGAGACTTAATAGAGGTTTATAAAATGATGAAGGGGATAGATAGAGTGAACGTTCAAAGACTATTTCCTCGGGTGGATGGAGCTATTACAAGGGGGCATAACTATAGGGTTCATGGTGGGAGATATAGGAAGGATATCAGAGGTAGGTTCTTTACGCAGAGAGTGGTTGGGGTGTGGAATGGACTGCCTGCAGTGATAGTGGAGTCAGACACTTTCGGAACATTTAAGCGGTTATTGGATAGGCACATGGAGCACACCAGGATGATAGGGAGTGGGATAGCTTGATCTTGGTTTCAGATAAAGCTCGGCACAACATCGTGGGCCGAAGGGCCTGTTCTGTGCTGTACTGTTCTATGTTCTATGTTCTATTTACTATATCAAAGTTTTCTTCATGATTTTGAGCAGCTCTATTAAATCTCCCCTGAACCTTCTCCACTTTGAAAGGCAATAATTCCAGTGTCTCCCAGGCTCTCCGTGTTAATGGAAATCCCTCCGCCGCTGAAGAACAGCGTTTATTGTTTGGCATTTGTGTGTAGCAGTGGGGAAAAAGCTGAGGCTGTGAAGGTGTAAGGAATGTTTCTTCCTTGCTGTGTCAGTGCCTGGGATGCAGTGTTTCAGTGACGCACAGAATAATGCAATCCGAATGGGGGAAGGTGAAATATACGCCGACGTCACAGTGACATGATGTGTAGGACAGGATAACCTACTAGACTATTGGATGATTTATTTCCTTGTAGCGTTAGAGATGCTGACTTTGGGGAATTGTGTGCAGCAGGGGGAGGACAAAGGAACATTAACATAATCTTTCTTGTGGTGGCGGGAACGGAGAGTTGCGCACCGAGTCTGGAGGTCAGATTTCTGCTGAGCAGCGCACCATGGTGCCAAAGGGCCCAGCTTGGCATTTAGCGCAGCAAGTTCTGCTTTTTAAATTGCACAAAATGCTTTGAAGATTGTGGGCCCAAATCCAGCTCCAAGCACAAAATCCGCACTCCCAGCACAGTACGGTGGGAGTGCTGCATTGCTGGAGGTGCCACCTTTCAGATAAGATGTTCAATAAACTGAGGTGGTTCCTGCCCCCGCTGATGGATGTAGAAGATCCCATGGCCATTATTTCAAAGTAGAAATGGGGGAGATCCCCTGAGATCCCTGGTCAAGATTTAACCTGCAGCCAGGTACCATCATTCGCCCATTTGTGGGATCTTGCTGTGCATAATTTGGCAATTGCGTGTCCTATATTAAAACATTGACTACATTCTGAAAGCGCTTCATTGGCTGTGGGGCACTTTGAGGTCCCATTCACTTGTGAAAGTCACTATCCTTACCCGGTCTGGCCGACATGTGACTTCAGAGCCACAGCAATGTGGTTGATTTTCAACTGTCCTCTGAAATGGCCTTGCAAGCCACTCAGTTTCAAGGGCAACTAGGGATGAGCAATACATGCTGGCCCAGCCAGTGGCGCCCATGTCCCACGAATGAGTAAAAAAATGGACAATGTTTGTTTCCAATCCAAGAGAGACGCGCTCTCTGTAGCAGCTAACCAGCCCATTGGTATCTGCAGAGACTTCTATCCCGAGGGAAAGGTGCTCTGAAGTTTAAGGTTTATTTATTAGTATTGCAAGTAGGCTTACATTGCAAAGAACAAGAGAACAAAGAACAGTACAGCACAGGAAACAGGCCCTTCGGCCCTCCAAGCCTGTGCCGCTCCTTGGTCCAACTAGACCAATCGTTTGTATCCCTCCATTCCCAGGCTGCTCATGTGACTATCCAGGTAAGTCTTAAACGATGTCAGCGTGCCTGCCTCCACCACCCTACTTGGCAGCGCATTCCAGGCCCCCACCACCCTCTGTGTAAAAAAACATCCCTCTAATATCTGAGTTATACTTCGCCCCTCTCACCTTGAGCCCGTGACCCTGCGTGATCGTCACTTCTGATCTGGGAGAAAGCTTCCCACCGTTCACCCTATCTATCCCCTTCATAATCTTGTACACCTCTATTAGATCTCCCCTCATTCTCCGTCTTTCCAGGGAGAACAAGCCCAGTTTACCCAATCTCTCCTCATAGCTAGATGTTTCTATACTCTTGATGGCTTTGCCATTTATTGTATAACTCCTCCCTACATTATTTCTTCCAAAATGCATCACTTCGCATTTATCTGGATTAAATTCCATCTGCCACCTCTCCGCCCAATTTTCCAGCCTATCTATATCCTGCTGTATTGCCCGACAATGCTCATCACTATCCGCAAGTCCAGACATCTTTGTGTCATCCGCAAACTTGCTGATAACACCAGTTACACCTTCTTCCAAATCATTTATATATATCACAAATAGCAGAGGTCCCAGTACAGAGCCCTGCGGAACACCACTGGTCACAGACCTCCAGCCGGAAAAAGACTCTTCGACCGCTACCCTCTGTCTCCTATGGCCAAGCCAGTTCTCCACCCATCTAGCCACTTCTCCTTGTATCCCATGAGCCTTAACCTTCTTAACCAACCTGCCATGTGGGACTTTGTCAAATGCCTTACTGAAATCCATACAGATGACATCCACGGCCCTTCCTTCATCAACCGTTTTTGTCACTTCCTCAAAAAACTCTACCAAATTTGTAAGGCACGACCTCCCTCTTACAAAACCATGCTGTCTGTCACTAATGAAACTAGCTTTCGGACCGCTGCTCCTTCGTCAGGTAAGTGGGAGTTCTGAACTCCCACTTACCTGACGAAGGAGCAGCGCTCTGAAAGCTAGTGGATTTTGCTACCAAATAAACCTGTTGGACTTTAACCTGGTGTTGTGAGACTTCTTGCTGTGAGGCAGCAGTGCTAACCACTGTGCCACTGTGCTGTTAAGATTATAGAGCTCGATCAGTCACTCAAATGTAACTGCTCATTCTGTTAAGTCAGGCAGCTGGACAAGAAGCAGTGTAGCCTGCTCTACAATCCCTGCTGATCCTTGTCTGGTCTCACTCACTGAGCTGTTTGCTGAACCTACCAGACAGAAGAGACAATGGACCTGAACTGATTCCAGCAACAACCCACAATCTCAATTATGATCCCAGCTTGGACCACTGTCTGTGTGGAGTTTGCACGTTCTCTCCGTGTCTGCATGGGTTTCCTCCGGATGCTCCAGTTTCTTCCCACTTACTGAAAGACGTGCTGGTTAGATGCATTGATGGGGTGGCACGGTGGCATAGTGGTTAGCACTGCTGCCTCACAGCACCAGGGACCCAGGTTCGATTCCAGGCTTGGGTCAGTGTCTGTGCGGAGTCTGCACGTTCTCCCCGTGTCTGGGTCAGTTTCTTCCGGGTGCTCCGGTTTCCTCCCACAGTCTGAAAGACGTGCTGATTAGGTGCATTGGCCGTGCTAAATTCTCCCTCAGTGTTACCCGAACAGGCGCCAGAGTGTGGCGACCAGAGGATTTTCACAGTACCTTCATTGCAGTGTTAAAGTAAGCCTTACTTGTGACTGATAAAGAAACTTTACTTCTTGTGCTGTCTGCCCATCACTTACTCTGTCTTGTTTGCTCTGTCTGTCTATTACTCTCCCTCACGCCTCGCTCTCTCACAAACTCTCACCTCTTTGTCTCCTCTTGCGCACTCTCTCGCAAGTTCTATGCTTCCCTTTTGCTCCTTCACTCTCTGCCTCACACTCATTACCGCAGTTGTTTGCGGGGTGAATTCTGTGCTCGGTCTTGCTTTTGTTCTCTCGTCTCGTCTGCCTTGTTCCCACACTCTCATTTTGCGCAATCTCTCTCTTCCTCTCAGACTCTCGTTCTGCTCCCTCATTAATCTCCAAATTTCAAGTCAGCTTAAATTTAATGCACAGCCAGATCTAAAAAAAGCTGCTGTATCTTTGTGATCCTAATCAACAACTTTTCATCATTCCAGCAAAAGTAGATAAAAAAAGGGATAAAAAAGTGAATAAAACTCTCAGGAAATGAAATTGTACTTAATGAAATCACTCATTATGTTCAATAATTACTCATTACAGAAATGAACTAGACTCAATTACAATTATTTAAATGCGTTAAAGAATATATAAATTTATTCAATACTTTTGATCTATCAATCCCAACTTTTAATATCAATTTAGTATCTTTTTTTAAAAAGTAATTTATAATTAAGGATGGGGAGGAGGCCTTTTGGCCCCTCGAGCCTGCTCCATCATTCAATTAGATCACGGTTCATCTGTATCTTAACTCAAAAATATGTTGTGGTGAGGGCTTAAGGGGGTTGCAGACGAATATTGATAGGTTGAGTGAGTAGACAAAAACTTGCCAGATGGAGTATATCGTGGGAGAATGTGAAGTTGCTCACTTTAGCAGGAAGAATAAATAAACAGAGTGTTACTTAGACAGCGAACAGCTGCAGAATGCTGAGGTGCAGAGGGATCTGGGTGTTCCAGTGCATGAGTCTCAAATAGTTAGCTTGCAGATACTGCAAGTAATTAAGGCTAATGGAATGTTATCCTTTATTACAGAAGGAATTGGACATAAAAGTTATGCTTCAGTTATACAGGGCATTGGTGAGACCACATCTCAAATACTGTATACAGTTTAGCTCTCCTTATTTCAGGAACTGGTCGTGGTTCAGAGGAGGTTTACTAGATCGATACCTGGAATGAGTGGGTTGTCTTCCGAGGAAAGTTTAGATGGACTGGGCTTGTTTCCACTGGAGTTTTGAAGAGTGAGGGGTGACCTGATTGAGGCCATGGAAGGAGCCTGGTGGCTGCCCCCTGGGTTACAATAAAATGCTTGACGTAAAATGTCAGCTCGGCATCTAAGTGCAGCGGTTGTGCTGACTGTTGCCTAGAGCAAGTTGATAGAACCTTGAACTTTGAACTCATCCAGGGAGGGTCTGGGAATGCAGCATTTTTCATGATCTCAAGATGTCCAACAGCCAATGAAAACCTTTTCAAGTGTTCCCACAGTTGTCCTGTAGGAAAGTGGGCAGCCAATTTCTGCACAGCAAGATCCCACAAACAGCGCTGGTGTAATGAGCAGATGATTTTTTTAACCCATTTTAATAGAGGGAGGGATACTGATGCCAGAACACCGGGGAGATTTCCCGTGATCCTCTTCAAATTAGTGCTGTGGGATCCTTTATGTCCACCTATAAGGGCAGAGGGGACTTTATTTTGATATCTCATCCACCCGATAATCTTTCTGACAACCCAGCACTGGCTGTAGTCCTGGATCTCATACTCAGGTCTGCGGGGTGGGGACTTGAACCCATGATCTTCAGACCCAGAGTTTGTAAGCAAAAATCACACAGTCCCATAAATTAGCCGGGCATATAAAGGCTATGAGGGCAAGATGGATTCATTGAGTTAGGTACAAGGACCAGAGGAATGAGGTGTGAGGGAATATTGGAAATATTTCAAAGGAATAATGAAACTTCATAAAAATATATATATAATGATACCAACAGATTGAAGTTATTTCAAGACGGCACGGTAGCACAGTGGTTAGCACTGCTGCTTCACAGCTCCAGGGACCTGGGTTCGATTCCCGGTTTGGGTCACTGTCTGTGTGGAGTTTGCACATCCTCCTCGTGTCTGCGTGGGTTTCCTCCGGGTGCTCCGGTTTCCTCCCACAGTCCAAAGATGTGCAGGTTAGGTTGATTGGCCATGCTAAAATTGCCCTTAGTGTCCTGAGACGCGTAGGTTAGAGGGATTAGTGGATAAAATATGTAGGGATATGGGGGTAGGGCTTGGGTGGGATTGTGGTCGGTGCAGACTCGATGGGCCGAATGGCCTCTTTCTGTACTGTAGGGATTCTATGATTCTAAGACTGATTTATGCGCGTGGTCCAGCCCAAACAGTTGCTGTTGTAGAATCCCTACAGTTCAGAAGGACGCCGTTTGGCCTATTGAGTCTGCACTGACAACAATCCCAGCCAGGCCCGATTCCCATCACCCTACATATTTACCCTGCTAATCCCCCTGACCCTAAGGGTCAATTTAGCATGGCCAATCCACCTAGCCTTTGGACTGTGGGAGGAAACCGGATTGCCCGGAGGAAACCCACGCAGACATGGGGAGAACGTGCAGACTCTGCACAGACAGTGACCCGAGGCCAGAATTGAACCTGGGTCCCTGACGCTGTGGGGTATTAATCCAACTCCTCTACACTGTTTCTTAATAACACTTACCTCCCGCTCCATCCCTCTGTATTTACTCTCATCACTTTCCTATTGTTGTTCGAGGTTAAGCAGCGCATCAATTAGAAAATTCTCATTTCTTGTTTACAACTGCTTCCATGGTTACCCCCCCCCCCCCCCCCCCCCCAGCCCAGCCCAACAACACCACGCTCCTCTAATTCTGCCCTCTCCGGCTTCCCCAATGGGCCATGCCTTCAGCTCACTCAGTCCTCGCCTCTGGATTTCCTTGGAAAGGGTCCAGAGGAGGCTCACAAGAATGATCCCTGGAATGAAGAGCTTGTCGTATGAGGAACGGTTGAGGACTCTGAGTCTGTACTAGTTGGAGTTTAGAAGGATGAGGGGGGATCTTATTGAAACTTACACGATACTGCGAGGCCTGGATAGAGTGGACGTGGAGAGGGTGTTTCCACTGGTGGGACAAACTAGAACCAGAGGGTACAACCTCAGGCTAAAGGGACGATCCTTTAGAACAGAGATGAGGAGGAATTTTGTTTAGCCAGAGTGTGGTGAATCTGTGGAACTCTTTGCCGCAGAAGGCTGTGGAGGCCAGGTCATTGAGTGTCTTTAAGACAGAGATAGATAGGTTCTTGATTAATAAGAGGATCAGGAGTTATGGGGAAAAGGCAGGAGAATGGGGATGAGAAAAATATCAGCCATGATTGAATGGCGGAGCAGACTCGATGGGCCGAGTGGCCTAATTCTGTTCCTATGTCTTATGGTCTATTTCCCCCTCAAACCTTGCCCTCTGTGCCTTGCTTCTGTTAGGGTACAAGATCAGAAATCCCAAGGTATGTTGTGAAGCCAGACTGGGCCCCAACAATTTTCTACTTTGGCATTAGTGCGAGGATAGGATGCTTCGCCCCAGGTGCGATTCTACTGACAAACAAGAGAGCTTTTATCAAAACAAACTTTATTTAACAACACAGTATAACTTTAACAAATGAATTAGCTTCACATTTAACAATTGAACAGTACTCAAACATAGCAAGATACAATTCTTAACTGCTAACCTATCACTATGAGTGCCAATGAAGCAATATTTCTCTTATAGACTTAAACCTGTCTTTAAAATTAGTCAGCACAATACTAGCATACTTGCTTTTACTTAGGTTAACAATCTTGAAGCTTTCAGAAAACTTCCGTACAGACAGACAGATAGATAGTTAGAACGACACTTATTTCTTTTGCCAGCTCCAGGCAGCAACTGTTCTTTATTTTATAATGAAAATAAAATGTTTTTTCCTGCAGGCTTAGCTCCTCCCATTAACCACACGACTCTGTCCCTGTCAATCAACCTAACCAAAACTCGCATGATTCTGCATACCTAGTCTAAAAATCCTGGAGAACCTAAATACACAAAAGGTCCATTAACCCTACAAAGTAGCACATCTCTAAACTCAACTAAACTCAGCTACTATCGTGCATCTTCAGCACTTGAGCTGCGTGCTTTCCCAGACAAATCGACTCTTGTAACGATGCACTTCCTCTTAAAGCAGCCCCTTAAGCATAAGATGTATCAAAATTGCATAGTATCATCACACTTCCCTCCTTTAAGATGTACCTTAAAACGTGACTTCTTTGACTAAGCTATTGGTCATCGGTCCTTGTATCTCTTCATGTGGTTCGATGTCAAACTTTGATTTGCAATTATCTTTTGAAGCACCTTGGGGCATTTTATTAAGTTAGAGGCATTATATAAATGCAAGTTGCTGTTGTAGTGGCTGCCCTGATAATCTAGTTCTCATTTGTTGATCAATAAACCCACTTTTGCTGCCTTGTGTCACTTTACTGATAATCCAACAGCACCGATGTACATTTATATAGCACCTATGGCACAGTAAACACAAAGCTTTGCGTTGGGACATTATCAAACAAAGTTTGCCACCGAGCCACAGAACATCTTATCAGACCAGTTTTAAAGGGTGATGAGGTTGAGGTAGGGAATTCCGGAACTAAGGGCCGAGGCTGCTGAAGGCACAGCCACCAATTCTGAAATGGTCACAATCAGATATGTAACCTGATTGGGAATCCAAGATGCTAGAATTGGAGGAGTGCAGAGATTTCAGAGAGTTCTGGGAACCAAATGTTGATGGGAAACTGGGAGCCCAATATCGCCTAGAATTTTATCTTTGCTAAACGATTATCAAGCCAGAAGGATAGAGGGGGCTTTGGTTTCACAAGAAGCAATTTGTTTGGTTTATTCTTCCAAGCCCAGATTGTCTCCTTTGTACATATTTCTGTTTTGTTTTGACCAGGCATGGTGCAGAAGTTGGACCAGAAGCTTCCAGTGGCCAACGAGTACCTCCTGCTGTCCGGAGGTGTCCGAGAAGGTGTGGTGGACATGGACCTTGAGGAACTTAGCATCTACGTCCGGGGGACGGATTATGACATGGACTTCACTCTCCTGGTACCGGCCCTCAAACTCCATGACCGAAACCAGCCAGTCACTCTGGACATGCGCCACTCGGCGCTCTGTCACTCTTGGCTGAGTCTCCGACTCTTCGACGAGGGGACCATCAACAAGTGGAAAGACTGCTGCACCATCGTGGACCACATCAACGGAGGCACCAACTACTTTTTCTCCCCCACCCGAGTGGCCGACTGGTTTTACGAGGCCATCACTGTGGTGCTGGCCGAGATCCAGAAGAAGCCCCAGCGCGGGATGCCGAAGGTGGAGAAGGTGGAGAGGAACAGCACGGTGATCTCCGTCATCCTGGCCGTGGGCTCCAGCCGCATGCTGTACGACATCATCCCCGTGGTCTCCTTCAAGGGCTGGCCCGCGGTTGCCCAGAGCTGGCTGATGGAGAACCACTTCTGGGACGGCAAGATCACAGAAGAGGAGGTGATCAGTGGTTTCTATCTGGTGCCCGCCGCCTCTCTCAATGGGAAAAGGGAGAACGAATGGCGTCTGTCCTTTGCGCGAAGTGAAGTCCAGTTGAAGAAATGCATCTCCAGCAGCCTCATGCAAGCCTATCAAGCCTGCAAGGCCATCATTATGAAGCTTTTGTCCCGACCCAAAGCCATCAGTCCGTATCACCTGAGGAGTATGATGCTCTGGGCCTGTGATAGACTCCCCGCCACCTTCCTGGCCCAGGAGGAATACGCTGCAGACTTTCTGCTTGGTTTGATTGATGATCTCCAGCACTGCCTGGTTAACAGGTCCTGCCCCAACTACTTCATCCCACAGTGCAACATGTTCGAGCATCTCTCCGATGAAACGGCCGTGCTCCACGCCCGCAAGCTCTCGTCAGTGCGCTCCGACCCTGCCGAGCACCTGCGCACCGCCATCGAGCACGCCAAGGCTGCCAACCGGCTGACCCAGGACATCCACCGGAGGGGTAGCAGTTCCGGTACGCCTTCCCCGTCCTCGGACAACGGCTCCGGGGAGAGTCGTCAGCCGGACGACCGACTGGCCAAGAAGCTGCAGCAGCTGGTGACCGAGAACCCTGGGAAATCCATCTCCGTCTTCATCAACCCCGATGATGTCACCAGGCCCCACTTTAGAATAGACGACAAGTTCTTTTGAGGACGAGTTGGGGGTAGTGGGAGCCCCGATACCCCTCAGGCCCTCTGAAAGGACCAAAACACTTCAATAGCGCTATTCAAAGCAGAATGTCTAATACGATACACATTGAACCTGGTATCTTGAGCACCTTGAAGACTAAATCCAAGAAGATTAGATGGGTTTTGAATGCAACTTTCGAACAATAATGCTTTTCAATTTCCTCCGACAGGTGGGGAGGGGACGTTTGAAAGTTCTTTGGTTAGAAATTGTTTGTGTTTTCAAAAGAAGAATGGGTATTATATCCCCCCTCTCCGCCAACCCCCGAGTGGTCATTCCAAAGCAAGTGGCAGAAGCCTCTGGGCTGAAGTGAGGACCAGATGCTGCAGCACTTTAAACACTGCGGGAAGCCTGGGTGCAATGAGGAGCCGGAATATGACCGGGTTCGGGATAACTGGGCCCCTGTTTCAATCGGAATATCGTGGACAGAGTGTTTTAAGGTGTTATTTCTCCTGTCGAAATTCCGTAGGTTTTCCAAAAGGGCAGCGGACTTCATTAATATTTGGAAGGAGTGGATTGGGACGATACTGTGGGTGGGATTCTCCAGCTGTTCACGCCGGCGGGATTCTCCAGTCCCGCTGCAGTGAACGGAGATCTGGCTGGGCGGCAGGTTCTCCGCCCTCGCTCACAGCGACAGCAGGATGTGAATCTGGCTGTTAGTTCACTGGGTGCCTCCGCAGGACTGGATTTTTGCATGCTAAACTCACACTAACTTATCGCAGTAACCTCTTTCTGCCAAAGCAAGTGGGCTTTGGGGTGGGGATTGGGCCTGCGTTGCTCGAGTCTCAGTCTCGTAGCGGTTTATTAACCTGAGCAAATGGAAACCCACCCTCAACACTGCTTGTGTTCAATCGCGGCTCAGGCACTGAGTGAGCTGAGAATGGCTGAAGTGCCTGAAGTTGGCCTCAGTTCTGACAGAGGGGGTGGCGAGAGGGGGGAATCAGATAGGATGCTATTCCTGATCACTGTCCCTCTTCCTAACATCCATGGGAGTGTGTATGTATGTTGGGCAAAAACAGGATTGGATTCAGCTGTGATGCCTCGCAAGGTTGAACAGCCTGCATTGACCATCTGCAAGTCTCTGCCTGTCCCTGTCTCTGTCTATCCCTGGATCTGTGTGTCTCTGTGTGCCTCTGTGTCTGTCCCCGCACCTGTGTGTCTCTGTCTCTGTCTGTCGCCGTATCTGTGTGTCTCCGTCTCTGTCTGTCTCCATCTCCAACTGTCTGTCTGCTTCCTTTACTCCTATTTATCTTTTCACTGTCTCGCTGGCTGGGGTCAGACCCAGACGTTCAATAGTTGGCTCTTGTCAAACTATACAACTGTATCACGAGCTTTGGGGTCTTGTAAGGAAGGTGAGTTGTTACTGTGCAGTTAAATTGGACTGGAATAAAAATTGTCTTTATCTGCAGCCATGGATCCAACAGTAATGGGGATTATTTCCCACCAACACCTTGTCACTCTCAGTTGCATCCTCTCTTTAATGGAATCTTTCCCTTGCCTCTTATCACAGACTGTGAAATATCCCTGACTCGAGACAGCTGAGGTTTCTTAAAACCATGCCAACTTGCTCTGGTAATTCTCTACTTTTCTATAACTTAATATGCTGCCCGTATTACAAAGACTGCACTCCAAAAGACCTATGGCTCACGTATCATCCCTGTTGGTGTATATAGGGGAGGGGTGTGTGCATGTGTAGGTGTCTGAATAATCCTCTTCATCAATCTATAATTTTGGTTAAGCAAACTGACCATTCCATTTTGGGGAGTGTCTGTATTTTCTGATTATTGAAAATTCCTGAGTGGATCTATTCCTTTTCTTGTCTTGCAATCTGACAATCCTCGCAGTGTGTTTGAGTGCTCTGCCCTTCTGCTGCAGATGTGGCCTGTGAAGTGGAGACAGGTTTCCCTTGAGATGTGGAGAGAGAGAGAGAGAGAGACAGAGTGATCTCCTGTAGGCCCGTTGTCCATGTATGGATTGTCTCTCTCTTTCTCGCTGTGAAACATTGCAGCCCTGGCAGCAAAGAACCGGGGACTTGGACAATTCCTGTCATAAGACACAAATTGGGTGGAGGGTAATCATATACCTGCTCAATAGTCAAGGCAATGTGGTGAGAGGAACATAAACTAACAAATTACCCATGAATTTCCTTCCCTATTCACCCACTTCCACTTAAATTGGTGGGAGAACAGGGGGTGTGGGGTGTGGGAGGGTTGTCGAATACACTCTCTCTAATTAAAGGTATTTTAGGAATTCCACCACCTATTTGATCACTAAACGCAGCCCCTTGACCCCAACGTATTTCTGTTTTCAAGCTAAGTTATGGGATACTTGGCTCCGTAAGTGTCCTGGGATCGTACTGCCCCAGGCCAACATCGCACACTAAAGTCAGGCAGGGTTCTGAGTCTGATAAAGCACACTGAAGGTCCCCAAATACTGTCTCCCCTCCAGGGATCCATTGAGCCTTATTTGGTTCTTGAGCTTTGATTGGATCTACGAAAGGCTTTCTGTGAATTGAAGACTGGGATAAAGTACGAAGACCTCAAATAATTAATTCTCACTCATTTATTTGGGCTATTTTCTGATAGTCTCTATATTGTCAAATTGAAACTTAATTAGTTCATTCCGCCCCTCGAACAATTCCAAATGACATAGAATCATAGAATCCCGACACTGAAGAAAGAAGCCATTCAGGCTGCACCAACTCTCCGAAAGTACATCCCACCCATGCCCTCCCCTCCACCCTATCCCCGTAATCCCATGCATTTACCATGGCTAATCCACCTGACCTCCACATCTTTGGAGTGTGGGAGGAAACTGGAGCACCCGGAGGAAACCCACGCAGACATGGGGAGAATGTGCGAACTCGTCACAGACAGTGACCCAAGACTGAAATTGAACCCAGGTCCCTGGTGCTGTGAGGCAGCAGTGCTAATCACTGTGCCACCCTTGCTTGCTTGTCAAACCTGCCAGTCTTAAGCTATTTAGCATCACTTCAAACATCAAGAAATCTCTTTTCATCCTCATTAAACTCTCCCTTTTTGAATCGTTTCAGTTTCTACTGCCTGTAGTAGTTGGAGGCAGGGAGGGGCTTGTCAGCCCAAATGTCTGCCTAGTCGCTCTAGTCCATCTCTCTGACTCCATCCTCTTGGTACAGTCGACCCATTGCACTTCCTGTGCCATCTGATGATAGAAGTTATTGCCTCCATCTCCCTCTTTCAGACTGTGTCCCATCACATTCCACAGAGGGCCGACTCTCTCCCTCCCACTCCTCTGGGAGTTGGGGGAAATTGTACTTCTTTGCAATTCATCCGAAATTTAACAAACCAGAGAAAACCAGAGTATGATGTCTAAGGAGAGGATGGAGAGACTGGGACTTTTTTCCCTGGTGCGTAGAAGGCTTAGGGGTGACCTTATAGAGGTCTATAAAATAATGAGGAGTATAGATCAGCTAGATAGTCAATATCTTTTCCCAAAGGTAAGGGAGTCTAAAACTAGAGGGCATAGGTTTAACGTGAGAGGGGAGAGATACAAAAGGATACAGAGGGGCAATTGTTTCACACAGAGGGTGGTGAATGTCTGGAACAAGCTGCCAGAGGTAATAGTAGATAGAGGTGGGTACAATTCTGTCTTTTAAAAAGCATTACATGGGTACGATGGGTATAGAGGGATATGGGCCAAATGTGGGCAATTGGGACTAGCTTAGGGGTTAAAAAAATGGTGGCATGGACAAGTTGGGCCAAAGGGCCTGTTTCCATGCTGTAAACCTCTATGACTCTATGAAAAGACTGAGGGACTCCATGCGCAGCTAAATCTGCAAACCAGACTCCCCCCAGGCAGAATAATTCACCGCTCTAAGTTTCTGCCAACGTGCCATTCACAGACCTTCGAAGAAACTAACAAGCGCTTTTTTAAAAGCTTTTAAATATTAAAAAACATTTAATTTGCTATGAAACTGCGCACCAGTGAAAGGGTAAATGATTCTGCAAAGGTTTTTTAAAAGTAATTTTCAGTAATTTAAAATTGGGTCACTCGGTCGATTAGACACTGATTAAAAATGCTGTTGTTCTGATCAATCCATTATCAGCTGTGTTAATCAAACTGTACCAGCTTAGCAGCCTTAAATATATCGAGGGTTATTCATTTAATGCAAGGATAAAAATATAAGGAATTCTATTATTGGGCTGTCTGATTGTGCTGGTCCGTGGGACATTTTATGCTTGTAATTATGCCAGTAATTTTAAGCAGAAATTTGAACCATGACATCAACTTGGAAAACTAACTGGACTTGTGCCCTGATTGCCGAGTTTCCAACGTGGAAATTCTTGGTCAATAATTAGATACTTAAGGGCTTGTCTCAATGCTCACAAATTGGAAGTACTGAGGAACATTTCAAATTGTAAGCGTTATGTACAATAATGAGGCTCAAAGTGCCTTAACCTTTAACAACTTGCACAGGTGGCACAGTGGCACAGTGGTTGGCACTGCTGCCTTACAGTGCCAGGGACCCGGGTTTGATTCTGGCCTTGCATGGCTGTCTGTGTGGAGTTTGCACATTCTCCCCGTGTCTGCATGGGTTTCCTCCCACGGTCCAAAGATGTGCGGGTTAGGTGGATTGGCCATGCTAAATTGACCCTAGTTTCTTTTCCAAAAGGCATTTGGTAAGTTGTTGCATTAAAGGTTAATGACACAGTGGCACAGTGGTTAGCACTGCTGCCTCACAGCGCCAGGGATCTGCGTTCAATTCCTGGCTTGGGTCACTGTCTGTGTGAAGTTTGCACATTCTCCCCATGTCTGCATGGGTTTCCTCCGGGTGCTCCGGTTTCCTCTCTCAATCTGAAAGACGTGCTGTTTAGTTGCATTGGCCATGCTAAATTCTCCCTCCGTGTACCAGGACAGGCACCAGAGTGTGGTGACTAGGGGATTTTCACAGTAACTTCATTGCAGTATTAATGTAAGCCTACTTGTGATACTAATAAATAAACTTTAAACTTAAGCTTCGGTCTGCCTCCTGCTGGTATGGGTTTCAATGGGGTGCCCTTAATCTGTCAGAATCTCCTCTGGAATTCCATCCCTGGGAAGCATGCTAATTGACTCTTGCCAATGTTTTTGGTATTGAGTTTTGCAACAGGGGATAGCCCCTGGATGTCTGGTTATGTCATCGGTAATTGACAGAATGTACTAATCACTCTAAAGACCCTGCCAAATCTATGCCAACTTGCTCGAAAGGTACGTCCTTTGTGGATAGGGCATGGTGATGGAGTTTAGTTCCTGTTCGTCGACATTCTGGAACTAAATTACAATGCAAGAGAACATCTTTATAACACTTGACAACAAATGAAACCATTGTGTTCTTCCCCACCCAGAGGCAGCCACCCGGCAGTCAGTCGGTTTCAATATTCGTTGTGTTGGAGCCAATCTTTTGTCCTATCTATATCCCTGTGTTTACCGGTCTCTATATAGTAAATCACTCACAATGATACAAATAAAACTAGCTCCTTTATTAATTTAAAGGATGATGTCCATATCTCACAGAGGAATGACCGTTCCCGGATTCTGGCTTCCTAGACTATTCCCCATTGGTTCCCCAGTATTAGGATATCGTCTTATAACATCCCTAAACCCCATCCTGACGATTCTCAGATTTAACAATTTTTAACATGATCTGATCTGTCACAGTGACCCTTCACCTCTTCTTGCTACAGTTCACCCTCTTTGTTTTGATTTACCAAGATCTCAGTAATTGAGGAGGGAGGACAGTCTGGAGGGGGGATGTCTCCTCAATTGTGAGCTGGCTCCTCCAGCGTCACTTGTTGTTCTGCTCTGACCTGTGTGTCTATCCGCTGTCTCTCCTGATCCTTCCCCCCTCTCACCCTTGGGAGTGAGAGCTCTGGTGACTGTGTGTATCTTGGGCTGTAGCCATAGCACCAGGTATATCAGATCGTACATCTGTCACCATGGAGATGTCCCTATCCCATAGACTTGTGTGTGTGTGTGATGTATATGTGTATACACACATATACATGTTAAATGCTTTTGTGAATGCTGTGCGTGTCAAATATGTTTATGTATATTGTGTACATTATATTTATTATGTGTATGTACATAAATAAGTTGAGGCAGAGTCAGGAGGCCCAGGGTCCAGTCATATACAGCAGAGTTTTACTAGTTAAATTGGGTCACATTTGGTGATGGATCAGATAGCAACAGGGATAACTTTACAGCCCACACCTTCACTCTCAGTTCCTTACTCTGAATCATTTTATCCATTATTGGCTGCAAGATATTCCTGATTCAAGGAAACATTTCTTTTTCTATTCATTGGGATGTGGGTGGCGCTGGCTGGGCCCAGCTTTGTTGCCCATCCCTAATCGCCCTTGAACTGAGTGTCTCACTCAGTCATTTCAGAGGGGCAGTTTAAGAATCAACCACATTGCTGTGGGTTTGGAGTCACATGTCGGCCAGACTAGGCAAGGACCGCAGGTTTCCTTCCTTCGAGGACATTAAAGCTATACCACCTTGCCTTGGTAATTCTGGAATTCCATACAACCTGTTTCCCTTTCGTAAAGTTCGGTGCCTCATATCATCCCTCCCTGTTCTGTTACTGTGGGTGAGGTGTGTGTGTGTACACCTACAATAGAGCTGTGTGTGTGAGTGTGTGAGTGTGAGTGTGTGTGTGTGTGTGTGAGATAATTGAAAACTCTGAGGCTGATTATTTGATTTTCCTTTTTCCAAATTGATAATCCTCACAATGTGTTTGAACACCCTTTCCTTCTGATGTTAGTCTCTGAAGTGGAGCCAAGGCTCCCTCTGTTGTGCATTCCTCTTTTGGGTTCCTCCCTCCATGCCCACATCCCTTTCCTGTTGTCTTTTATTTATAAAGAGAAAAACTCCAGCAAACAATTCTTGCAGGGCTGCAATCTTGAAAATCATTCCCCCTTCTCATGCTGGTCTGGCCCTAGATGGTAGTGGTCGTGGGTTTGGAAGGAGCTGCCTAAGGAGTCTTGGTGAGTTGCTGCAGTGCATCTTGTAGATGGTGCACTGCTGCCATTGTGAATCGGTGGTGGGTGGTGGAAGCGGTAACAATTCTGTAATTGGCCAATTCAAGAGACCAAAGTGAGATAACTCCTTGGAGAAAAGGGACAAGTGACTCTTGAAGTTGGTTTGATTTGTCTTTCTTTATCCATCAACCATTATCTCATCGCTGTTTGTGGGATCTTCTTGTGCTCAGACTGGCTGCAGAGTTTCCTACACTATAACAATGGCCACTCTTCAGATGTTTTCCATTGGTTGTGATACACTGTGGAATGTTCTAAAATCAATCACAGACTGACAGACTGGTTACAGCATAGAAGAAGGCCATTTGGCCCACTGTGTCTGTGCTGGCTTAGCACCAATTAAGGCCACAATTTACCCAGTGCCACTCTCCTGCCATCTTCCTGTAGCCCTGCACTTCCATCCTTTTGGGTAATAATCCAATTCTCTCTTGAATACTTTGATTGACTGTGTCTCCACCACAATCTTGGCAATCCAAATCCGAACTCTACGTGGAGAAAAGTTTATTCTGTTGCCGTGTCACTGGGCCAGTAGCCCAGAGGCACAGGCTAATATCCAGGGGCCACAGGTTCAAATCCTACCACGGCAGCCAGTGGCACTTAAACATAGCTGGAACTGAAAGCTAATTTCAGTAATGGTGACCAATCTGGTTCACCTGATGTCCTTTAGGGAAGGAAATCTGCTGTCCTTACCCGGTCTGGCCTACATGTGACTCCAGAGCCACAGCAAAATGGTTGACTCTTTACTGCCCTCTGAAATGGCCTAGCGAACCACTCAGTTCAAGGGCAATTAGGGATGGGAAACAAATTAAAACTCCCCACAGCCTTCACAAAGGGAAACAATCCCAGTTTGTACATTGGCTGTGAAAAGAGTACAAATTCAGGGTGGTGACGAAATTAGATCATTGAAACATTCGGGGTCTTGGAATAAGACCCAAGAGTGAAAGTACTTTTCAAATGTCGCTACTGTTGTAATGTAGGAAACAGGACAGCCTATTTGTTCGCAATAAGCTCCCACAAACAGCACAGTGATAACGACCAAACATGATTGTTTTACTGATGTTAGTTGAGGGATATTTGATTTGATTTGATTTATTATTGTCACATGTATTAACAAACAATGAAAAGTATTGCTTCTTGCGTGCTATACAAAGCATTCCATTCATAGAGAAGGAAACGAGAGAGCGCAGAATGTAGTGTTATAGTCATAGCTAGGGAAGATCAACTTAATGCAAAGTAGGTCCATTCAAAAGTCTGACAGCAGCAGGAAAGAAGCTGTTCTTGAGTCGGTTGGCACGCGACCTCAGACTTTTGTATGTTTTTCCCAACGGAAGAAGGTGGAAGAGAGAATGTCTGGGGTGCGTGGGGTCCTTAATTATGCTGACTGCTTTGCCGAGGCAACGGGAAGTGTAGACAGAGTCAATGGATGGGAGGCTGGTTTGCGTGATGGATTGGGCTACATTCACTTCCTTTTATATTGGCCTAGAATCCTGGGAAAACTCCTTGCTCTTCCCCATAGGAACCTTTCACATTGAGCTGAGATGGCAGATGGAGCCTCGGTTTAGCATCTTGTCCATTAGCCGGTGCACCCCTGACAGTGCAGCACTTCCATCAGGATGGCACTGGGAGCACTGACGTAAAGCTTGGGCTGAACCCTCTGGAGAACTCAAACCAACAACCTATCGTCTCGGAGACAAGTACGCCCCCCACTTAGCCTCACAGGTCACCTTAAACACCATCCAACTAGGGAAGTGTTGATGAATCTATCCACACTGATGACCGAGCTTTCTCTTACCAACACTACCATCGCATGTTCATTTCTGTTTTTGTTTTGGCCTTGTCTTTTCTCGTTAATTTTAATGTTTAATTTCCAAACATTCTATTGGGGATTAAATTATATCATTTGCATATTTTGCAGACTTTATTAATAAGGCTTCAATCCTCTGTGTGCAGGAACTCTGCAGTTTAATTACAAATGAAATTTCCCCCCCGTTGAGACTCCATCCAAGCACCCAGTGTTGTTCCCAGGATTTCAATACTGAGTCCTCTTAAACTGTGAAAAAAAGCCAACGGGACAAATAAATTATACTCCAGTCATGCCAAATATATTGACAGAAAAATAATTCAGCTGTATAACACTAGGGTACAGTACTGGTGGGGACAGGTCTGTCGCTGTATAACACTGGAGTACAGTACTGGTGGGGACAGGTCTGTCACTGTCTAACACTGAGGTACAGTACTGGTGGGGACAGGTCTGTCACTGTATAACACTAGGGTACAGTACTGGTGGGGACGGATCTGTCACTGTATAATACTGGGGTACAGTACTGGTGGGGATGGATCTGTCACTGTACAACACGGGTACAGTACTGGTGGAGATGGGTCTGTCACTGTATAACACTGGGGTACAGTACTGGTGGGGACAGATCTGTCACTGTATAGCACTGGGGTACAGTACTGGTGGGGACGGATCTGTCACTGTATAACACTGGGGTACAGTACAGGTGGGGCTGGGTCTGCCACTGTATAACACTGGGATACAGTACTGGTGTGGCCAGGTCTGTCACTATATAACACTGGGGTACAGTACTGGTGGGGACAGATCTGTCACTGTATAGCACTGGGGTACAGTACTGGTGGGGATGGGTCTGTCGCTGTATAACACTGGGGTACAGTACAGGTGGGGCTGGGTCTGCCACTGTATAACACTGGGATACAGTACTGGTGTGGCCAGGTCTGTCACTATATAACACTGGGGTACAGTACTGGTGGAACAGGTCTATCACTGTATAACACTGGGCTACAGTACTAGTGGGGTCGGGTCTGTCACTGTATAACACTGGCATACAGTACTGGTGGGGTCGGGTCTGTCACTGTATAACACTGTGGTACAGTACTGGTGGGGATGGGTCTGTTACTGTATAACACTGGGGTACAGTACTGGTGGAACGGGTCTATCACTGTATAACACTGGGCTACAGTACTAGTGGGGTCGGGTCTGTCACTGTATAACACTGGCATACAGTACTGGTGGGGTCGGGTCTGTCACTGTATAACACTGTGGTACAGTACTGGTGGGGATGGGTCTGTTACTGTATAACACTGGGGTACAGTACTGGTGGGGTCGGGTCTGTCACTATAACACTGGGGTACAGTACTGGTGGGGATGGGTCTGTTACTGTATAACACTGGGGTACAGTACTGGTGGGGTCGGGTCTGTCACTATAACACTGGGGTACAGTACTGGTGGGGATGGGTCTGTTACTGTATAACACTGGGGTACAGTACTGGTGGGGTCGGGTCTGTCACTATAACACTGGGGTACAGTACTGGTGGGGTCGGGTCTGTCACTATAACACTGGGGTACAGTACTGGTGGGGACGGGTCTATCGCTGTATAACACTGGGGTACAGTACTGATGGGAATGGGTCTGTCACTGTATAACACTGGGGTACAGTACTGGTGGGGTCGGGTCTGTCACTGTATAACACTGGTGTACAGTACTGGTGGGGTCGGGTCTGTCACTGTATAACACTGGGGTACAGTACTGGTGGGGATGGGTCTGTTACTGTATAACACTGGGGTACAGTACTGGTGGGGATGGGTCTGTTACTGTATAACACTGGGGTACAGTACTGGTGGGGTCGGGTCTGTCACTGTATAACACTGGGGTACAGTACTGGTGGGGATGGGTCTGTTACTGTATAACACTGGGGTACAGTACTGGTGGGGTCGGGTCTGTCACTGTATAACACTGTGGTACAGTACTGGTGGGGATGGGTCTGTTACTGTATAACACTGGGGTACAGTACTGGTGGGGTCGGGTCTGTCACTGTATAACACTGGGGTACAGTACTGGTGGGGATGGGTCTGTTACTGTATAACACTGGGGTGCAGTACTGGTGGGGACGGGTCTGTCACTGTATAACACTGGGGTACAGTCCTGGTGGGGTCGGGTCTGTCACTGTATATTTCGTGTCATTGCTGCAGTATTATACAATCATAGAATCATACAGCACAGAAGTGGCCCTTCAGCCCATCACGTCTGCACCGGCACATAAGCAACACCTGAACTCCCACCTAATCCCATCTGCCAGCACTTGGCCCATAGCCCTGAATGTTATGATGTGCCAAGCGCTCATCCAGATACCCTTTAAAAGATGTGAGACAACCCGCCTCTTCCAACCTCCCAGGCAGCGCATTCCAGATCGTCACCACCCTCTGGGTAAAAATGTTTTTCCTCACATCCCCCTAAACATCCTGCCCCTCACCTTGAACCTATGTCCCCTTGTGACTGACCCTTCAATTAAGGGCAACAGCTAATCTTGAACACCTCAATCAGGCCGCCCCCTCAGTCTTCTCTGCTCCAACGAAAACAACCCAAGCCGATCCAACCTCTCTTCATAACTTAAATGCTCCATCCCAGGCAGCATCCTGGTGAATCTCCTCTGCACCCCCTCCAGTGCAATCACATCCTTGTGGCGACCAGAACTGCACACAGTGCTCTAGCTGTTGCCTCACCAAAGTTCTATACAACTCCAACATGACTTCCCTGCTTTTGTAATCTATGCCTCGATTGATAAAGGCAAGTGTCCCATATGCCTTTTTCATCACCCTACTAACATGCTCTTCCGCTTTCAGAGATCTATGGACAAACACGCCAAGGTCCCTTTGTTCCGCAGAACTTCCTAATGTCCTACCATTCATTGAATACTTCCTTGTCAAATTACTCCTTCCAAAGTGTATCGCCTCACACTTTTCAAGGTTAAATTCCATCTGCCACCTGTCTGCCCATTTAACCATTCAGTCTATATCTTCTTGTAGCCCAAAACTCTCCGCCTCACTGTTAACCACCCGGCCAATCTTTGTGTCATCCGCAAACTTTAAATAGCGGAACGACATGAACTGTTCTTCAGTCATCTGGCACCCAACCTGGTGTTGTTAAAACTCTTACTGTGACCTCCCCTGTGGCCAGAGAGGAATTGAAAATTTGGGTCAAAGCCCCTCCCTTGCCTTTCACAGCCACCTCAAGCACAATACATTTGGACCTGGAGATTTGTCCACTATTAAGGCTGTCTACACGTCCAATACCTTGACCTTCCCTGTGTCAATTTGTTCAAGAACCTCACAGCCTCTCTCCCTGAATTCCATACCAGCGTCCTCATTCTCTTGGGTGAAGACAGATGTGAAGGATTCATTCAACACTCTACCAATGTGTGGCTCCACCCACAGACTGCCCCCTTGATCCCTAATGGGTGCCACTTTTTCCCTGATTATCCTCTTCCCATTGATATACTTATAGAATATCTTTGGATTTTCCCTACTTTTATCAGCCAGAGCTTTCTCATATCCCCTTTTTGCTTTCCTAATTGCTTTCTTAAGCTCCACCCTGCACTTTCTATACTTCACTAATACCTCCACTGATTTGCTCCCCTTGTATTTTTTAAAAGACTTTCTTTACCTTCTCATTATATTCTGAATATCTCTGGTCATCCATGGTTCTTTGGGCTTGTTACTCCTTCCTAACACCCTGGAAGGAACATGCTGGGACTGCACCCTCCCATTTCCTTTTTGAATGTCCCCGACTGCTCTTCTGCAGATTTTCCCATTAGTAGCTGTTCCCAGTCTGCCTTGTCCAGATCCTGACTTATTTTACTGCAATCCACTCTCCCCCAATCCAAAACTTTTTTTGTAACTTGTCTATTTCCTCAACCATAACAAGCTTAAATTTTACCGTGTTGTGATCGCTTTCACAAAAATGCTCCCCCACCACCACCTCAACCACCTGTCCAGCTTCATTCCCCAGAATCAGGTCCAGCACAGCTCCCTGCCTTGTAGGACCCTCCACATATTGATTTCAAAAGTTCTGTACACATTTCAAGAAGTCTACTCCATCCAAGCCCTTAACATTGTGTATATCTCAGTTGAAATCACCTAATATAATAACCCTATTATTATTTATACACACCTCCACAAATTTTGCACATATTTGCTCCTCAATATCCCTCTGGGGGTCTACAATAAACACCTAATAATGTGGCTGTCCCTTTTTTTATTCCTAAACTCTATCCACAAAGCTCCATTTGATGCCCTGCCAATATATCATCTTGTCTTCCTGCAGTAACTGATTCCTTAACTAATAATGCAATGCCTCCTCCTCTTTTACCTTCTCCCCGGTCTCGTCTGAAGATCCTATATCCCGGAATGTTGAGATGCCAATCGTGTCCTTCCTTCAACCATGCCTCTGTGATGGCGGCTATATCATACTTCCACGTGTCAATCATTACCCTCAACTCGTCCACTTTACCTGCAACATAGAAACATAGAAACCCTACAGTGCAGAAGGAGGCCATTCGGCCCATCGAGTCTGCACCGACCACAATCCCACCCAGGCCCTACCCCCACATATTTACCCACTAATCCCTCTAACCTACGCATCCCAGGACACTAAGGGGCAATTTTAGCATGGCCAATCAACCTAACCTGCACATCTTTGGACTGTGGGAGGAAACCGGAGCACCCGGAGGAAACCCACAAGACATGAGGAGAATGTGCAAACTCCACACAGACAGTGACCCGACCCAGGAATCGAACCCGGGACCCTGGAGCTGTGAAGCAGCAGTGCTAATCACTGTGCTACCGTGCCGCCCAAACACTCCTGGCGTTGGAGGCCACTCAGCCTGGCCTTACTCCCTTGAAATTTAATACAGCTACATTCCCTCTGACATGTTTGTTTTGCTGTATGATGCCCTTCCATGCCCTTATTCTGCTAAATGTCTGTGTCCCATCCCCCTGCCCCTATTCCCTTAATACAAAAAATAAACCTGAGTTTTGCATGAGTCGGAACGAGAGGTTTGGAATGAGGTTTGCCAAATCAGCAAAGCTTGTGGCACATGGGCACGTTGTGGAAAGGTTTTCCAATGGAATTTTCTGTCTTGTCCCAGTTTGCTCCATTAGCTGCTGTGACTCAGCTGCAGATACAAAGAACAAAGAACAATACAGCACAGGAACAGGCCCTTCAGCCCTCCAAGCCCGTGCCGCTCCCTGGTCCAAACTAGACCATTCTTTTGTATCCCTCCATTCCCACTCCGTTCACATGGCTATCTAGATAAGTCTTAAACGTTCCCAGTGTGTCCGCCTCCACCACCTTGCCTGGCAGCGCATTCCAGGCCCCCACCACCCTCTGTGTAAAATATGTCCTTCTGATATCTGTGTTAAACCTCCCCCCTTCACCTTGAACCTATGACCCCTTGTGAACGTCACCACCGACCTGGGGAAAAGCTTCCCACCGTTCACCCTATCTATGCCTTTCATAATTTTATACACCTCTATTAGGTCTCCCCTCATCCTCCGTCTTTCCAAGGAGAACAACCCCAGTTTACCCAATCTCTCCTCATAACCAAGCCCCTCCATACCAGGCAACATCCTGGTAAACCTCCTCTGTACTCTCTCCAAAGCCTCCACGTCCTTCTGGTAGTGTGGTGACCAGAACTGGACGCAGTATTCCAAATACAATGGAGTGACTGCACGACAGAGCTGCCATTGCCTTTCGTCATCTAGTGACTCTGAAAGTTTATTTTTTCCAATTTTTCTGTAAGAGAAATCAGTCGGAGGAACTTAGCTTCCCCACCTTTGGGCGTGCAGGCCAGGGTTCAGGCTGGAAGGATTAGGTTAGCATTGAATGTTTGAGATGCTGGTGGAAGTCATTATTTCAGGATTTTCCCTGGAGATGCGGTAAGACTGGGGATGATAAATGATGATGTAAGTGGGTTACAGAGGTACATTTCAGCACACTCCTATCTGAAGTGACTTTTCGATTTTAAGATTTGGTCTGGCAAACCGTGCCTTTTCTGATAGATTATTCCTAATAAGGGCTTAAAGAGCTTTAAATAAGGAAGGTATCCTCAGTGCCTTCTCTGTGGTTATCGTGAGGTGTTTTAGAAATCTTGTTTTTATGTATTCTTGTGATTTTTACACCAGGAAGTCTGCCTGCTGCCTCCCCCAGAGGCTGCAGTCCTTACATTACTGCAACATTTCAAAGGAAACTGCAACTCGCGCGAATACATAGATTGGAGCATGGAAATGGAGAACCTTGAATGTACTGTTTGGGAAGTATAAACTTATCCTTGTTACATAATGCTTCCTTTGTATGATTGGAGTGTTGGAAGGATTAGGGAGTGGAGGACAAGTTTGCAGTGCTGGGAAACAGGTCTCTCGGCATTGCAGACCCCACCTACACCTCCCTCATCTGTTTTGTTTGCTTAATTGTGTTTTTCCTCTCTGCTCAACCGCATCATTGCCTCTTTCGCCACAGTGCAACTTACCTTGAAGGGGCTCGGGGGCGGGGTGGGGTCTACACTCTTTGACCTTGGTGAGTGATGCAATGGATTTTGAGTGTGCGAATAACGGCAGAAAAACACTCAAGGTTTGTGGCCACCAATCACCCTGCATTTGCTGTGCATTGGTTTTAATATTTCATAGAATGATTCAGCAGAGAGGGAAGTGATTCAGCATATTGTTTCTGTGCAGGCTCTTGTTGAATCTGCTTCCGCTACCCTTCCAAACAGCACATTCCAGATCACTCGTTGTGTCAAAATATTTTCCTCGTGTCTGTTCTAGTTTTTTTAGCCAATTATATCAAATCTTTGCCTCCTTGGTTATCAACCCTCCCATCAGTGGAAACAGTGCATTCTCACTGACTGTCCTTCACCATGATTTTGAACACATGTCTAATGAGAGTGTGGTGGAGGCAGCTTCAATCGAAGTATAAATGGAATTAGACTATTATCCGAAAATGGAGAATGTGCAGGGTTACGGTGAGAAGGCGTGAGGAATGGTTTTGGATTAATTGCTCATTCGGAGAACCGATGCAGACACAATGGGCCAAATGGCCTCCTCCTGCACAGTAACCATTCTGAAATCTCCCGATCACCTTTTCTCCAGCGGGAAATATCTGTCTGCTATTCTCGCTACTCATCACGGAAGATTAATTTTCATTTTCTGTGTATTTGATTTTTCTCTTTGGAGGATTGAAGCTTCAGAAAGGACCGAGAAACTTTGGGAGATGAAGAGTGAACAATATTTTGGCTTCGTTAGTTTGAAGTCTCCCAAACATCAACGATCCACAGCATAAATCATGTGTTTTTTACAACAGTCAGAGCTACCCATAAAACGTGCACTCGAGAGCCAATCCAGTAACATTCTGGCTTCCAGGGTCAGAAAGAGCTTTTCAATCCGGTTATGAAACTGATTGATTGGACGTATTCTGTGAGTTTTCATCAAGTGACCTCCAATAACACCCTCCTGCCACCCTTTAAAGCCCCCAGCACCCTTTACCCTCCCTCCCCATCTTCCTGCCACCCTTTACGCCCCTTCCCATCCTCCTGCCACCCTCCCCATCTCTCTGCCACCCTCCCTATCCTCCTGCCACCCTCCCTATCCTCCTGCCACCCTTTACGTCCCCCATCTCCCTGCCACCCTTTACGTCCCCCATCTCCCTGCCACCCTCTCCCAATTCCACCCTCCCCTGCCCACCTTCCCGCAGCTCATTTGGAAAGCAAATGGACTCTTTGTTGCCAGTTTGGATGATTCTTGACAGTCTCTCAGCATCTTGCCTCCCATTGACAACTTTTGTAACTAATAAACAGAAGTGTTGAAAGGAAAGTTTATTGAATGCTATGTATGATTTTTCGCGCAGCAGTGTCCCACAGGGTAATCTCCAGCTCCTGTTGGCAATCCTATGTTAAGTTTATATCAATACATTTCACAATTCTGTACGAGTCACAGAACACCAAACTGCTGTGGCGATCGTAGTGATTTGAGGCCATTTTAATTTTGGTCGCTCCACAACCTTCGTTTGCCGGGCCATAGAATCCCTACAGTGCAAAGCCATTCGGCCCATCGAGTCTGTGCTGACTCTCTGAAAGAGCATCCCACCACTGTATCCCCTAACATACTCATTGTGGCCAATCCACCTGACCTAACCTAAGGCACAATCTGGCCTGGCCAACCCCCTGGCCACATCCTTGGTTGTGCATTGCTGAAGGTGAAGTTAGTGGAGACTGATACTGAGGCAATCGGGGAATGTTTAGTTAATATTTCTAATGATTAGTGCAGCATAATGAACATCTGGAGAGAGTAAGCAATACCTCACATGGGACTATAGACTAAAGCTGCTGAGTCTGCTTCAATGGACAGAATTTCTCCTCTACCATATCCTGTGTCAGCTGTGAACAAATCACAGCTTTTCCCTGGGGTTGAGCTGTCGCCCTTCGCTTGTTTTTCCCTGGAAGATACGAAACTTGAATCAAACTGCTCCAAAAAAACTACCTTGGTCTGTTTCGATTGACTTAACAATACCTTCCTTCAAAAAGATGGCCAAAGACATGCCAAGAGGAGATCAAAAACAGGCCTATTCCCTGTGCCCCAACCCTGTCTGTCCAAAGGTTTCCCCACTCTGATGGGAAGATGTTGGAATCTTACAATCTTATTCTAAAACCGTGACGACAAAAATTGGACTTACTAACCTGCCAAGTCTTTGCTCGCTGCTTCCACACTTTCCAAAATTGTTGCCTGCTCTTCAGACCGACACCTGAGTCCCACCCGTCTGTTTAAGTTGCCAGATCAAGTACAGCGTGCGTGTCAAATTTATTAGAACAATCTTCATTCAACGTCTCCATAGCAATGCCAGTTCTCATTTATTTAGTGCCTTGAAGATAATGAAACATCACAGGGCACTTCACTGGAGTATTATCAAACAAAGTTTGACACCGGGCCACATGAGGTGATATCAGGACAGGTGACCAAGAACTTGGTCAAAGAGGTGGGTTTTAAGGGGTGTCTTAAGACTGGAAAGCGCGGTAGACAGGTGCAGGTAGTATTATGATCCCAGCTGATGTTACTATTGGACAAATCAGATCCCAGGATGGAATCTGCCTCGATAGATCCTAACTTTAATTTTCTGTTGGATACATGGATAAACAGAGTCACAGGACTGCTGACGGACTTTTAACAAAAGAATAAAACATTTATTAAACATCGAATGATTAACTATAATAGACCGCTCCTTCACTCCACCTATACCTTGACAAATATATACAGGTTTGCAAGGATAACACAAGTCACAAACTATCCAATACTCTAATTTTCTCAGTATGTACACAGTCCGTATAAACCAATAGGCAAAATGTGGACAGATACACCACACTTCCCCCTGTCTTGTAAAAGCAGCCAGCATAATCAAGGACTCCACGCACCCCGGATATTATCCCTTCCACCTTCTTCCATCAGGGAAAAAAATACAAAAAGTCAGAGGTCACATACCAACTGACTCAAGAACAGCTTCTTCCCTGCTGCCATCAGACTTTTGAATGGACCTACCTTATATTAAGCTGATCTTCCTCTACTCCCTAGTGTGACTGAAACACTATTTTGCACTCTCTCCTTTCCTTCTCCCCAATGTACTCTATGAACGGTATGTTTTGTCTGTATAGCGCCAGAAACAATGCTTTTCACTGTATCCCAATACATGTTACAATAATAAATCAAATCAAACTCTCAAACCAAGTGACAGATGCCACCCAAAACAACATCTGTGGATTTCTCATCAAATCCCCCCAGATGTGTGTCACACTGGTCTCACTGGAGCCCAAGCTTTCACATGAGGGTTTCCAAACTCTACTCTCGAAGGGCACTTTGAAATCTTCTCCTACACAGGACTTTCTCTCGATGTCTTTACCAAGGATCCAGATCCAGGGTTTCAACTTCTTCTTTTAGTATTCCTCCGCCCTGGATAGCCAAGTGCATTCAAGCTTGCACACGATCTTTCAGTTACCCAGTCACACCAACAGAACACCATTGCTTCACAGGCTGTATTAAGATGTCACCAACCTTGGCATCATCTCGGATGTCTGACTTCTCATTAGCTGACATCTCCATGTCCGCATCTTGCTCTCTGTCTACAATGAGGAGCCTCCATTTGCTCCTCTCCACTGAACAGAACCCTTTCTCCAGATTTCTGTTCTTTGTTCCTTTAACTCCCTGGAACTCTCTTCTGTCCCATTCCCTGCTTTCTAGGCCTTAACTGTGGAGACGAAGTTCTGTCTTCACATTGAGGATACCGTCCATCGTGTTGTGTGGCACTATCACTATCCCAAAAGAGACAGATTTTGAACAGATCTAGCAACTCAAGACTGGGCATCCATGAGAGGCTGTGGGTTATTGGCAGCAGCAGAATTGTACTCAACCACAAGCTGTAACCTCATGGCTCGGCATATCCCCTCCTCTACCATTACCATCAAGCCAGGGGATCACCCCGGTTCAATTAAGAGTGCAGAGGGCATGCCAGGAGCAGCACTAAGCATACCTAAAAATGAGGCATCAACCTGGTGAAAAATCAACACAATACTACTTGCATGTCAAGCAACATAAGCAGCAAGTGATAGAGCTAAGCGGCACTTAGCAATAACCTGCTCACTGACGCTCAGTTTGCGTTTTGCCAGGGCCACTCAGCTTCTGACCTCAGTACCGCCCTGATTCAAACATGGACAAAAGAGCTGAATGCCAGGGGTGAGAGTGGCAGCCCATAACATGAAGGCTGCATTCGACTGAGTGTTCGAAGCCCAACCATCTTCAGCTGCTTCATCAATGACCTTCCCTCCAGCAAAACGTCAGGAGTGGGGATGTTTCCAGTTGTACAATGTTCAGCACCATTCGTGACTCTTCACATACTGAAGCAGTGCATGTCCCAGTGCAATATCCAGGCTTGGGCTGACAAGTGGCAAGTAATATTTATGCCACACAAGTGCCAGGCGATGCCATCTCCAACAATAGAGAATCCAACCATCGCCCCTTGGCATTCAATGGCATTACCATCACTGAATCCCCCACTATCAACATTCTGGGGGTTACCATAGACCAGATTGGGAATGTAATGGAGTACTCTCCACTAAGCTGGATGAATGCAGCTCCAACAACCCACAGGAAGATATTTTTCAAAGCTAGGGTGGTGAGTGACTTGGAGAGGAGCTTCCAAATGTTGCCGTTCCCAGATTTCTGCTACCCTGGGTCATGGGTCTGAAGATACTGTTGAAGGAGCATTGGTGAGTTCCTGCAGTACATCTTGTAGTTGGTACTGTGCGTCGGTTTGTAGTGGTGCTACGGGGCCACTCTTGGTGATGGATATTGAAGAACCCCCCCCCCCCCTGCCCAACCTCACCGCTCCGTGCTCTCTCCAGCTGCTGCTCAACATGTGTGATTTGGACAGGCTGAGTCATAGAGGTTTACAGCATGGAAACAGGCCCTTCAGCCCAACTTGTCCATGCCGCCCTTTTTTTTTTAAAACCCCTAAGCTAATCACAATTGCCCACATTTGGCCCATATCCCTCTATACCCATCGTACCCATGTAATTGTCTAAATGCTTTTTAAAAGACAAAATTGTACCTGCCTCTACTACTACCTCTGGCAGCTTGTTCCAGACACTCACCACCCTCTGTGTGAAAAAATTGCCTCTCTGGATACTTTTGTATCTCTCCCCTCTCACCTTAAACCTATGCCCTCTAGTTTTAGACTCCCCTACCTTTGGGAAAAGATATTGACTATCTAGCTGATCTATGCCCCTCATTATTTTATAGACCTCTATAAGATCACCCCTCAGCCTCCTACGCTCCAGAGAAAAAAGTCCCAGTCTATCCAGTCTCTCCTTATAACTCAATCCATCAAGTCCCAGTAGCATCCTAGTAAATCTTTTCTGCACTCTTTCTAGTTTAATAATATCCTTTCTATAATAGGGTGACCAGAATTGCACATAGTATTCCAAGTGTGGCCTTACCAACTTCAACAAGACATTCCAACTCCTGTATTCAATGTTCTGACCGATGAAACCAAGCATGCTGAATGCCTTCTTCACCACTCTGTCCACCTGTGACTCCACTTTCAAGGAGCTATGAACATGTACCCCTCGATCTCTTTGTTCTGTAACTCTCCCCAATACCCTACCATTAACTGAGTAAGTCCTGCCCTGGTTCAATCTACCAAAATGCATCACCTCGCATTTATCTAAATTAAACTCCATCTGCCATTCGTCAGCCCACTGGCCCAATTGATCAAGATCCCGTTGCAATTGGAGATAACCTTCTTCACTGTCCACTATGCCACCAATGAGTGAGAGGGCAAATGTTTGGCAAATGCAGTTTAATGTGAATAAATGTGAGCTTCTTCACTCTGGTAGCAAAAACAGGAAGGCATTCAGGCCCACACCAATGGGCTTGACTCATCAATTTCCTCCGGTGTGGCCTGGTCCATTTAATCTGTTCCATCTGTCCAGCTGCAACACAGGATGGGCTCTCGACACAGGCCTTGATAACAATGTCCGCATCTCATGTCACACTACCATTCTGCATCAATGTCCATCCAAAACCACTGGGTATTAACATAATGATGATGGTTATAACCAGAGCCACACCTCAGAGTTGACTCTACTTCTCCATGCCCAAATACAATTGTGGACCCAATTTCCTCCTTTTTCGTTAAAATCCTATTGTTCTTTTATGTCGGTACATCTTGAATGTGCTTCGGATATATTTCAGTCCAGAAATATCTTCTCTGTGTATCAATTACACCAGGAACCTTGGATCAGACATCAGGTATTGTTTCCTCAGCATTCAGCATTTGAATTTGGCCCTGATGTGTAATAGGTCTGTCAGCTGTAACGACTTTCCTCACATGGCCTTGAACGAGAGGTTGCATCAACTGGATGAATCAGACAAATCCATTGCCCAATGATTCACAGGCAGCTGAATCTCCAGTTTCCATTTCAGTCAGAGTGAAAAAGAACCATTTCACCCCACTGGGGGAGGGGGTGGCTGAGGGTCACATGTCTGGGACGTCAGTCAACTTGTCATGTAGCTCATTATGGTCCGTCAGACTGTTCGCGTGGAATTTAATGCCTTCCTGAGACGTGTTTGGAGGCTGGGAGGTATTCAATCTGACGGGCGGCTGCTGGATGGGGACCTTGTCGCCTTCCCACCTCTACTCCAATTCATAGGAATCATGGAATCATAGGATCCATACAGTGCAGAAGGCGGCCATTCGGCCCATCGAGTCTGCACCAACTGCAATCCCACCAGGGTCCATCCCCATAACTCATGCATTTACCTTAGCCAGTCCACCTGACATTAAGGGGCAATTTAGCATGGCCAATCCACCTAACCCACACATCTTTGGACTGCGGGAGGAAACCGGAGCACCCGGAGGAAACGCAGGAATGTTTGTCAGCGCAGGAATGTTTGTAGACCACTTTCCCTCCCTGGTGCTAATGGAGGCCCTTAAATGGGCAACTGATGCGCAGTCAAGGGATTCAACCTGCTCTCGCTGATATGCAGCCAGCAGTCAGTGGAGGGGGCACCATGTGAGGATCTCAAACGAACCCTGAGGTGGGGGTGATGGGGAATTCCCTACTATACTCCCTACACACCAATGCTTGTGTGGCCAAACTCCCCTCCAACTCGATTTTCAAGTATGCTGATGTCATCACCAAAGTGAATCAGATCTCAAATAATGACAAGATGGAGTACAGGAAAGAGATAGAGAATCTGGTGAACTGCTGTGACGACAATAATCTCTCCTCCAACGTCAGCAAAATGAAGGAGATAGTCATCAACTTCAGGAAGCACAGTGGATAACATGCCCCTGTCTACATCAACGGGGATGAAGTGGAAATGGTCGAGAGCTTCAAGTTTTTAGATATCCAGATCTGTCCTGGTCCCTCCACGCCAACACTATAGTTAAGAAAGCCCCACCAATGCCTCTACTTTCTCAGGAGGCTAAGGAAATTTGGCATGTCCACTATGACTCTCACCAGTTTTTACAGACACACCATAGAAAACATTCTTTCTGGTTGTATCACAGCTTGGTATGGGCTCCTGCTCTGCCCAAGGCTGCAAGAAGCTACAAAGGGTCGCGAACTAAGCCCAGTCCATCAGTCAAACCAACCTCCCATCTGTTGACTCTGTCTACACTTCCCACTGCCTCGGAAAAGCAGCCAGCATATTCAAGGACCTCACGCACCCCGGACATTTTCTCTTCCACCTTCTTCCATCGGGGAAAAGATACAAAAGTCTGAGGTCACGTAACAACCGACTCAAGAACAGCTTCTTTGATTTGATTTGATTTATTATTGTCACGTGTATTAACATACAGTGAAAAGTATTGTTTCTTGCGTGCTATACAGGCAAAGCATACCGTTCATAGGAAAGGAAAGGAGAGAGTGCAGAATGTAGTGTTACAGTCATAGCTAGGGTGTAGCGGGAATGCCCCTTGACCTGCTGAATGTTGCCAGCATTTTCTGTTTTTATTTCAGATTTTCAGCATTGGCAGTGTTTTGCTTTGATATCTCCCCTGCATTTGGTTTTCACAGAATCATAGAATCCCTCTCGTGCAGAAGGAGGCTATTCGGCCATTGACCCTGCACCAACAACAATCCCACCCAGGCCCTAACCCTGTAAGCCTAATTATTTACCCTACTAATCCCCCTGGCGCTAAGAGGCAATTTTAGCATGACCAATTCAGCTAACCCTCTCATCTTTGGAGCCTGGGAGGAAACCGGAGCACCTGGAGGAAACCCACGCAGACACGGGGAGAACGTGCAGACTCCGCACAGATAGTGACCCAACCCGGGAATTGAACCCGGGTCCCTGGCACTGTGAGGCAGCGGTGCTAACCACTATGCCACCCTACCCCACTCACTCACAGCCGGTCACCCAACCCTTCGGTTTCTCTTACAGTTTTTGTGCAGTATTGCCCCTTCCCAACATGGCTAGAAACTCCACTGGGAATGTTTTGTCCTCACCATCTCGTGTTCGATTCTGGCCTGGGGTGACTGTCTGTGTGAAGTTTACACGTTGTCCCGTGAGCAGGAAAACTGAGCAAGTTTGAGAGGTGAGATCCAAAGCATTGCCTTTCGAGAAGAGGAACTCGTTTTTTAACAGAGAATTTTTGGCTTTGGAATCAAGGGGAAGGAAGTAGTTTTGAGAGATAATTCCGGAAGTGAGGGAGGCAGGGATTGAGGGACGGGATTCCAATGGAAAGCATTAGATCATCATGCAGGGTCAGGCATTATAAAAGGGCCTAAATCAGTCCGTAAAAGCTTACATACAAACAGATACCATTTGGCCCATCCCTTACTGTAGACTCGGTAAAACTGCCTATACGATGAGGGAAGAATCTATCTGTTGGAGTGAATAACTGAAGTAGAAAATAATGGGAACAAAAATAATATCAGTAATGATACATGAACTCCTCTTGCAAATCTCTTTCTCTTACTCCCTCTGTCTCTTTCCCGTTTTCTCATCCCTCTCTTCTGCTTTCACTGAATCACTTTCTCTTTCATTCTCTCACTCTCTCTGTCTCCGTTCTAAATTTCACTCTCTCACCGCTCCATCTATCTCTCTCTCTCCCTCTGTCTCTCATTCGCGCTCTCCCTCCCTCTCACCCCCGTGCCCTCTCTGGCTCTTACTCTCTCTCCCCTCAATCCTTCACTGTCTCCCTTTCTCTCCCCTCACTCCCTTCCTGTCTCTCTCTCTCCCGTCCCTCACACCCTCTCTGTCCCTCTCTCTCTCTCTCTCCCCCCCCCACTCCCTCTCTGTCTCTCTCTTACTCCTCCTCCATCACTCCCTCTCTGTCTCTGTCTCCTTCTCTCTCCCCTCACTCCATTTTTGCCTCTCTCTATCTCTCTCCCTTCACTCACCGTCTCTACCTTTCTCTCTTCCTCCACTCGCACTCTCTGCCTCTCGCACCCCCTCACTCCCTTTCTATCTCTGTCTCTCTCTCTCGCCCCCTCTCCCTCTGTCTCTGTCTCTCACTCCTTCTCTGTCTCTACCCCTCACTCCCTTTCTGTCTCTCTCTCTCTCTTCCTCCACTCACCCTCTCTGCCTCTCTCACCCCCTCACTCCCTCTTTGTCTCTGTCCCTCTCTCTGCTTCGCTCTCTCTCTCTCTCCCCCTCACTCCTTCTTTGTCTCTATCTCTGCCCCTCACTCCCTCCCTGTCTCTCTCTCTCTCCCCCTCACTCCTTCTCTGTCTCTATCTCTGCCCCTCACTCCCTCCCTGTCTCTCTCTCTCTCCCTCATTCCCTCTCTGTCTTTCCCTTTTCTCCCTCAATGCCTCTGTCTCTCTCTCTCACCCCTCACTCCCTCTGTGTCTCTCTTTGTCTCTCCCCTTCTTTCTTCATCCCCCCCCCCCCCCCCCCACATCCCCCAACGCACTCCCCCACCCCTTGCCACCCCCACCATCTTCTGTGACCTACTTTGAATCTCAGTTCAGGCCCAGTTAGTAAAATAATCACACAATATTCTCGAAGACAAAGCCAACATTTTCCAAGCCCCCCTCCCCACTCCCGACCGCCGTCAGGAATGTTCTGAACTATTTGATGTTCCTCCTGAAACTCGAGCTTGTATTTTGATTTATTTTGAGCCAATTCTTTGCCAAGAACCAGAACAAGAGAATGATTGTGATTGTAACCCAGACACAGGGACAGGCCGCTGGACTTGGCACTCGTGCTGGAGACCTGAAGGTTGATGTCATGTGATCCGAGGCCCCAGGACTAATTAATCAGCTTGTTATGAAATCGTACAGAATAGAATGAGGCCATTCAGTCCATCAGGTCAGATCCTAGCTCTTAGAATTACTTAACCAATCACTGGCACTTTCTCACACATACCTTTTCCTTTTCAAGTGAATAGATACACTTGCCCATTGAAAATTAATATTAATGCTGCTTCCACCACCTTTTTAGGCAACACATTCCAGATCATAACTTTTTTTAAGGGTGGCACGGTGGCACAGTGGTTAGCACTGCTGCCTCGCAGTGCTAGAGACCTGGGTTCGATTCCCGGCGTGGGTCACTGCCTGTGCGGGGTCTGCATGTTCTCCCCGTGTCTGCATGGGTTTCCTCCGGGTGCTCCGGTTTCCTCCCATGCTCCAAAGATGTGCAGATTAGGTGGATTGGCCATGCTAAAATGCCCCTTAGTTTTCCAGGAGGCAGAGATTAGAGGGATAAATATGTGGGGTTACGGGGATAGGGTCTGTTTAGGATTGTTGTCAGTGTGGACCTGATGGGCCGAATGACCTCTTTCTGAACTGTAGGGATTCTATGATTAACTCATGGGATGTGGGAATTGCATTTATTGCCCATCCCTAACTTCCCTTGAGTAGGTAGTGGTGAGCTGCCTTCTTGAACTGCTGCACTCCACGCGGTGTAGATACACACAATATCGTTCGGAGTCACGATGGGGTGACTTGGAGGGAAACTTGCAAGTAATGGCATTCCCATGTATCTGCTGCCCTTACCCTTCCCAGTGATAGAGTTACTGCACCAAATAACTTCTCCTCATCTCACTCTGAGTGTCGGATTATCAGACTAAGGAATGGAGGCATAGACTATTTTCTAAATGGAAAATGCTGAGGAAATCAGAAACACAAAGGGACTTGGGAGTCATTGTTCAAGATTCTCTTAAGGTTAACGTGCAGGTTCACTCGGCAGTTAGGAAGGCAAATGCAATGTTAGCATTCATGTCGAGAGGGCTAGAATACAAGAACAGGAATGTACTTCTGAGGCTGTATAAGGCTCTGGTCAGACCCCATTTGGAGTATTGAGAGCAGCTTTGGGCCCCATATCTAAGGAAGGATGTGCTGGCCTTGGAAAGGGTCCAGAGGAGGTTCACAAGAATGATCCCTGGAATGAAGAGCTTGTCGTATGAGGAACGGTTGAGGACTCTGGGTCTGAATGGTTGGAGTTTGGAAGGATGAGGGGGGACCTTATTGAAACTTACAGGATACTGCGAGGTCTGGATAGAGTGGACATGGAGAGGATGTTTCCACTAGTAGGAAAAACTAGAACCAGAGGGCACAACCTCAGGCTAAAGGGATGATCCTTCAAAACAGAGATGAGGAGGAATTTCTTCAGCCATAGAGTGGTGAATCTGTGGAACTCTTTGCCGCAGAGGGCTGTGGAGGCCGGGTCATTGAGTGTCTTTAAGACAGAGATAGATAGGTTCTTGATTAATAAGGGGATCAGAGGTTATGGGGAAAAGGCAGGAGAATGGGGATGAGAAAAATATCAGCCATGATTGAATGGAGGAGCAGACTCGAATGGCCAAGTGGCCTAATTCTGCTCCTATGTCTTATGGTCTTACAAGTGCAATGGCGAGTGACTCCGGCAGCATCCTCCCTGCTGCCTGAATAATGCAATCCGTGTCGGTTGAGAGTCAACCACATTGCTGTGGCTCTGGAGTCGCATGTAAGCCAGACCAGGTAAGGACAGCAGATTTCCTTCCCTGAAGGACATGAGTGAACTAGGTGGGTTTTTCCAACAATTGACAATGGTTTCACGGTCATCAGTAGGTTCTTAATTCCAGATATTTTTTATTGAATTCAAATTCCACCATCTGCCGTGGCGACATTCGAACCCGGGTCCCCAGAGCATTAGCAGAATTTCTGGATTAATAGTCTAGCGATAACACCACGAGGCCATCGCCTCCCCGAATCATTGATTCGTAATGGATAAAGCTGCAATATCATCAGGTGCATTATGTCACAGTGATAATGAAGTTCAGTTATTACATTAATCTGCAACTAATGTATCTCGGAGCTCAGCTCAAGGTCACAATGGATTGGCTAATATTACCTACTTTCTGTTTGTTATTGATTAGATATCATATACGTCAGCAGGTTTTTGAATTAGTGTGCTTTTCCTGGTGGAGGAACAGAAATGCATTATCATTCAATATTGTACTTCTGGCTAATGGTTGCACACCCAGGTCACTAACTAACCCTTCAATTGTGTGCAGTGATTTTGCAAATGGCTACGGTAGCTGTAGGCTGTAGTTGGCGAGTCTCGTTTGTTAGATTATCAGAGACTCTTGAGGAAGGTGAAACGTGACGGTGCTAATTCTGTGCCCAAATCCTCCTTCATACAACACTCACCCCCTCCACCTCCGTGCTTTTCATGACAAAATAGTTGCAACATGGCGGCACAGTGATTAGCACGTCTGCACCAGGGACCCGGGTTCGATTCCCGGCTTGGGTCACTGTCTGTGTGGAGTCTGCACATTCTCCCCGTGTCTGCGTGGGTTTCCTCCGGGTGCTCCGGTTTCCTCCCACACTTGTGGTTGAGTCACATTTAGAGCAGTATGTTCAGTCCTGACTCCGATGGTACCAACGTGAATCAGGACAGGTCCCTCATGATGTGCACCTGGTGGGCCGAACCCACTGGAGACGCTCGAGTGAGTATAGCCCCCCCCCCCCACTCCCCCCCGCAGGGTGAGTGTCATCTCTGGATAGTAGCCTGACACGGTGGGGGAGGGGAGGGGAGGTTGTTCCGTGGGTATTTTTTGGGTGGGTATTCCATTGTAGGGGCTTTCTTTATTATTTTTTAAATCAAGACACACTTTACAAACAATGCCCCATTCTTGAAGAAAACTCCAGTCCACAATGTCAGCGTGATGTCGTGGGACCCTGAGCCTTATTTTGACAAAGTGGCTAAAAATAGAGGGGAGGAAGTTTGAGATCAAATGCCCACCCACCCCCTCAGCGACTGTATTTCCCACCCACTGCACCCACCCTGCAGAAAAATGAGAAAATCCCACCCCAAATCAACATTAGTTTGTGTTTGGAAGAAAAAAAACATCTTGTGACTTTTAAACAAATCTCTTGAGTTTTTTTCTCGATTTACAAGCTAGTGGGGTTGGTGTGTCTATGAAATCGACCGAGCCAGTGCCTCGACAGTGAGACAATTTTATTGTCAACTTCGAGAATCTGAAACAAAAACAGAAAATGCTGGAAAATCTCAACGGCTCTGACAGCATCTGTGAGAGAGAGAATAGAATCAACGTTTCCAGTCTGGGTGACCCTTTGTCAGAGCAGTTATCACTGCCATCCTTGGACAAGGGCAGCAGGTACAATGGCAACAACAGCACCTGGAGGTTCCCCTCCAAGTCAATCAGCATCCTGACCTAGAAATATACTGCCGTTCCTTCAGTGTCACTGGGTCAAAATCCTGGAACTCTCTCCCTAACACCGCTGTGGGTGTACCTACACCACATGGGGCCCGATTTTGCGATTTTCATTCTCAGTGCTGAATCTGGGCGCAATTCAGATCTGACTTGGAAATCTGCTTTCAGGCGCCCCCATACTCACTCTGCCTGAAAATAAATCACGGGTCTGAATCGCGCTGTGGGCGGAGCTTATTGTCCCCGAAACGCTGCTGCTCCAATCGGAGCTTTGAACTGCACATCCGCAGTGAGAAAAAAATTTGAAAAAACGCATCGTTCCCGGGCCGCAAAAAAGTGGATAAAGCGGCCCGGGAGCGAAAAGCGGGAGTGATGGCCCCACAGACATCGCCCCACCCCCATAACGTAACTGTCCCCCTTATCCATCCAGCCCCCTGTTATCCAGACCAATCGCGAGCCTCTGCCCTACTTCCCCCCCACTGATCGCCTACAGAGTGGCAGCGATCCCCCCTGCCCTGCGCCCCCCTGCCTCCTTCCCCCCCGCCCCTCCCCCCCCTCCCCCCAACCAGAGATACGTCTGACCCGCCTCCCTCCCCTTCACCAGAGAACGATTGGGCCTCCCTCCTCCCCCCTCTCCTCTCCACCAGAGAGCGATCTGGCCTCCCTCCTCCCTCCTCCCCCTTCCACCACCAGAGAGTGATCTGGCCTCCCTCCTCCCTCCTCCCTCTTCCCTCCTCCCCCTTCCACCACCAGAGAGCGATCTGGCCTCCCTCCTCCCTGCCCCCCCCCCACCCCCCCAACCAGAGAATGTTCGGGCCTCCCTCTCCCCCCCCCCCCCCCCCCCCCCGCCCCAACCAAGAACGATCGGGCCTCCCTCCTCCCCTCCCACCAGAGAATGATCTGGCCTCTGCTCTCCCCGCCTCTCCCCCCCCCCCCCCCCCTCCCTGCATCGCCCCCACCACCGATCTGAGTCAGAGAGCTGTTGGAAGCTCTGAACTTACCACTTCAGCAGCTGGAGCGCCCGAAACAGACCTTTTGCCGAGCATGTCTGTTTTGCGCCAAATCTGGATGCACGAACGTGATGGTAAAGGGGAAATGCTGATAAAGTTGGGCGGGCAGTTCATTAATTCAATTTAAATGTATGCAAATGCATTTAAATTGCTATTGCGCCCATTTTGAGCATGGTTCGGATCGCGGCCATTTTCAGACCTTGGTAAAGTGGGCATCTGCCTGGGCGCGGACTGTGATAATCGCCTCACGCCCGACTTTACCAAGTTTTTGTGCCCAAAAATGAGCGCAACGCAAGAGTAAAATCGGGCCCATGGACTGCAGTGGGTTCAAACAGGCAGCACACCACCACCTTCTGAAGGGCAATAGCCCAGTACGGGTTTAAACAAACAATACTTACCTATCGACTGCTAGTAAAGTTGTGGAGATGTCACCATCATACCGGCCAGGCTTGAATGGGATCAAACTTCCTCTTCAAACCGAAAGCTTGAGGCTCCTTCCAAAGGAGGCAGAGAGTGGGTATAGATGGGTCTTTTTCTAAATGGAGGTCGGTCACTAGTGGTGTGCCCCAGGGATCTGTTCTGGGACCCTTGCTGTTTGGCATTTTCATAAATGACCTGGATGAGGAAGCGGAGGGATGGGTTGGTAAGTTTGCCGACGACACGAAGGTTGGTGGGGTTGTGGATAGTCTGGAGGGATGTCTGAAGTTACAGAGGGACATAGATAGGATGCAACATTGGGTGGACAAGTGGCAGATGGACTTCAACCCAGATAAATGCGTCGTGGTCCATTTTGGTAGGACAAATGGGATGAAGGAGTACAATATAAAGGGAAAGACTCTTAGTACGGTAGAGGATCAGAAGGACCTTGGGGTCCGAGTCCATAGGACTCTGAAATCGGCCCCGCAGGTGGAGGAAGTGGTTAAGAAGGCGTATGGTGTGCTGGTCTTTATCAATCGAGGGATTGAGTTTAGGATTCCGGGAATAATGATGCAGCTATATAAGATCCTCGTCAGACCCCACTCGGAGTACTGTGCTCAGTTCTGGTTGCCTCACTATAGGAAGGATGTGGAAAAGATTGAAAGGGTGCAGAGGAGATTTACAAGGATGTTGCCTGGATTGAGTGGCATGCCTTAGGCTGAGGGAGCTCGGTCTTTTCTCCTTTGAGAGACGAAGGATGAGAGGAGACCTAATAGAGGTGTATAAGATGTTGAGAGGCATAGATCGTGTGGACTCTCAGAGGCTTGTTCCCAGGGTGGAAATGTCTGCTACGAGAGGACACAGGTTTAGGGTGCTGGGGGGTAGGTACAGGGGAAATGTTAGGGATAAGTTTTTCACACAGAGGGTGGTGGGCGAGTGGAATCGGCTGCCGTCAGGGGTGGTGGAGGCGAACTCAATAGGGTCTTTTAAGAGACTCCTGGATGAGTACATGGAGTTTAATAGGATGGAGGGTTATAGGTAGGTCTAGAAGGTAGGGATGTGTTCGGCACAACTTGTGGGCTGAAGGGCCTGTTTGTGCTGTAGTTTTTCTATGTTTCTATGATGGTTCTTCCTTTCGGTTAATGCTAATTTGGCTACGTCTATGACAATATTTACATCTTCCTTGAAACTGTCTGTCTGTTTGCATTTCCTCTGGTCCTCTGACAGATGACCACAGATGTCCATATTAATGGCTTCCCAACCTTCAGTCGTTATCTCCTCCTTCCCATTTGGGCAATTGTTTATAGCCATTTGTTCATTTCACATCTCTGGTACCTCAAATTGATAATGATCACCGTTTGAAGTCCAGGGACCTCCTGCTGTCTTGTATCCTGTGGCCGAAGGATCCTATTTGATTCCGTCTACTGTCTCTGTAAGGGAGCCACATTTCCCATCAGCCTTTGGTGCCTCTGTTACTTAACTAATTTTCCAGCAACATTTGGACCACATTTTCCCCTTTGATCAGGTGTTTGAATAAAACATTGGATCATAGAAACCAAATACATCAGGCCGTTTCATCATCCACAAATTTGTTATTTAATTTATTCATTAATATCACAGGTCGGCTTACATTAACACTGCAATGAAGTTACTGTGAAAATCCCCTAGTCACCACACTCCAGCATCTGTCCGGGTACACTGAGGGAGAATTTAGCATGGCCAATGCACCTAACCAGCATGACTTTCGGAAACCGGAGCACCCGGAGAAAACCCACGCAGACACGGGGAGAACGTGCAAACTCCTCACAGACAGTGACCCAAGCCAGGAATCGAACCTGGGTCCCTGGTGCTGTGCGGCAGCAGTGCTAACCACTGTGCCTCCGTGACTCCACACTCACTATTAACTCAACATAATACACTGCACAATAGAAAGCAATATAGAATCAACTTCCAGCTGCCAGACTGATTACAAATTAAATTTACACATCAATAACTCCAATAGCTGCATTATCCAATCATTGTGGGTTTAATAATAATGCATCCAACTTCTTTACCTTTGATATTTGTCTAATCCAGCTTTTCAACATCACAGTTTGTAATTATTTGATATGCCATTATTACCATCATTAGAATAATTACAACCTAGGACAACAAACATACCGATGAGTGTATTTGTACATTGTTTCCCAATTCCACAGCCTATTCCACTATGTAATGTTAAGACCCAGGCCAGAGACTCCAAAGTGTTTTGTGAAGTGAGCCTAGACTCTAAGCTTTACATTCGATTTTGGCATCAGGGTGAGCACAAGGTGTTTCACTCCAGGTATGATTCAAGTGATCCAAAAGGAATCTGTTAAAGTTTATTCATTAATGTCACAAGTAGGCTTACATTAACACTGCAATGAAGTTACTGTGAAAATCCCCTAGCCGCTACTGTTATAAAGCGGAGGTGGATTTCCCCCCCCGCTCTGAGAACTAACACCGAAACATCCAAAAAGGAGTACCTCACCTTGTAATCTGTAAAAGGTGTGTGTGAAGTGGTGTGACCTGCTCTTCAGCAACCTCTAGTGGTTAAATACAAAATAAATCCCTGACACTCACTCTAAAATCAACACGTAACAATTTATTTATCTATCTAACAGTGAGCAAATTAACTAAACTATTAGTAAACTGAATAAATCCCTTCGAACTATTAACTATTCCCGAATAAAACAAGGTTCTAATGGTATGCTGTTCAGATAAATACAAGTCCCACTCATTAACAATAGAATTTAGTCACTCTCTTAAATACAACCAGGTGCTGTGCCTTCCGGATTATTCTGGGTCTTCTCTGTTGATTCTTCTGTCTGGAGCTTCTTTGTTCTTTGGTACCTTTGCTATCTACATGGCGCTTTCTCTAAGACATAGATGAAGCTATGAGAGACAGCGATTCTCTCTTTCCAGAGAGCTAAGAGCTGTTAACTCTGGCAGATGACAGTTTCTCCCCTCTCTTTGTCTCCCTACCCCCTTCTTTTAATCCCGTGATGACGTATCAATATTTCTTACAATAGGATTGGCCCTAGGTTGTCAAAACCATCAGATTTAAATTTGATAGGTTTTTGGTATCTAAGTGCCTGATTTAAATTGATTGGCTAAATTCAAAAGTCTGTTGTCTTGGTAAAACTGCTGCTTGGTCTTTCGATATTAATGTTTCAGTTTGGGCTCTCTGTGTACTTGCAGTTTAAATCTCTAAGCGCAGAAAAAGCACCACCTTTTAACAGGACCATGCTATGCTTGCCCCGTGCGCCCCCCCCCCCCCCACCCACCCACCCACCCACCCCAGCATTTTACATATTTTACACACACCAAATTCTAACATCCTACCTCCCAATCTACAATTATTCTACCCAACTTTGCAACACCACACTCCGGCGCCTGTTCGGGTGCACTCAGGGGGAATTTAGCATGGCCAATGCACCTTAAGCACGTCTTTTGGACTCACGTGATGCTGGATTTCCAGTCTTTTTGCACTTCAGGACAGAGATCCTGACAGCTGTGTTTAGAGAAGGATATATCCTCAAAACAGCAAAGCCTCAGAGAGGTAAACCCATTCTCTGACAGCTTCCAATCTCCAGACTTCAGAGAGGGGAAAAGGAGAGAGACACTGCTCTCTCTCCGTTCCTGGCACTTTCCCAAAAGAATAGCGCTTCGACAGCAGAAACTCCAACTCCAGAGAGGGGGAAAAACATTGCTGTCTCTCTCAGCTCCAAGCAGCTTCTGAAAATTAAACTAATACTGGACTTCTCTGTGAAAATACCGCTGTCCCTAGTCATATGACCTGACTTGTCAAACACCCCCAATCAAGTTCTGTTCTGACATCCTAGGGGAATTCTAAAACAACAGAACACTGCATTAGTTCAGATTAAAACCAATATAATGTCAATTATACTGCTTCAGTAACAATAAAGGACACCGACTACAGGCACCAGAGTGCCGAAAAAAATCCCAGGGTCTGCTAAAACACCCTGCAGCAAAACATGATTAAAATACATTTCTTTAAGGCACAGTATCGTCACAGTCATTTCTTTTATGCCTTTTATTTCCTCGCCAATTTTCCTGTCTCCTGTTTAACCTTTACATATGTTTTAAACACTTTTCCCAGATTTCATTATAACTCTTCTAGTTTCTTGTCCAACTTTGGGATTTTTGCCAAATATTTTTTCTGATATTTCCCTAGAATTTCTTTTAGTTCCTCAATTACGCTCAATGTGACTTGTTTCCGAGGATAGATAACAATAAAATCTATGGCTCTCATTTTACCGGCGCTCCCGCCCTGAAATCGGGGCAGGCGAGGCTCGCAGAATGGCGTTTCCCATTGGCCTCGGGCACGATCTGAAGAGCCTCAGGTGGGAATGTCAGTAACATTCCGGCCCATGTGTCCAACTCTGGCTTGGACTTCTGGTTTAAAACATAATATTGAATGGTGGATATGCCAAATTTCAGACCCATAACTTATTTCTGCTTCATTGGTTTATTTATTAATGTCACAAGTAGGCTTACATTAACACTGCAATGAATTCCCCAGTCGCCCCAGTCCCAAGCGGCGCTTGTTCAGATACACTGAGGGAGAATTTAGCATGGCCAATCCACCTACTGGTACTGTTCACACTGTAAGATCCATTTCCCATGGATCCTACTGCTTCATATGTCCTTTCATTATCTACCACCCGCCAGGTACAATTTACATCTGTATTGGATTTAAAACCACATTTTGTCTTGTCAGTATATAAAGCAGTGGTTCCCAAAGGGTGCGGCGCGCCACACTGGCGCGGCGAGAGAGGATGGCAAGTGTGGCGGGAAGATTCAAGGACAATCAAAGAAACATTGGATAGATATTTTTCCAAAGTGAGAGCAAGAGCCTCAAGTGATGCTGAGGACGATGTCCCATGATCATATTATAAAGTAGTTGTGTTCTATGTTATGAATCAAGCACTGCCAGGAGTTGTTTTTTTTTAAATGTATTTCTTATCAATAAAAAGTTCGGTGTGGAGCGAGCAAATTTTTATTCCGAAAGTGCGGCCCAGTGAAAAAAGTTTGGGAACCACTGATATAAAGGATAAGGGCATATTACTAGTTGGTCTGTTCTTTGGCATCGATCAAGTCTAGATTCTAATAATTCTCCATTGCTTTCTATTCCATACGGTAAAATTCCTTCAAGACTCATCTACATTTCTAAATGCTTCTTACCTGACGAACCTATATTATCAACCTTCAATACTTTCATACTCTGCCTTTTGTGGGTAATCTTAACACCATTCCTACAGCTCTGGTAGTGGTTCCTGTACAACCTTTATTCAACCAAACACATGGTAATTTTCTCAACTGGCACATGCTAATGTTACCATGGTAATGGCCTGGCTGTGTTATCACTCAATAACATTTTACTATCATTCATCTCACTAAATTTGTTGTTCTCCTCCCTCTGTCACACTTCCCTGGTTTTGATGCATATCATTCAGTAACTTCTTAATCTGGTGGATCAGAGAGTCCTTAATTTACTATCCAGATTTTGTACACCTCGGGTGTTTACGGCAGACATCGCTACTCCGTGTGCTCCTAATGCACCTTCTACGATTGCTTGCCTTACCCATTTAGCATTTCCCTGCACTTTTATTTGACCGATCTCTTGCTTAAACAGACGACCCATTAACTTATCGTATAACTGACTTAAAACCTTAGCACACCAAAATGGCAATTGGATATCTGTGATATTTAAAACCATGGGTATTAATTTGTTCTGAATATTACTGCATAATTAAAAAGCCTGTCTCCCCGAACACCAATCCATTTGGTGACCCTTCTATTTGCTCAGGAAATCTGTTATCAGTTTCAGTTGGTTCTGTATATACAGTCGTATTAAAGGCTTCAGTCAGGGTCTGGGTGGTTGATGTGGATTTGGGCTTCTCATCCCATTCTGTAGATATTACTGTGTTTGCTCATCAAGGCTGTCGAGATTAATCTACAATTTTGTGTACTTTTGTAGGGTCAGCATATTTACTATAAACTCCCTTTTAAAACATGCACCTTGCAGTGTTAATGTAAGCCTATTTGTGACTAATAAATAAACTTTAGAACAAAAGAAGGGGTGGCATGGTGGCACAGTGGTTAGCACTGCTGCCTCACAGCGCCAGCGACCTGGGTTCGAATCCCAGCTTGGGTGACTGCCTGTGGGGAATCTGCATGTTCTCCCTGTGTCTGCGTGGGTTTCCTCTGGGTGCTCTGGATTCCTCCCACAGCCTGAAAGATGTGCTGGTTAGATGAATAGGCCATGCTAAATTCTCCCTCAGTGTACCCGAACAGGCACCGGAGTGCGGCGACTAGGGGATTTTCACAGTAACTTCATTGCAGTGTTAATGTAAGCCTACTTGTGGCTAATAAAAAAACTTTACTTTTACTTTACCTAGTTGAAATGTTAACTGTTGCCAAAATGGTGCCCAGACTCATCCCAATAGTATCCCTCCTTCAGGAGTGATGCTTCAATGTACATAAGGTCGGGAAACTCTGTGGAACAATTGAGACATACTTGCTCATTTCAAGGAATCTTAACAATCATATACATATATGATGAGGCAATGGCCTAGTGGTATTATCGCTAGACTATTAATCCAGAAACTCAGCGAACACTTCGGGGACCCGGGTTCAAATCCTGTCACGGCAGATGGTGGCATTTGAAATCAATAAAAATCTGGAATTAAAGTCTGCTGATGACCATGAAACCATTGCCGATTGCCGGAAAAACCCATTTGGTTCATTAATGGTCTTCAGGGAAGGAAATCTGCCATCCTTACCCGCTCTGGCCTACATGTGACTCCAGACCCACACCAATGTGATTGACTCTGAAATGGCCGAACAAGACACTCAGTTCAAGGACAATTAGGGACGGGCAACAAATGAATTTTTAACAAATTATCTCAATACACCAAGTATAAACCCCATTGGGCCCTTTGGTTTGTATGTGCAATGTCGGGAATGGTCCACTGTAGGGGCCTGAAAGCGATTATTTTATATTTCTCTTAGGTTTTAGACTGTATACAGGCACTGGCAGAGCTAGCAGTAAGGAGTCAAATGATAACTTACACACACACACAATGCAGTAAGAGAATTAAACAAGTAACTCTGATTTTTAAAACATATAAGCATAATACATATAAATACATATAAATGTATTTCAAGTGTTTTACTGTGATTATACACTTTGGCCAATGCAAGTTACTGAAAGGCATGATGGAAAAGGAAAAACATTTAGAGCTAATGGCCTGGGAACCCATTGGCTAGCAAACTCACATCTGGGAGATTCTTATGAGGGAACACATTTTCCAACAATAATGAATCGGTCCAGTCACTGCCCAGACACAGAATAGATATGTCCCTGGACACAGGAACCCATGTCATAGAGTCATAGAGGTTTACAGCATGGAAACAGGCCATTCGGCCCAACTTGTCCATGCCGCCCTTTTTTTAAAAACCCCTGAGCTAATCCCAATTGCCCGCATTTTGCCCATATCCCTCTATACCCATCGTACCCATGTAACTATCTAAATACTTTTTAAAAGACAAAATTGTACCTGCCTCTACTACTACCTCTGGCAGCTTGTTCCAGACACTCACCACCCTCTGTGTGAAAAAATTGCCCCTCTGGACACTTTTGTATCTCTCCCCTCTCACCTTAAACCTACGCCCTCTAGTTTTAGACTCCCCTACCTTTGGGAAAAGATATTGACTATCTAGCTGATCTGTGCCCCTCATTATTTTATAGACTTCTATAAGATCACCCCTCAACCTCCTACGCTCCAGAGAAAAAAGTCCCAGTCTATCCAGCCTCTCCTTATAACTCAATCCATCAAGTCCCGGTAGCATCCTAGTAAATCTTTTCTGCACTCTTTCTAGTTTAATAATATCCTTTCTATAATAGGGTGACCAGAATTGCACACAGTATTCCAAGTGTGGCCTTACCAATGTCTTGTACAACTTCAACAAGACGTCCCAACTCCTGTATTCAATATTTTTAGTCAGCTTGGCAGTGAGCCAGTGGGAACCTCCACTTTGGCCATTACGGTAGCGTCTGCTGTAACCAGGCAATGGGAAAGTAGCTTTAACCAAGAAGGGAGTTAACGTCCGGGTTTTAATGGATGAATGAGAAACCATCATGCTGGATTATACAATGCAGTTGGCTGAGGTATTTGACAAAGATTTGTATTGATGTGTGTATATTAAATGAAATTAATTTTAAACAAATGAAGGGCGGGAAATCTGATTTCAAAAATGTATAACTGTTCTACTTTTACTGATAACTTCAGAACTTGTCCGAGAGGTCCGGGCACTCTGTATCTGTAACCATCGAGATAACTTCTCCCATTGATCACTGGTCTTTAATAAAAGTTTTAGCTTTATACATTGGTTTCCTGAGTCTCACTGCCATCTTGTCGAAACCCTGCTAACAGGGCTGCCTTGACTTTCTGATACATTCCGAGTTAATGCCTTACAATGTCCAGACATCTTGACATAACTCCTGTATTCGGTTGTATCTGTTGATGCTATTACTCCATTGGTTCTGAAAATCAGCAAGCTCATGATGATAACAGACATTTTCCAGTCCATTTCTCACTTTATTTACCAATCCTTTGAATCAAAATAATACCTGCTGCTGTTTACAGTTTGTGGTCCTCTCCTTGGAGGAGGCAGTGGTGGGGTATATCGGATGGTTGTCTCCTTGCCTTTCTGTGAGTTATTTGGGGTTCCCCTCCCTGTTTTTGGTGATTTATCAGCAGTAAGGGTGGCTGTGCTGAGATTATAACATAGGAACATAAGAACTAGGAGCAGGAGTAGGCCATCTGGCCCCTCGAGCCTGCTCCGCCATTCAATAAGATCATCGCTGATCTTTTCATGGACTCAGCTCCACTTACCCGCCTGCTCATCATAACCCTTAATTCCTTCACTGCTCAAAAATCTATCGACCCTTGCCTTAAAAGCATTATCCTCACAGGTCCTTGATTTTGGGGTGTAACTGGTGGGGTCAGTAACATAGGAATGAAGTGCTCTTCCATACCATCGATCATGACCTGATAGAAGTGACAATGTTGTCCCTCTCCGTGGAGTTTTGGCTGATTTATTATATGATACCATGGCAACTTGTCACTGTCTGCAAGTGCTTTGCACATGGAAGGAGTGCCTTTGTCTATGATAGGAAATGGTCTGGTGTACCTTGGTGACAAGAAACACCCAGGCTGATCGACTCTGTAACTTTCTGGCCCATTTCAAGTTCTTTCACATTGATTGTGGCATCAGGACAAGTAATTCTATTTCCCTTGGAGGATTGCAATGGGCTATAACTTGAACAATTTCACACTGGGGGCCTTCAGTTTTATCCCAAATCCATTTCAGAAATGCAGCAGATGGCATTGTCTTTCTGTCAGTGGACACAAACTCTCGGGTTGCTGATAAAGGTAAGAAATCTGTTAGGCTGCTGCACACACACATCCTGACTGGATAGATAGTAGCTGGTGACGGAAAATCCTCTACATAGCTAACCATGAACCATGGCTGCTAATTCAGCCGCTTATGCGCTTATTGAAGCTAATTCTGTCACAGGTTTGACGTGTGATCTTCAACGTAAATACTACAACCTGTTTCTCAGATACCATCTTCCATCATGGAGGACTCAGCAAGGAAAATTGAATTTTAGGTCCAGTTAGCCTCTCGGAACCACCACCCGCACCTCTACCCCCCGCCCACCCCCCCACACCCCCCCACCCCCGCTTTAATTTTAATTTTGGGCCCCTGGGCACATTTACTGCTAAAGGGCTACCTTCATGTGTCATCCCGTGATAAATAAGTTTGTCCTCTAAGAATGGTTTGTGTGAATTTGTGTAACTGAGATATCTCGACCCTGAAGCAAGTGTCCATCAGGCAATGTGATTTTGGCTGACTATGCCATTCTTTTATACATCCATCCAGTAGGATGGGGGTGTGCTCTGTCAGAATAGTGAGGGGATTTAAACCTATAAATGTAATAAAATACCAGACAGCCCAAAATACTGCCAAAAGCTGGATCTCACACACAGAAAACCTGTTCCACTGGAGGTAATTGCCGTGAAGCGCTGGCAACAGGCACAAGTTGGCTACGTTTTTCCTGCAACAGAACAGTAAGTAGTCTCACAACACCAGGTTAAAGTCCAACAGGTTTATTTGGCAGCACGAGCTTTCGGAGCGCTGCCCCTTCGTCAGGTGAGTGGAGGATTTGTTTCACAAACAGGGCATATATAGACACAAACTCAATTACAAGATAATGGTTGGAATGCGAGTCTTAACAGGTAATCAAGTCTTTACCGGTACAGACAATGACAGTGGAGAGAGGGTTAAGCACAGGTTAAAGAGATGTGTATTGTCTCCAGTCAGGACAGTTAGTGTGATTTTATAAGCCCAGGCAAGTCGCGGAGGTTACAGATAGTGTGACATGAACCCAAGATCCCGGTTCAGGCCGTCCTCATGTGTGCGGAACTTGGCTATCAGTTTCTGCTCGGCGGTTCTGAGTTGTCGTGTGTCTTGAAAGCAACGGAACCGCAGAGATTATCGAGTGAGTTGCTAATTCCAAAGCAAAGGGAGATTCTGGGTTGGGAAGCGGTGAAGCTGGTGTCCGTGCGAGAACCTGTTTAAACTCTTGAATTGCCTGCGCACAATCGGGCACCCATTGCCACTTGGCAAGTTTCTTTAAAAGTTCAGACAATCATAGAAATCATAGAAACCCTACAGTGCAGAAGGAGGCCATTCGGCCCATCGAGTCTGCACCGACCACAATCCCACCCAGGCCCTACCCCCACATATTTACCCACTAATCTACGCATCCCAGGATTCTAAGGGGCAATTTTTTTAACCTGGCCAATCAACCTAACCTGCACATCTTTGGATGTGGGAGGAAACCGGAGCACCCGGAGGAAACCCACACAGACACGAGGAGAATGTGCAAACTCCACACAGACAGTGACCCGAGCTGGGAATCGAACCCGGGACCCTGGAGCTGTGAAGCAGCAGTGCTAACCACTGTGCTACCGTGCCGCCTATGTGACAATGGTGTCGCCTTTGTGACAAATCCATCAATGTGATTTCTACAGTAACCTAACAACCCTAAAAAAGCACCTTAAGTACGTCACATCTGTAGGGAGTGGTCGTTTTAAAATAGCACTGATTCTGCACTGGTCAATTTCTTTCTTTTCATGTTTTATCATTGTTTGTGTCTTTTTTAGATTTGCTTTCAGCCCAAGAGAAGTCAATAATTTGGCACAGTGGCACAGTGGTTAGCACAGTGCCAGAGACCCAGTTTCAATTCCCGGCCTGGGTGACTATGTGTAGTTTGCACATTCTCCCCATGTTTTTGTGGGTTTCCTCCGGGTGCTCTGGTTTCCTCCCACAGTCCAAAAAACGTGCTGGTTAGGGTGCATTGGCCATGCTAAATTCTCCCTCAGTGTTACCCGAACAGGTGCCAGAGTGTGGCGACTGGGGATTTTCACAGTAACTTCATTGCAGTGTTAATGTAAGCCTATTTGTGACACAAATAAATATACTGAATTCGTTGAACAATCCAAGATGTTTCACAACAGTTTCAGTTTGTAACAGGTTATCCACATACTGTCTTCAACATTCCAGCTTTGAGAATGTTTTAAGGTCATAAACTACCCACTGATGAAAAATTGAGGGTGAATTATGGAATCCCTGTGGGAGGCAGCTCCATGTAATACTGTTGCCTCTGAAAAGTAAAAGCAAATTTGTACTGACAATCACGGGTTAAAGGAATGGACTAGAAGCCGTGGCCAGGGCAGTTAAGAATTTTGTTTCTGGTTTCTTCATGGCTTCGGGACTGGTAGCAAATGTTTCTGTAACAAAAGGAGTGAAATTATTTAATTCTCTGTAATCAATTGTAAGATGCCATGACCCATCCGGCATTTTAACTGGCCAAATCAGAGAGGCATTGGGCAATGCGACCAGTCACAGAACTCCCTGGTCAAACCAACTTAGTAAGAAGTTTAACAACACCAGGTTAAAGTCCAACAGGTTTATTTGGTAGCAAAAGCCACACAAGCTTTCGGAGCTCCAAGCCCCTTCTTCAGGTGAGTGGGAATTCTGTTCACAAACAGGGCATATAAAGACACAAACTCAATTTGCATGAATAATGGTTGGAATGCGAATACTTACAGCTAATCAAGTCTTTAAGATACAAACAACGTGAGTGGAGAGAGCATCAAGACAGGCTAAAAAGATGTGTATTGTCTCCAGACAAGACAGCCAGTGAAACTCTGCAGGTCCAACTCAGTCAGAGGGTGGTGGGTGCGTGGAATCAGCTGCCGGTAGTGGTGGTGGAGGCGGATCCGATAGGGTCTTTTAAGAGACTTTTGGATAAGTTCATGGAAGTTAGTAAGATAGAGGGTTATAGGTAAGCCTAGTAGGTAGGGACATGTTCGGCGCAACTTGTGGGTCGAAGGGCCTGTTTGTGCTGTAGCTTTTCTATGTTCTATGTTCTAACTATCAATCACTCTGACTACATCTTGTTCTGCTCCTTTTGGAAAATGATACAGTTTTGGGGGTTCAGGGTCAGGTCTATCACCCAGCACATGAGCGCAGTCATGTTTATGAGTGGCAAAGACCAACTGGTTTGGATAAATTACAGACTGAACATCTTTGTTATCAGACATCTCGGATGCTCGAATCCACAATTCCCCAAACGAACAAATTCTTTCCCGATAAATTCCCATGGGAATGAGGCTCATGAGTTCTCTATCCATTCTCCATATGTAGCAGTTTGCCGGATCAAAAGACAATTTCAACACTAATATTAAATCAGATCCAAAAATATCTTCAGCTCCTGCTTGCAAATTAATGACCAGATGTGAACACTGGAGATTTCCAATCATAAACTCCAGACTTTGCAACAGTTCCTTTCATTGAATGAATGGAGACATTTCTTCACCCAGAGGGTGGTGAATGTATGGAATTCATTACCACAGTAAGTAGTTGAGGCCAAATCATTGTCTGATTTCAAGAAGAAATCAGATATAGCTCGAGGGGCTAAAGGGATCAAGGGATATGGGGGACGGGGGGCGGGGGGGGAGATCAGGATATTGAATTCAATGATCAGCCATGATCAAAATGAATGGTGGAGCAGGTTTGAAGAGCCAAATGACATAGAAACATAGAAGATAGGAGCAGGAGGAGGCTATTTGGCCCTTTGTGCCTGCTCCACCATTCATCATGATCATGGCTGATTGTCCAACTCAATAGCCTAATCCTGCTTTCTCCCCATAACCTTTGATCCCATTGGCCCCAAGTGCTATATCCAGCCACTTCTTGAATACATTCAATGTTTTGGCATCAACTACTTCCTGTGGCAATGAATTCCACAGGCTCACCACTCTTTGGGTGAAGAAATGTCTCCTCACCTCCGTCCCAAATGGTCTACCCCGAATCCTGTGACCCCTGGTTCTGGACTCCCCCACTATCAGGAATATCCTCCCTGCACCTACCCTGTCTAGTCCTGTTAGAGTTTTTTAAGTCTCTATGAGATCGTCCCTCATTCATCTGAACTCCAGTGAAAACAATCCTAACCTAGTCAATCTCTCCTCACTCATCAGTCCTGTCATCCCCGGAATCAGCCTGGTAAACCTTCGCTGCACTCCCTCGAGAGCAAGAACATCCTTCCTCAGAAAAGGAGACCAAAACTGCATATGATACTCTAGGTGTGGCCTCACCAAGTCCCTGTATAATTGCAACAACACATCCCTGCTCCTGTACTCGAAACCTCTCACAACGAAGGCCAACATGCCATTTGCCTTCTTTACCGCCTGCTGCACCTGCATGCTTACCTTCAGTGACTGGTGCACAAGGACACCCAGGTCCCGCTGCACACTCCCCTCTCCCCATTTACAGCCATTCAGGTAGTAATCTGCCTTCTTGTTTTTGCTTCCAAAATGAATAACCTCACATTTATCCAAGTTATACTGCATCTTCCATGGATTTGACCACTCACCCAACCTGTCCAGATCATGCTGAAGGATCTCTGTAACCTCGCCACAGTTCACTCTCCCACCCAACTTGGTATCATCTATAAACTTTGAGATGTTATATTTTGTTCTCTCATCCAAATCATTAATATATATTGTGAATAGCTGGAGTCCCAGCACTGATCCCTGTGGCACCCTACTAGTTACTGCCTGCCAATTTGAAAAGGACCCATTCATTCCTACTCTTTGTTTCTTCTCTGCCAACCAGTTTTCTATCCATCTCAATCCACTTCCCCCAATCCTATGTGCTTTAATCTTGCATGATAACCTCCTCTGCGGGACTTTGTCAAATGCTTTCTGAAAGTCCAAATATACCACATTGACTGGTTCCCCCTTGTCAACTCTACTAGTTACATCTTCAAAGAATTCCAACGTATTTGTCAAGCATGATTTTCCCTTCATAAATCCATGCTGACTCTGTCTGATCCTGCCACTGCTTTCTAAATACTCTGCTATAAAGTCCTTGATAATTATACAGTCCTTGATAATTATACAGAACCCCATGCATGCCTGGCATTCTCTCTTCCACGTTCTTCCTTCGGGAAAAAGATACAAAAGTCTGAGGTCACGCATGCAAGAACAGCTTCTTCCCTGCTGCTGTCAGACTTTTGAATGGACCTACCTCGCATTAAGTTGATCTTTCTCTACACCCTAGCTATGACTGTAACACTACATTCTGCACTCTCTCCTTTCCTTCTCTATGAACGGTATGTTTTGTCTATGTAGCGCACAAGAAACAATACTTTTCACTGTATGTTAATACATGTGACAATAATAAATCAAATCAAACCAAATCAAAATCAAATCAAATAATGGATTTGAGAATTTTCCTCACTACTGATGTTAGGCTATCTGGTCGAGAATTCCCTGTTTTCTCTGGACTCCATTTTTGAACATTGGAGTGACATTAGCTACCCTCCAATCTGCAGGGACTGTTCCAGAATCTATAGAATCCTGGAAGATGACCACCAATGGATCCACCTTTTCTAGAGTCACTTCCTTAAGTACTCTGGGATGTAGATTATCAGACCCCTGGGGATTTATCCGCCTTCAATCCCATCAACTTTCCCAGTACCATTTCTCTACTAATGTTAATCATCCTCAGTTCTTCCCTCTCACTAAATCTTGCATTCTCCAACATTTCTAGCATCTGATTTGTGTCCTCTTTTGTGAAGACAGAACCAAAGTATGTATTCAGTTGTTCGGCCATTTCTTTGTCCCCTATTACACATTCCCCCATTTCTGTCTGTAGAGGACCTACATTTGTCTTCACCAACCTCTTTCTCTTCACGTATCTATAGAAACTCTGAGTGTCAGTCTCTAAGTTCCCTGCAAGCTTCCTTTTGTACTGTATTTTCCCCGTCTTAATCAATCTCTTGGTCCTTCTTTGCTGAATTCTAAACTGCTCCCAATCCTCAGAGCTAATGTGTACCAGAGAGACATTACTCTGTACATCCCTCTGTCACTCTAGAAAATAGGTCTTACCCCTTCTCATGGTTGACCTGAGTTTTCCTGTGCCTTTCTCTTTGTGGGATTTTCCAGCCGGGCTCATCCCAACACTGAAAAATCCCGCCCAAGGTCAACGGACCTTTCCATGGTCCGCCTCTCGCTCTCTCCGATTCCCATGGTGGATGGAACGGAAAATTCACCCCTCTGACTCAGACAGATCCCGGATCTGCATTCAGCTATCTACAGACCATCTAGCTCAGCGACCCTGACACTATAAATACTCCCTTTTCTCACTCAAGGAATCTCTCAGTTGACCTTTTACTCTCTGCACAGTCTTTTCTCTCTCTCTCTCATGGTAGCAGTTAATTTAACGATAATTTGTATCTATCAATGTTGGGCTTCTGGCCTCATTGTGAAAAAAATATCCAATTTTAAGGCAGGTCCACCCAGGAATGCAACGTTGACTGCGACCCGCATTCCAGCAGATTGATAGACTTAACAGCGTTATTCTTGAATCAAATCACTTCTTTATTAACCAAAATATAAAATCCCAATGCTCATCACTACTATCCCCTGTTTAAAACACACCAATCATTCTCCCTTCCTTTGTTACCACCATAAGTTCCTCAGCTTGGGTTTAAAACAACAATAATTATCGAATGACTTCTAGTGAAGTTGTGGAGATGTCACCACCTAACCGTCCTGACCAGGCACGAACAGAGATCAAACTCCATCTTCAAGCCGAAAGTTGAGGCTCCCATCCACAATGGTAATCGATGATTTGGCTAAGTCTCTGACAATATTTATATCTTCCCTGTGACCGTCTGTCTGTTTGCAGTTCTTCTGCTCTTTGACAAATTGCCACAGCGGCACGGTGGCACAATGGTTAGCACTGCTACCTCACAGCACCAGAGACCTGGGTTCAATTCCCGGCTCAGGTCGCTGTCTGTGGTTGCACATTCTCCCCGTGTCTGCATGGGTTTCCTCCGGGTGCTCCGGTTTCCACCCACAGTTCAAAGACGTGCTGGTTAGGTGCATTGGCCATGCTAAATTCTTCCTCAGTGAACCTGAACAGATGCTGGAGTGTGGCGACTAGGGGATTTTCATAGTAACTTCATTGCAGTGTTAATGTAAGCCTACTTGTGCCTAATAAATAAACTTTAACTGTAGATGTCCATGTTACTGGCCTCCCATCTTTCAGTTATTATCTCTTACTTCCCGTGTGATGGGTGATTGTTTACAAACACTTGCCCATTTCACATCGCTGGCACCTCAAACTGATAATGATCACATTTTCCAGCTAATTTTCCAGCAACATTTGGGCCTGGGCCACACAACAAATGTTGGCCTAGCCAGTGACACCGATATTCTACGAATGAACCAAAAAAAATCATTCTATAATGTAGAAAATTTCAAAATCCAGAAATGATTTAGTCCAAAGCATTCAGGCCTGAAGAGTTTACAATGTAGTGAGTTACTGATGACATACATCGTATTTCAGGATTACTCTTAAACTTTAAGTTCAAGGGTAAGTTGCGGGCAACACGATGGCACAGTGGTTAGCACTGCTGCTTCACAGCGTCAGTTCAATTCCAGCCTCGGGTCACTGTCTGTGTGGAGTTTGCACGATCTCCCCGTGTCTGCGTGGGTTTCCTCCAGGTGCTCCGGTTTCCTCCCACACTCCAAAGATCTGCAGGTTAGGTGGATTGGCCATGCTAACTTCTCCCTTAGTGCCAGGGGACTAGCGGGGTGAATGCATGGGGTTACAGGGATAAGGCCTGGGTGGGATTGTTGTCAGTGCAGACTCAATGGGCCAAATGGGATTCTATGATTCTAAGAAGAACAATTAGAAGTCTTTAAAGAGAAATCAATCCTCTCATGGTTTGTTGCTCAGAAATTAATTCGGGAAATGATACTTTACTCCCAGTGGCAGCAGTGAGGGAGCACTGCACTGTAATAGGGACCATCTTTCAGATGGGGCATTAAATTAAGCCCCCAATTGTCCTCTCAAGAGGGTGTAAACGATCCCGTGGCAATATTTTGATTTTTCCTTGGTAACCTGTGACAACTTTTATCCGTCAAGCAACATTGCTAAAATACATTTTATCTGCTCATTATCATGTTGCTGTTTGTGGGATCTTGCTGTGCACAAATTGGCTGTAACACTTCTTCCAGTGACGACACTTCAAAGAGTTTCTCATTTGCTCTGAAGCTCCTTGCCATGTCCCAGGCTCAGAAAGATGCTTCATTGAAGCAAGTTGTTTCATTCTGAAAGTGTTAATGTTCAAAGGCGCATCAGTAATTGTAGAATACCGCAGTGTCTGCAGGAACAGTTACCTCCTAATCACTCAGCAATTGGAGATCCGTTGCAAAGTGTTATTCAGGATTGTGCTATTGACTTGGTGTAAGGCACTCCCCCTGCTGCTAACGTCACCCTGGTTGATGGGAAATATCATCTTCCAGGAATGTCCTTGAGCGTTGAAAAGAGAGGTAACCCTGTCTCACGATCTTCAACATTTACTTCCTTTTTGGTAAGTGGGCAACACTGACAGGCCAGGGATTATCACCGATCCCTAATTACTGTACAGGTAATTAAGAGTCAATTGTACCCTGTGGGAAGAGAGTCACATAGAGGTCAAACTCAATAGTTAGTGGTTCCCCTCGCAACATGATTAATGGTGAACTCCAAGAGATTGGACATAAATATCCTGAAATATAATCAGAATCTCCCCATTAGACAACCACGGGACTCCTTATCCATGATTTCCAACACCCACCATTAGTGGCCACACTTCAGCTGTGTAGACTGCTCAGGGCTTTGACAACAATATGGACACATATTTTGTTGAGTGGTTATGCAAGCTTGAGGGCTTTATGGCACATTCCCATTTCAATTCTTTATGCTCCTACATTCTGGAATTCCCTCCCTAAACCTCTCCATCTGTTGTTCCAGTGAAGAGAAACACTCATTGGACCCAAAGCAGGTTCACATAACACGGCAAACTAAGCCACATGAATAAGAATTTCTGATAGGTCAGGATAACAAGAAGAATCTAGCAACTCTGAATGCTGGTACAGGGAAATTAAATAACCAACAATAGCTTCTTATCATCCTTGAAGCAGAAGGTTAATGTCTTCAGCTTGTGAAAGGAAGTGAAGAGAGTTGGCAGTGATCCCAGTGATGTGTGTCAGAGGCAGGAATTAGCTGCATCCAACCTCATAGCTGGATGGATAATTGTATCTGGTCCCTAACACTCACCCAGTCCTCACTGTGGCTCCACGTGACTCCTTGTGCATGGCACCATCTATACCCTCATTCATAGGCCAGACCAGATGAGGGCAGCATATGAGCTGGTGTCCAGATGAAGGAGAATGTCTCTCTCCAACCATCCCTCTTCAGTGCAAAGCAAAAATGCTGCCGTGACAGAGATATAGCATGGTATCTCTTACAAAAACTATCAGTACAGATGTGTAGACAACTGCAAAGTTCATTGGCACCGGGCACGGAAGATGCTGCGAATCATCCGCTGCTATTGACGGCAGCTCCACTGATCTTGCCTTGTCCTGCCACCAGGAAGAGACAAGCAAGACCGAGGGAAGGGGGTCTAAAACAATCATCGCCGTTGAAGTCAACCCACATGCGATGTGTTTTTGTGTCTATAGCTTCGCGACTCCTTCACACACATCCTGCCGGGGGGGCGGACGGCCTTCATCCCAGTGGGCCGCAAGATTGAAATCAGGCTTGTTCACTAACCGTGACCCCAGGAATGAGATTGAACACATTTAATACACGCCGAATATTTCATGACCCTCAGATACTCCCTGAAAGGGGAGTTAGGGATGGGCAATAGATGCTGGCCCAGTGACACTCATGCCCATTGAATGATTTTTTAAAAACCTTCATCACCCTGACGAAGGGTCACTCAGACTGGAAACATTGGCTCCATTTTCTCTCCACAGATGCTGTCAGACCTGCTGAGATTTGCCAGCATTGTCTGTTTTTGTGTCTGGAACCTCTTGTCAGGCGATTCCCTGGAAAGGTGGGATACTTGTTCTTCTGAATGCAGTCGAGAAATATCTGAGGGCAGAAGTCTATTTTTCTTTATACTTCTTCCTTCTGTGCCTCATGACGTGAAACCAATGAGTCACTGAGGTTGTTGAGGCATTTAATACACTTAGTGGGAGTGGCTGCAGTGCAGAAGACACAAAATTGGCAGGACTTGCAGATAGTGAGGAGCATTGTCAGAAGCTACAGAAGGATATAGATAGGCTGGAAATTTGGGCAAAGAAATGGCAGATGGAGTTCAATCCTGATAAATGCGAAGTGATGCATTTTGGTAGAAATAATGTAGGGAGGAGCTATACGATAAATGGCAGAACCATAAAGGGTGTAGATACGCAGAGGGACCTGGGTGTGCAAGTCCACAGATCCTTGAAGGTGACGTCACAGGTGGAGAAGGTGGTGAAGAAGGCATATGGCATGCTTGCCTTTATAGGACGGGGCATAGAGTATAAAAATTGGGGTCTGATGTTGCAGATGTATAGAACGTTGGTTCAGCCGCATTTGGAATACTGCGTCCAGTTCTGGTCACCACACTACCAGAAGGACGTGGAGGCTTTGGAGAGAGTACAGAGGAGGTTTACCAGGATGTTGCTTGGTATGGAGGGGCTTAGTTATGAGGAGAGATTGGGTAAACTGGGGTTGTTCTCCCTGGAAAGACGGAGGATGAGGGGAGACTTAATAGAGGTGTATAAAATTATGAAAGGCATAGATAGGGTGAACGGTGGGACGCTTTTCCCACCGTCACGTTCACGAGGGGTCATAGGTTCAAGGTGAAGGGGGGGAAGTTTAACCCAGATATCAGAAGGACATATTTTACACAGAGGGTGGTGGGGGCCTGGAATGCGCTGCCGGGCAAGGTGGTGGAGGCGGACACACTGGGAACGTTTAAGACGTATCTAGATAGCCACATGAACGGAGTGGGAATGGAGGGATACAAAAGAATGGTCTAGTTTGGACCAGGGAGCCGCACGGGCTTGGAGGGCCGAAGGGCCTGTTCCTGTGCTGTATTGTTCTTTGTTCTTTGTTCTTTGATAAACACCAGGATCAGAATCTCAACGGTGCCCTTCGCCTGATGTTCAGGCAACAGAACATCACCACAAATATTAATTTCTCTTTTTCCAAGGGGGCTGTAGATTATGTTGCAGTTGTTTTCATCTCTGGTTAGACCCCATCAAGAGGACAGAGTTCAAGGCACCCCAGGAAGGATATACTGGCCTTGGGAGTGGCTGCAGTGCAGTAGATTAATGGTGATTCAAGTGAGGTGTTTAAGATGGGAGTTTACAGAAGAGATAGAGAGAAACTGTTTTCTCAGGTGGGAGTGAGGGGAGGAGTGGGGGGAGGAGGTTTGTCGGGGGAGAGTCCAGAACAAAGGGACCAACTCTGAGAATTGGAGCGAAACAGTTCGGGGGTGATGTTGGGGAGTACTTCTTCACACAAAGGGGAGTGGAAGTCTGCAAGTTTCTTACAAATACAATTCTGGGGCTGAGAGTCACCATGGAAATTCAAAGCTCAGATTAACAGATTTTTCTTTGCAAAGGATGTTGAAAGTTATGGAACTGAGGAGTCCAGATGGAGTTAAGGTACAAATCAACCATTAAATGGCGGAATGGGAAGGAGGGGCCGAATGGTCTGCTCCTGCTCCTATATTCTCTTGTTGGATGTTGAAGAACCGGCAGTGTCTTTTCATCCTGTACCTTCTGTTTCAACCCCATCTCACCACTCGAACTAGCCCCACCACTGCCATACTGATTGGCCAGATTGTGGCATTAACAAAGGAGAGTTTTTAAGAACAAAGAACAAAGAAAGTCACAGCACAGGAACAGGCCCTTCGGCCCTCCAAGCCTGCACTGACCATGCTCCAGCCTGAACTAAAATCCCCTACCCTTCCGGAGACCATATCCCTCTATTCCCATCCTTTTCATGTATTTGTCCAGACGCCTCTTAATAGTCGCTATCGTATCTGCTTCCACGACCTCCCCTGGCAACAGGTTCCAGGCACCCACCACCCTCTGTGGCAAAAAACTTGCCTCGTACATCTCCTTTAAACCTTGCCCCTCGCACCTTAAACCTGTGCCCCCTCGTAATTGACTCTTCCACCCTGGGAAAAACTTCTGACTATCCACTCTGTCCATGCCCCTCATAATCTTGCAGACTTCTATCAGGTCACCCCTCAACCTCCGTCGTTCCAATGAGAACAAACCAAGTTTTTCCAACCTCTCCTCATAGCTAATGCCCTCCATACCGGGCAACATCCTGGTAAATCTTTTCTGTACCCTCTCCAAAGCCTCCACATTCATTAGACTTTCTGAACTCCACAAACACCCAGGCTACGATTTCTCCTGGGTAAGCCCTGTTTTGTTATTGGCAAAGAGTTGGGTTGTTAGAATCACAAATAATAATATTTTCAGATGTTTCTGAGCAACCTATTACTTTTCTCTTGGTTAAAATTAAACAATGACAAGGTCCCCACCAGTTAGTTCCGTCGAGCTTTAGCATCGATCCTCATTAAGGTTAATTTGTCTCTGACAAAGTGAAATGGGTTTCCAGGAATGCTCCCTCATCTGACATTTACAGCCAAGGTCTAAAGCTGAACTCAGCATTATTTTAATTTTCTATCTGAAAGATTTTTACTCACGTCAAATGTTCTGCCCAAACTCTCAGAATCACGAGAAGCGTGATTTTTTATTCATGAGAAATTTTGTGTTGAATAACATGATTGATGAAGAAACCAAAGGACGTTCAGCACTCTTTCAAACACTCCGAGGTCCAATACTTGGCAGAGTAGGTACAGAGTAAATCTCCCTCTACACTGATCTATCAAACACTCCCAGGACAGGTACAGCACGGGGTTAGATACAGAGTAAAGCTCCCTCTACACTGTCCCCATCAAACACTCCCAGGACAGGTACAGCACGGGGTTCGATACAGAGTAAAGCTCCCTCTACACTGTCCCCATCAAGCACTCCCAGGACAGAAACAGTATGGGGTTAAATGCAGAGTAAAGCTCCATCTACACTGTCCCTATCAAACACTCCCTGGACAGGTACAGCATGGGGTTAGATACAGAGTATAGCTCCCTCTACACTGTCCTCATCAAACACTCCCAGGACAGGTACGGCACAGGATTAGATACAGAGTAAAGCTCCCTCTACACTGTCCCCATCAAACATTCCCAGGACAAGTACAGCACGGGGTTAGATACACAGTAAAGCTCCCTCTACACTGTCCCCATCAAGCACTCCCAGGACAGAAACAGTATGGGATTAAATGCAGAGTAAAGCTCCATCTACACTGTCCCTATCAAACACTCCCTGGACAGGTACAGCATGGGGTTAGATACAAAGTATAGCTCCCTCTACACTGTCCCCATCAAACACTCCCTGTACAGGTACAGCACGGGGTTAGATACAGAGTAAAGCTCCCTCTACACTGTCCCCATCAAACACTCCCAGGACAGGTACAGCACGGGGTTAGATACAGAGTAAAGCTCCCTCTACACTGTCCCCATCAAACACTCCCAGGACAGGTACAGCACGGGGTTAGATACAGAGTAAAGCTCCCTCTACACTGTCCCCATCAAACACTCCCAGGACAGGTACAGCATGGGGTTAGGTACGGAGTAATCCTCCATTTATAATTTAACATTATTCTACCAAAAACTCCAAAGGGCAGGTGCAGTAGTTGTTAGGTACATGGTAAAGCGATTATAGTTTTTATCACAAAAGTGTTTCTCAATTTACTGTATCTTTCTTGTGTACCAAACCCATGGGAATGGCCTTGTTGCTGTTTAACATTGGGCATACTGTGTTTAGTGAGACAAATCTGTCATTGATATGTTGCTGTCACAATGCTGAATTCTAGTGGCCAGATCTAAATAGCAAAGAATAAAATAAATAGTGTCATTAAAAGTGACCACGAATCCGTCAAAGAACAAAGAACAGCACAGCACAGGATCAGGCCAAAATAAAAGCAAATTACTGAGGATGCTGGAATCTGAAACCAAAAGAGAAAATGCTGGAAAATCTCAGCAGGTCTGGCAGCATCTGTAAGGAGAGAAAAGAGCTGATGTTTCGAGTCCAGATGATCCCTTTGTCAAAGCTTTGACAAAGGGTCATCTGGACAGGAACAGGCCCCTTGGCCCACCAAGTCAGTGCTGATATAGATGCCTCTCTAATGTAATATATTCTTGCCTCTACGTGGTCCATATCCCTCTATTCGATGCCTATTCATGTATCTATCCGGATGCCTCTTGAACGTTGTTATAGAATCTGCTTCCACCACCTCCTCTGGCAGCGCGTTCCAGGCACTCACCACCCTCTGTGTGAAACACTTGCCCCTTACATCTCTTTTAAACTTTCCCCCTCTCACTCCCAACCTCTGCCCCCGAGTAATTGACCCTTCAACCCTGGGAAAAAGACACTGACTATCCACTCTACCCAAGTCTGTCATAATCTTGTAAACCTCTATCAGGTCCCCCCTCACCCTCCGACGCTCCAATGAAAACAATCCAAGTTTGTTCAACCTTTCTTCATAGCCCATATCCTCCAAACCAGGCAACATCCTGGTAAATCTCTTCTGCACTCTTTCCAATGCATCAACATCCTTCTGATAGTGTGGCGACCAGAATTGTACACAATACTCCAAATGCAGCCTAACCAAAGTCTTATACAGCTGCAACATGATTTTCTAATTCCTATACTCAACACCCCAACCAATGAAGGCCAGCATGCCATACGCCTTCTTGATCAGTTTGTCCACCTGAGTTGCCACGTTCAAGGAACTGTGGATCTGCACGCCTAGATCCCTCTGTATGCTAATATTTCTAAGGGCTCTACCATTTACTGTATACTTTCCTTCTGCAGTAGACCTTCCAAATCACATCGCCTCACATTTGTCTGGGTTAAATTCCATCTGACTTCTTTCAGCTCAGGTCTCCAGCCGATTTATATCCTGCTGTTTCCTCTGACAATCCTCCTCACTATCCACTAATCCCCCAATCATCTGCAAATTTACTAATCAGACCACCTATATTTTCCTCCAAATCATTTATATATATTACAAACAACAGAGGCCCCAGCACTGATCCTTGTGGAACCCCGCTTGTCACAGACCTCCAGTTAGAAAAGTATGCTTCACTGTTACTCTCTGCTTTCTGTGCCCAAGCCAGTTTTGTATCCATCTTACCAGCTCACCTCGGATTCCATATGACTTCACCTTCTGTGTCAGCCGGCCATGACTTAACTAAAGTCCATGTATACAACATCCACTGCCCTGCCCTGGTCAATTTTTCTTGATACTTTCTCAAAGAACTCTATCAAGTTTGTGAGACACGACTTCCCCTTCACAAAACCATGCTTCCCATCGCTAATAAGACTATTCTCTTCCATCCTGTCCCTAAGAATCTTCTCCAATAATTTCCCCACCACTGATGTAAGGCTCACAGGCCTTTAATTTCCCAGATTGTCTCTTTGGCCCTTCTTAAACAGAAGAACAATGTTAGCTCCTCTCCAATCCTCTGGTACCTCGCCTGTGGCTAAAGAGGATACAAAGATTTTGGCCAAGGCCTCAGCAATTTCTCAGCCTCTCTCAGTATTCTGGGATAGACCCTATCTGGCCCTGGGTACTTGTCCACTTTAATGTTTTTCAAAACCTCCAATACTCCTCCCTTTTTATGTCAACATATCCTTTCTACATTCACCATCCACCACATCCTTTTCCTTTGTGAATACTGATGCAAAGTACTCGTTAAGGACCTCACCCACCTCATCTGGCTCCATACACAAATTCCCTCTACTGTCCTTGAGTGGACCTATCCTTTCCTTAGCTTACCCTCTTCCGCCTCATATACACATTAAAAGCCTTGGGATTCTTCTTAATCCTGCCTGCCAAGGACATTTCATGCCCCCTTTTTGCCCTCCTAAGTTCCTGTTTAAGCTCTATCCTGCTATCTTTGTATTCCTCAAGAGCCTTATCCGTTATCAATTTCCTGAAATTTATGTATGTCTCCTTCTTTTTCACTAAACTCACAATCTCTCTTGTCATTCAGGGTTCCTGAATCTTGCCAACTTTATCCTTCATGTTTACAGGGACATACTTGTCCTGAATTGTTAACAACTGACTCTAAGAAGACTCCCACATATCGGATGTGGATTTACCTTCAAACAGCCGCCCCCAGTCTACATTCCGTCGCTCCTGCCTAATACTGTCGTAGTTAACCTTCCCCCAGTTTAGTACTTCCACTCTGGGACTACTTCTATCCTTTTCTACAAGTATTTTGAAACTTATAGAATTGTGATCACTGTTTCCAACCCCCACTGAGACATCAATCACCTGTCTGGGCTCGTTTCCCAGAACCAGGTCTAAGATAGCCCCTTCCTGAGTTAGCCTATCTACATATTGCCTCAAGAAGCACTCTTGGACACACTGGACAAACTCTGCCTCGTCCAAGCTCCTGGCACTAAAGGAATCCCAGTCTATGTTGGGGAAGTTAAAATCGCCCGTCACAACCACCCTGTTGTTTTTACATCTTCCCACAATCTGCTGACATCTCAGTTCCTCCACTTCACGCTGGCTGTTGGGAGGTCTGTAGTACAACCCCAACAGTGCGATTGCACCGCTCTTGTTCCTGAGTTCTATCCATATGGCCTCACTGCATGATCCCACCAAGGTGTCCTCCCTCTGTATAGCTGTGGCATTCTCCCTAATCAGTAAAGCAACACCCCCACCTCTTTTGTCACCCTCTCTATCTCACCTGAAGCATCTAAATCCTGAAATGCTAAGCTGCCAGTCCTGCCCTTCTTTCATCCAAGTCTCTGGAATTGCTGCACACTATAGTTCCATGTAGTAATCCAAGCTTTAAATTCATCCGCCTTACCTGTCATATTCCTTGCATTAAAGCAAACACACCTCAGACCATCTGTCCTGTCATTTTTTGCTTTGATTTATTATTATCACATGTATTAACATACAGTGAAATGTATTGTTTCTTGTGCTCTATACAGACAAAGCATACTGTTCATAGAGAAGGAAAGGAGAGAATTCAGAATGTACTGCTACTGTTATAGCTAGGGTGTAGAGAAAGATGAACTTAATGCAAGTTGGTCCATTCAAAAGTCTGATGGCAGCAGAGGAGAAGCTGTTCTTGAGTCGGTTGGTATGTGTCCTCAGATTTTTGTATCTTTTTCCCGATGGAAGAAGGTGGAAGAGAGAATGTCCAGGGTGTGTGGAGTCCTTAATTATGCTGGCCGCTTTTCCAAGGCAGTGGGAAGTGTAGACAGAGTCAATGGATGGGAGGCTGGTTTGCGTGATGGATTGGGCTACATTCACGGTCTTGGACAGAGCAGGAGCTATACCAAGCTGTGATACAATCAGATACACTTTCCCTGTGTTTTATTCCTCTTAGCCTTACTGGACCCATTCACTGAGTTCTCCACAGTCTCTGTACTCTGTACTGTGGCCCTTTTTGATTTTGCTTTTGTCAGATTGTCATTAAAAGCCTAAAGGGTTCACTGATCCCCCCCAGGGAAGGGAAACTGCCGTCTGTTCCTGGAATGAGCCTGTATGTGATTCATCTACAGGACTGACTCTCCAAAATGGCCAAGGAAAATACTCGGGAAGTAGGAATGAACAATAAATACTGACCTTCCCAGCAATGCCCACACCCTGAGAAAGTACAGTGATAAAAGGTATTTGAAGCATTCCCATCTTCAACCCTCGGATGGGAAACTGGTGGTTCAGTTTGTCCACTTCTACTTTCTTCACTTATGGGACGTGGGTGTCGCTGGCTGGGGCAGCATTTATTGCCCATCTCTAATCACCCTTGTGAAGGTGGTGATGAGCTGCCTTCCTGAAGTGCTGCTGTCCATGTGGTGTAGGTACAGTGCTGTTATGGATCGAATTCCAGGATTCAGCCACAATAAAGGAATGGTGAGATATTTCCAAATTAGGATTGTGATCTCCTTACGTATCTTTGCTGCTTTGAAAATTGATTCAGAAGATGCTGAGTTAAATATTTACCCGGAGAGTTATTGGATCTCACACTGCGGGGATCCAGTTGCCCAAATAATTGATGAGACTTGATGGATCTTCATCCATCCAATGCAGGCACTTGTGATTTACCATTTGTTCTTCCACAGACTCTTTACAGTGCAGAAGGAGGCCATTCGGCCCATCAAGTCGACACTGGTTCTCTGAAAGAACATTTTACCCAGTCCCGCTCGCCTCCTTATCCCGTAACCTTGCACGTGCTTCCATTTCAGACAGCAATCCGATTCCCTTTGGAATACCCCGATCAAACCTGCCTCCCCCACCCCCTCAGGAAGTTCGTTCCAGACTCCAAACATCCTCTGGGTGAAGAGATTTTGCGATTCTACTCTCACAATTCCCACTGTCATTGACGCTGACTGTGTGAGTGTCTTAGCGTGGGGAATTATACAATTAACTAACAGAATCCAACAAGAAATATGAAAAGAATTTTACACTGAACCAAAATAATTGACCTCAATCTATACTGTTACTGATTCAGCAAATAATGAATAATAGAGTATTGTGACCCTGCCAATCACGACCCTCGCTTTCTATAATACAGTGCTGATATAATCGCAAGGTTACAATCGCAAGGATGGAGCCAAGGAACAGCTGGAGGTAACCAGCAAGCATCTATTTTGCAAAGTAACCAAGAAGAACATTCAGCAACCCTGGTGTGAAGAGCTGATAATGTAATAAAAACACAGGTTCAGGGAAGCTTTGCTTTGAACCAACTTCAAGTATTGATTGATATCCACAAGTGAGTGCTCGCTCACTCCAACATGTTGCCTGCAATTATATAAAAGAACAAATACCTGGTACTGTGTTCCAGGACGAATAAATATCATCATCACCTTGATCATGGTGCCAGTTTCATGTTGATCACCATCATGATGGACACTGGGGGAATGAGACAGTACGGGGATTGGATGAGAAAGTGGAGTCAAGGTGGAAGATTAACAATGATCAATCCCGAAGGGCTGTATAGAATTCCGAATGTGCATAACGAGGCCATTCAGCCCATCAAGCCTCTTAGGCAGGCCCACACTCCTGCCTATTCCTGTAATCCTGCGCATTTACTGTGGCCCATCCACCTAACCTGCACATCTTTGGACTTTGGGAGGAAAACGGAGCACCAAGAGGAAACCCACATAGACACAGAGAGAACGTGCAAACTCCACGCAGACAGTCACCCTAGGCCAGAATTGAACCCGGGTCCCTGTGAGGCAGCAGCGCTAACCACTTATTTGGGGGTGCTTATGCATAAATCAGTGACCCAAGCCGGTAATCGAACGCGGGTCCCTGGCGCTGTGCGGAAGCAGTGCTAACCACTGTGCCACCGCGCCGCCCCTTAATGTGACTCAGAGCTTTCAGGAGAAGGAGAGAGAAAATTCCTCTCTGGGCTGGACTCAGCCAAGGTGGTGCTGTCTCATGTCATGGCATCATGTGTGATAGGGCAAGACATGTCCTATCACACATGACAAAACTTGTTAAACATAAACAAAAACAATTAATTTATTGTGGTGGTTTACATGGATCAACACATGGCAAAACAAGCAGCAACCTGTTTGATTGGCACCCCACTTATCAACTTCAATAAATACTTCCTCCACCACTGGCAGCAGTGTGTGGACCATCTACACGATGCACTGCAGCAGCTCACCAAGGCTCCTTCAACAGCACCTTCCAAACCAGTGACTTCCGCCACCTGGAAATGCAAGGATAGCAGGTACATGAGAACATCACCACATTAAAGTTCTCCCTGAGTCACGGACAGCATCCTGACATGGGCCTGAAAACCCACCACTGGCTTCCCAAGGGGCAGCTAAGGATAGACATTAAACATTGGTTTTGTCAGTGGTACAGAACGCTCAGAATCAGCTCCTAGAGCCCCCCCTTCCCACAGCACTTCGTATAGAAGTGTAGGAGTTGCAACACCTTCCCTTTTCCCTTCTCACTGTGCAAGGCCCCAAACACTCTTCCCAGGTGAAGTGCTATGGTTCCGGTTAGAAACTCCAAAGTGTTTTATGGAACTTGCCTGGATCATATGTTTTGCCTCTTGAATTTGGCTAGGGTAAGCATGATAGGTTTCACCTCAGGTACGATTCAAAAGACCCAAATGGAAGTTTTTATCAAACAAAATTTAGTTAAGAATATAGTTAACATCTATGGAAAGAAAATTAGCAAGAACCTTTATCAATTACAAACATAAACAAAACAACCACGATAATGTATAACCCTTAATAAATATATCTAAAATGTTCCAAACAAACCAATCCCATAAGCAAAAAACCCTAAAAATATCCACCTCATTCTCCACCTGTTTTGTTCTTTTCCAACCATTTGATCAAAAATCATTTCTGATAATTGAACTTCAACTTTCTCATCTTCACTCTTTGATTTCTCCTCCTGTCTCAATCTGTGACTTTGTGACCTTGTTACCGCACAATCAGGAAAAATCCCAGGATATGCATCCTTCAATAACTCAGTTGTTTGATTTTCCACTCGCTTTTCAACCACAGTAGGCATCATGGAGACCTTTACATATTCACTGGACTCTCCAACCTCACCTTGTATAATGGAACACTACTCTTCTCACCCTGGATTCCATATATTACCACTTTTTCTGGCAATGCTCCTTCCAGACTACACAACCCCTCATCTCCTACTATCAAAGATTGACTTGCTCCCGTATCTCTTAAAATGTTAACCTCTTTACCTACTCCTTGTGGTACACCTGAGTAAACTTTACCCACACAAGTAAATTATTTAAAGAGATCTGGCACCTTCTTATCAATCAACTCCTGATCAGGCTGCACATTCTTTTGCATCTCCTTCACTTCAATTGGACTTTCCTTTACCACTTTCAAACCCCACTGGTTTATCTTGTTTAACCACGTCAGTCTTCCCAGTGCTTTCCTTAAACCACCAACACTGCGACTTTGCATGGCCTAATTTATTATAGTGAAAACATCTGATGCTCTTAATTTCTCTTCCACCCTCCTGTACTTCCTTTTTAACCTGAGGTACACTGTCTGTATTACCTGCCACAAGATCTCCTTTACCTTTACCACCTGATGATTTCTCTTTTCCCCAGGTTTCTATCCATCACAGACTGAAACTGATGTCGGAAACCAAACTTTAATTTATAAACTAATTCATAATCATCTGCCATTTCTGCTGCTAAACTTGCAGTTTTAACCCTCTGCTCTTCCACATAAGTTCTCATTACATCAGGAAGTGAATTTTGAAACTCCTCCAAAATAATAATTTCTCTAAGAGTTTCATACGTCTGGTCTATTTTCAAAGCCCTAACTACCTATTAAAATTACTCTGTTTGATCCTTTCAAATTCTATGTACGTTTGACCAGGTTCTTTCCTTAGATTTCTAAACCGTTGTCTGTAGGCTTTTGGCACTACTTCATATGCACCTAAGATGGATTTTTTCACTTCATCATACTTCCCAGATACCTTTTCTGATAGTGATGTGAACACCTCACTAGCTTTACCTACCAACTTTGTTTGAATCAGTAATATCCTCATGGTCTGTGGCCATTTAATTTGTTTAGCCACTTTCTCAAATGAAATGAAAAAGCCTTCCACATCCTTTTCATCAAACCGTGGCGATGCTTGGACATATTTAAATAGATCCCCATCAAGCCTTTGACTGAAGCTCTTGCTCCTTCTCACTGTCCTCATGACTATACTCAACCTATACTTTTCTCTCTATCTCCGCCAATTTAAACTAATGTTCACTTTTTATGGCTGGTTTCTGAAGTCCAAATTCTCTCTCTTTTTCCCTTTCCTCTCTCTCCTTTTCTTTTATCCTTGCCCGCAATTAGAGCAGTTTCGTTTCTTTTTGTAATTCAAACAGTTTCATTTCTTTTGCTTGCTGTTCCTCCCTTTCTTTTGCTTTTCCTGCTGCAATTGCATCCCTTTCTTTGGCTTTTGCTACTTTCTCTCTTTTATTTCGAATTCAAGCTGCTTTAATTCCTTTTCATGTTCAAGCTGTTTCGTCTGTAATTGAATTCTAGCCATTTCCAATGATTCTGACTGTGTTTCTGGCCATTTTCAATGCTGAGCTATTGCCATAATTATGTCCTCTTGCCTTATAGTGTCAGGTAATGTCAACTGCAATGTGTTTTGCCAATTCCAAAAGCTTTGTTTTAGTCACCTTTCGTAAACCACCCTGTATGACTCCCTCCATCCCCAGGAACTTCTTAGCCTCTGAAAGAGCCATTATTCCACAAGGCACTCCCTATTTAAAGCTGAATACAACATCTGAAAAGAGAACACCAATATGCCCACCACTCGCTGTCTTTGAGTTCACTCATCTCAAATCAATCAAGAAATACAGATTTCAATCCCACAAGAGAGCCCGCGATTGTTATGGTTCAGATCAGAAACTCAAAGTGTTTAATGGAACCCGTTTGGATCATAAGTTTTGCATCTTGAATTTGGCTAGGATAAGCATGAGATGTTTCACTTCAGGTGTGATTCAAATGACCCACTAGGGAGCTTTTATCAAACAAAGTTTATTTAAGAATATAGTTAACATGTACGGAAGGAAAATTAGCAAGAACATTTATCAATCGCAAACAAAAACAAAGCAACTACAATAATATATAGCCCTTAACAAAAATATCTGAGATGTCCCAATCAACCCAATCCCATAAACAAAAATCCTTCCACAGGTTTAACACAGCAAAGACTAATGCCCACGTGATACTGGAACTGAGTCCTTTGGATGAATGCTGCAGTTCTCCTGATACACTCAGAAGAGTTTGAAGCCAGAACAGTTTCCCAGAACATCAGGGAGAGACTCTGGTCAAGCCACCAGCAGCAGATTTTCTGCTGCAGGAAGGCAAGAAGTCTTGCTTTCAGCGAGCCAGCAGAATTTCCAAAACCAGGGAGAGAGAGAGAGAGACACTGCTTTCCAGCTTGATGTCCCTTCTAAAACTAAAACCTGCAGCTCAGAACTGAAAGAGCTCCAGTCACCTGACCTGCAAACATTCTTCCTCCTGACAATGCAGGGTCATAAAACTAATTCCCAAAGTAAAAATAAACGACCCCCATTTAAACCACTTAAGGAGAAATAAAAGGACTCCTCGTAGACAGCCCGGCAACAATGACATCAGATAAGGCTGTGGGCTGCAGAGAGCATGATTCAAAAAAAATCTCTTAAAGGTACACTAACGTCACAGAAGCAGCAATTTACTTGTACTTATTTCAATTTGGTCAATGGAGAGATCAGCCATGGATCAGGTGGCTAGTTAGTCTGTGAGCATGCTCAGAGCTCCCTGCCATTTTGATTCTCCATCTTGTTCCCATTCTGCCATTTCGGTCCTTGACCTGCTAAATCGTTCCAATCAAACTCAACATAAACTTGAGCAACAAGACAAGGGTAACATGGTGGCACAGTGGTCAGTACTGCTGCCTCGCAGTGCCATGGACATGGGTTCGATTCCCAGCTTGAGTGACTGTGCGGAGTTTGCACATTCTCCCTGTGTCGTCGTGGGGTTCCTCCGGGTGCTCCGGTTTCCTCCCACAGTCCAAAGATGTGCGGGTTCGGTGGATTGGCCATGCTAAATTCTCCCTCAGTGTCCCAAAATGTGTAAAATAGGGGGATTAGTAGAGTAAATATGTGTGGTTACAGGGATAGGGTCTGGGTAAGATGCTCTATTGGAAAGAGTCGGTGAAGTCTCGGATAGGTCAAATGGCCTGCTTCTGCACTATAGGAGGAGGCCATTTGGCCCTTCAAGCTGATCTGTCATTCATTACAATCATGGCTGATCTTCCAACTCAATAGCCTAATTCTGCTTTCTCCCCCATAACCATTGATCCCATTCGCCCCAAGTGCTATATCCAGCTGCCTCTTGAATACATTCAGTGTTTTGGCATCAACTACTTCCTGTGGTAATGAATTCCACAGGCTCGCCACTCTTTGGTTGAAGAAATGTCTCCTCACCTCCGTCCTAAATGGTCTACCCCGAATCCTCAGACTGTGACCCCTGGTTCTGGACTCCCCCCACCATCGGGAACATCCTCCCTGCATCTACCCTGTCTAATCCTGTTAGAATTTTTTAAGTCTCTATGAGATCCCCCCCCCTTCATTCATCTGAACTCCAGCGAAAACAATCCTAAACTAGTCAATCTCTCCTCATACATCAGTCCCAGCAGCCCCGGAATCAGCCTGGTAAACCTTCGCTGCGCTCCCTCGAGATCAAGAACATCCTTCCTCAGAAAAGGAGACCAAAACTGCACACAATACTCTCAGTGTGGCCTCACCAAGGCCCTGTATAATTGCAACAACACATCCCTGCTCCTGTACTCAAAACCTCTTGCAACGAAGGCCAACATACCATTTGCCTTCTTTACCGCCTGTTGCATCTGCATGCTTACCTTCAGTGACTGGTGCACAAGGACACCCAGGTCCCACTGCACACTCCCCTCTCCCAATTTACAGCCATTCAGGTAGTAATCTGCCTTCTTGTTTTTGCTTCCAAAGTGAATAACCTCACATTTATCCAAATTATACTGCATCTGCCATTGATTTGCCCACTCACCCAACCTGTCCAGATCATTCTGAAGTGTCTCTGCATCCTCGTCACAGTTCACCCTCCCACCCAACTTGGTATCATCTGCAAACTTTGAGATGTTACATTTTGTTCCCTCATCCAAATCATTAATATATATTGTGAATATCTGGGGTCTCAGCACTGATCCCTGTGGCACCCCACTAGTTACTGCCTGCCAATTTGAAAAGCACCCATTAATTGCTGCTCTCTGCTTCTTCTCGGCCAACCAGTTTTCTATTCATCTCAATACACTTCCCTCAATCCCATGCGCTTTAATCTTGCACAATAATCTCTGATGCGGGACTTTGTCACACACATTGTGACAGTCCAAATATACCACATCGACTGGCTCCCCCTTGTCAACTCTACTAGTTACATCTTCAAAGAATTCCAACAGATTGGTCAAGCATAGAGTCATAGAGTCATAGAGGTTTACAGCATGGAAACAGGCCCTTCGGCCCAACTTGTCCATGCCGCCCTTTTTTTTTCAAACCCCTAAACTAATCCCAATTGCCCACATTTGGCCCATATCCCTCTATACCCATCGTACACATGAAACTGTCTAAATGCTTTTTAAAAGATAAAATTGTACCCGCCTCTACTACTACCTCTGGCAGCTCGTTCCAGACACTCACCACCCTCTGTGTGAAAAAATTGCCCCTCTGGACACTTTTTTATCTCTCCCCTCTCACCTTAAACCTACGCTCGCTAGTTTTAGACTCCCCTACCTTTGGGAAAAGATATTGACTATCTACCTTGTCTATGCCCCTCATTATTTTATAGACCTCTATAAGGTCACCCCTCAGCCTCCTACGCTCCAGAGTGAAAAGTCCCAGTCTATTCACCCTCTCCTTATAACTCAATCCATCAAGTCCCCGTACCATCCCAGTAAATCTTTTCTGCACTCTTTCGAGTTTACTAATATCCTTACTATAATAGGGTGACCAGAATTGTACACCACATTCCAAGTGTGGCCTTATCAATGTCTTGTACAACTTCAACAAGACATCCCAACTTCTGTATTCAATGTTCTGACCGATGAAACCAAGCATGCCGAATGCCGCCTTCACCACTCTGTCCACCTGTGACTCCACTTTCAAGGAGCTATGAACATGTACCCCTCGATCTCTTTGTTCTGTCACTCTCCCAATGCCCTACCATTAACTGAGTAAGTCCCGCCCTGGTTCAATCTACCAAAATGCATCACCTCGCATTTGTCTAAATTAAACTCCATCTGCCATTTGTCAGCCCACTGGCCCAATTGATCAAGATCCCGTTGCAATTGGAGATAACTTTCTTCACTGTCCACTATGCCAACAATCTTGGTGTCATCGGCAAACGTACTAACCATACACCCTATATTCTCATCCAAATCATTAATATAAATGACAAATAACAATGGGCCCAGCACTGCTCCCTGAGGCACACCGCTGGTCACAGGCCTCCAGTTTGAAAACAACTCTCTACAACCACCCTCTGGCTTCTGTCAAGAAGCCAATTTTGTATCCATTTAGATACCTCACCCTGGATCCCGTGAGATTTAACTTTATGCAACAACCTACCATGCGGTACCTTGTCAAAGGCCTTGCTAAAGTCCATGTCGACAACATCAACTGCACTGCCCTCATCTACCTTCTTGGTTACCCCTTCAAAAAAACTCAATTAAATTTGTGAGACATGATTTTCCACTCACAAAGCCATGCTGACTATCCCTAATCAGTCCTTGAATCTCTAAATGCCTGTAGATCCTGTCTCTCAAAATATCTTCCAACAATTTACCCACCACAGATGTGAGGCTCACTGGCCTGTAGTTCCCAGGCTTTTCCCTGCAGCCCTTTTTAAACAAAGGCACAACATTTGCCACTCTCCAATCTTCAGGCACTTCACCCGTGATTATCGATGATTCAAATATCTCGGCTAGGGGACCCACAATTTCCTCCCTAGCCTCTCACAATGTCCTGGGATACACTACATCAGGTCCCGGGGATTTATCTACCTTGATGCGCTTTAAGACTTCCAGCGCCTCCTTCTCTGTAATATGTACACTCCTCAAGGCATCACTATTTATTTCCCCAAGTTCCCTAACATCCATGCTTTTCTCAACAGTAAATACTGATGAGAAATATTCATTTAGGATTTCACCGATCTCTTGTGGATCCGCACATAGATGTCCTTGTTGATCCTTAAGAGGCCCTACTCTCACTTGTTACCCTTTTGCCCTTTATGTATTTGTAGAAGTTCTTTGGATTCTCCTTTGCCTTATCTGCCAAAACAATTTCGTGTCCCCTTTTTGCCCTCCTGATTTCTCTCTTAACTCTACTCCTACACCCCCTATACTCTTCAAGGGATTCACTTGATCCCAGCTGCCTATGCATGTCATGTGCCTCTTTCTTCTTCTTGACCAGGGCCTCAAGCATGATTTCCCCTTCATAAATCCATGCTGACTCTGTCTGACCGATCCTGCCACTGCTTTCTAAATGCTTCGCTATAAAACCCTTGACAATGGATTCGAGAATTTTCCCCACTACTGATGTTAAGTTTACTGGTCTATAACTCCCTGTTTTCTATCTCCCTTTTTGAATATTGGAGTGATCTAAGGGCCGAATGGCCTACTCCTGCTCCTATTTTCCACCTTTCTATGTAACACTAAGTTCTACAATTTTAGACTGTAACCTCTGCCTCAATTTGGGCAATGAGTGAAGGTGCGGGCAGAGGCGAGGCTGGTGAGGACAACAATGAAGCGACATGGCCTTGGGGCAAAGTTCCAGAGGGTAGGGGCGTAATGACAAAAAGTTCAACCTTTCATTGTGAAGCTGGGGGCACAGGGTAGGGCGCGTAGTGGAGGTTGGTGTGGAGGGTACAGGGGAGTTGGAGCGGGAGGGGACATGGGAACAGGCAGGGTTTATAATATTGAGGAGTCTCAAACCATGGCAGGCTTTGATTCTGAAAGACGTGCTGGTTAGTTGAATTGACCCGAACAGGTGCTGGACTGTGGTGACTAGGGGAATTTCACAATAACTTCATTGCAGTGTTAATGTACGCCTACTTGTGACTAATAAATATACTTTACTTTACTTTATTTTACTTTAGATTTTGATTTGATTTGATTTATTATTGTCACATTATTAGTATACAGTGAAAAGTATTCTTTGTTGCACTCTATGGAATCCCATAGAATCCCTACAGTGCAGAAGGAAGCCATTCAGCCCATCAAGCCTGCACCGACCACAATCCCACCCAGTCCCTATCCCCACGTATTTACCCTACTGGTCCCCCTGACATTAAGTGGCAATTTACCATGGCCAATCAACCTAACCAGCACATCTTTGGACTGTGGGAGGAAACCGGAGCACCCGGAGGAAACCCACGCAGACACAGGGAGAATGTGCAGACTCCACACAGACAGTGACCCAAGCCGGGAATCGAATACCCAAGTCAGATATACAGACAAAGCATACCGTTCATAGAGAAGGAAAGGAGACGGTGCAGAATATAGTATTACATTCATAGCTAGGGTGTGGAGAAAGATCAACTTCATGCGAGGTAGGCAAAAAGTCCCTCAAGTGATCATCCAAGTCAGAGAGTAGAAATCAGTACCAACCTTGTTCTGTAAGGATGAGTGTCTTTAATCAGTTTGTGTTAATGAACTGAAGTCAAAAAAGAGCCTGAAAATTTAAATCTCTCTCTGAACTGGCAGATAACTTCTTCACACTCTCCCTTTCTCTCCCCCAGTACTCTGTCAAACACTGGAGTGCGGGAGGGGGTGGGGAATGTTACGTAACCTCTTAATGGAAGTTTGAGATCAATAATCTGATTTATTCCGTGGCCAATAATATCACCTCAAGGCTGCGAGTGTGCGTCACCTTCTGGAAGGAGCAGCACTGTACAGATTCTCTGAGCCACACTGCCAGCCCAGCTCCCCCCACCCCCAGACACCCACTCTGTCCCTTTAAGTGACGCTTTAGTGTTTGATCGCAAGTGGTGCATTTCCCTGGAAGGATAGAGAGAGACACAGAACCTGCAGAAAAACCAAAGCATCTCTCTCTCTCTCTTCCCCACTCTCTCTCTCTCTCGGTTTCCTGGGACTGCCCAGAGATTTAACCTGAACCAGATGGACAGCAAAGGTAAGTGGTTTTATTTGGGAGATTTTCCATTTCTGGAATGTTCCTGCTCCTGCATTATTGAGGAGAGGATGTGTGGGGGATATTACAGCGAGCAGGAGACTGCAGTAAACTGTACTCACTTCATTCCGGCTGCTGTAAGAGGCTGTGTCTCTGCTCCCTCTCACTGCAGCATTACAGGAGAAAGTGACAGCTTTTACTCCAAACACAACACCTTTCCTGTGATCTGACCACTTAATCTGACTCTCTCTCTCTCTAGTTTGTGTCTTCGAAGGTATTTGTCAAGATCAGGGCCGTGCCTAAATGCTGATCTGGAGAAGATTATTTCTAAATAATTGGCTCAAAGCGAAGGACCCAGAGATCTCTCTTTATCTTGGCAATAAAGCGAGTTTCTCAACAGGGGTTTTTATGCAGCGGGTTCAGAATGAGCTGCCCGGCAGAGACAGGGCTGAATGTACATCAGTGTGTGATCTAATCAATAATAGAACAGCTCTCCTCCCAGCCCTGTCTCGCTGACTCCACTTCAGTTGTCAGTGGGGCTTATTATTTAAGGGTTAATTTGGGAAGGTTGCGAGGGTTGATCCGTTTTCTCCGTCTGGTTATTTTTAAAATGCTTTTTGCTGAGCCTATCTGGTTTGTCCTGTCTCACTGCTGCATTGCACACGTGGAGCACATGTAATGACCCAATGCATCTCCCGGCAGAAGTGTGTTGCCTCCTTCCTCTCTCCTCTCCCTCCTCTCTCTCTCCCTCCTCCAGCCCTTTGCCTCCTCCTTGTTTTGTACCCCTGCCCCCCGCTTCCCCCGAATGATTGGAGTTATCCCAACCCATGTGAAGGGTTGTGAAGAAGTGAAGAAGTGGTCCTTGTGTCCAGACTTCTACCTTAGTTTCCATCAAGTGATGGCTGGTTAGGGAGATGTTATAAACTATATCAGGAGGCTTGAAGGTCTTTGAGATGAAGGTGGGCTCCCACCCCTGAGCAGATACCACTCTGAGGTGGGGAGAGGGTGGAAAGTTATCCACCTTAATTCCCCCAAGTCCCGAATTGGTTTTATAAAACTTTTGCTCTTGAGGCTGTATTTAAAAAAAACTAATTTCTTTGACAGCAGCAGTAATTAGTAAGAGATCCAGAAAAAGTGAGTTAGACGTTGTTGATGGGTCTTGTCTGTTAATGTCTCCAAATGTCTGACTGGCTGCTGATTATTTGTGTTTGCTTGTAGCCAAGTGCTTTTAATGTCTGTACTGTCAATTAAACCTCCCCCATATAATGGACCGATAAATTGGATCCCGTTGTGATTGTTTTATGAGCACAGTGTGGGTGCCAGCGGGTGTAATATGGTGCGCACAAGCTTGTTCCTCATTCAAGAAGCCTAGTTGGACCTTGAGTTGTCGGAACATGTACTGAAATCCATGCTTAGGCCTATTTTCCACATAAATCCAGGGTCTGAAGCCAGACTTGGGCTTCATTTTTTATTCATTCATTTGTGGGACATGGGCATTGCTGGCTGGCCAGCATTTATTGCCCATCCCTAATTGCCTGAGGGCAGTTGAGAGTCACCACATTGCTGTGGCTCTAGAGTCACATGTCGGTCAGCAGATTTCCTTCCCTAGAGGATATTAGTGAACCAGATGGGTTTTTCCGACAATCAACAATGGTTCCATGGTCATCAGTAGATTCTTAATTCCAGATATTTTTAAATTGAATTCAACTTCCACCATCTGCCGTGGCGGGATTCGAACCCGGGTCCCAAGATCATTAGCTGAGTTTCTGGATTAATAGTCAAGCGATGATGCCACGAGGCCATCGTCTCCCCTGTTTGCCATACTTGATTCGTCGAGCCTGAAATCACCCAAGCGAGTAGTTTGTAAAAGGGACGGTGAGAAGCTACCACCCGAAAAGCTAGAACTTGGACTTACCCGAATGTGGAGACAGAACATCACCTTTCAGCTCCACATCAAAACTGTGGGCTGCTGCCGGCCACTGAAACCCCTATCCCCTGGCAGACAGCACACTTTGAGTATCTTTGGGACTGGCACACACTGCCTCCTGAGTGTGGCTGATACCCTCGCCACCACCCGATGGTAGTCCAGTTGGCACATGAGCCTCCATGCGCCATTCTGACTGTACAGTTGTTGCTGTCAGTGTTTGCTTTACTGGCCAGTTTCTATCCTGTGACGTTTCACAGCTGATGGGGTCATGGTATCAGTCATTTGATTCACAATTTGGATGCTTACACAATCTAGAATGGGTCCATGGTTAACCGTGCCCTAACAACTCTCGTCTTCTGACGTAATACACCCAACTGAAGTGATATTTTGGGGAATGAGGTGAATTATGTGATTATGTGCAATTTTACAGCAGAGAAACTGCCTACTTCGCCCAACTGGTCCACACCAGTGTTTATGCTCTACCCAAGCCTTCCTTCTGTTTCCTTACATCATTTTGTTCTCTCTAAAGTAAAAGTTTATTTTTTAATTTAAAAAAAATGTATTTATTGTCACAAGTAGACCCACATTAACACTGGCATTAGCACTGACATTAGTCGCCACACTCCAGCACCTGTTCGGGTACACTGAGGGAGAATTTAGCACGGCCAATGCACCGAACCAGCACGTCTTTCGGAATGTGTTTATCTATCTTCCTTTAAGGAGAGATGGTGGTAAAGTCACTGGACTGGCAATGCAGAGGCCCAAGGCAAATACTCCGGGGACATGGGTTCAAATCTCACCACAGTAGCCAATGGAAGTAAAATCCAATTAATAAAAGGTAGTTTCAGTAATGGTGACTATGAAACTAACATCAATTGTCGTAAAAACCCACCTGGTTCACTAATGTCCTTTAGGGAAGAAAATCTACTGTCCTTACCTGGCCTGCCTACACGTGACTCCAGACCCACAGCAATGTGGTTGACTTTTAATGGATTTCCAAAAAGCTTTCAATAAGGCACCACACAAAAAGCCACTTAAGTTTTGGGGGTAGTGTGTTAGCATGAATAGAGGATTGGCTTACTGATAGACAGAGAGTTGGAATAAGAGAGGCACGGTGTCTTACGCTGCTGATGAGTGCGTCGTTTGATTTTTCTATTCCTTGTGTGTTTTATTCTCTGTCTCTGGAGGATCCCAGCTTTACAAAGTGGGCAGAATGTGCAGCAAGAAATGTGCATGTTGGAGCTGTTTTCTGCCTGACCCCAGCATTCCGCAGGGAATTGGAAAACCGGCAACATTTCTAACAGCAAGGTTTGCATTTTGGGAGTTTGGTTTTCAAATCTCCCCGTTCCTTTTCTGTTGTTGGTTCTCCCCTCCTGAAGCTTTTGACTGAAGCACAGTTGGCACAGGTTTCAGGTAACTGATGCTTGTTCCTCTCTGATGGAAGACAGAGAGCTGGGATAAGTGGAACATTTTCAGGATGGCAACCTGTAACTAGTGGAGTGTCACAGGGATCAGTGCTGGGGCCACAATTATTTACAATATATATTAATACTCGGATAGGGGAAGTGAATGTACTATTGCCAAGTTTGCTGATGCCACAAGGCAAGTGGTGAGAATAACACTGTCTACAGGGGGATATAAACAGGTTAAGTGAATGGGCAAAAACTTGGCATTTGGAATCTAATGTAGGGAAATGTGAAGCTATGCGCTTTGATAGGAAGGATAAAGGAACTGAATATTATTTAAATGGAGAAAGACTGCAGAAAGCTGCAGCTCAGAGGGATTTGGGTGTCCTCGTGTATCAATCACAAAAAGCTAGCATGCAAATTCAGCAGGGAATAGGGAAGGAAATGGAATATTGGCCTTTATTTCAAAGGGAATTGAGTAAAAAATAGGGAAGTCTTGCTAAAACCATACAAGGCACCAGCTTATTAACAGTACACACCTGGAATACTGTGAACAGTTTTGGTCCCCTGATCTAAGGAAAGATATATTGGCATTGGAGGCAGCCCAGAGAAGGTTCGCGAGGCTGATTCCGGGTATGGAGAGATATTTTCTTGAGGAGCAGTGAGTAGGTTGGGCCTGTATTCATTGGAGCTTAGATGAATGAAAGGCGACCTTATTGAGCCATATAGGATTCCTGGGGGTGGGGGGAGGGGGAGGGTGGCTTGACAGATGTTGAGAGGTTGTTTCCTCTTTTGGGAGAGTCTAGTACCAGAGATCCAAGTAAGGAGTTGCCCATGTAATACACAAATGATGAGGAATAGAGGGTGGTGAACCGGTGGAATTCTTCTCTGGGCTGCTTCCAATGCCAATATATCTTTCCTCAGAGAAGGGGACCAAAACTGTTCACAGTATTCTAGGTGTGTACTGTTAACAAGCTAGTGCCTTGTATAGTTTTAGCAAGACTTCCCTATTTTTATACTCCATTCCCTTTGAAATAAAGGCCAATATCCCATTTGCCTTCCCAATTCTCTGTTGAATTTGCATGCGAGCTTCTTGTGATTGATGCACAAGGACCCCCAAATCCCTCTGAGCTGCAGCTTTCTGCAGCCTTTCTCCATTTAAATAACATTCAACTCCTTTATTCTTCCCACCAAAGTGCACAACTTCACATTTGCCAACATTACCTTCCAAATACCAAGTTTTTGTAGAGGCTGGATCATTAAGTATGTTCAAGACTGAGATAGACTGATTTTTAATCAGTAAATGGAGTTGAGGATTATTTTATCAGATGATTGCATTGAGTGGTGGAGCAGATTTGATGGGCCGAATGGCCGCATTCTCCTACGTCTTATGTTCTTATCCCTTCTGCAATGGCCCAGAAAGCCACTTAGTTCGAGGCAATTAGGGATGGGCAAGAAATGCTGGCCTTGCCAGTGACGCCCACGTCCCATGAAAGAATAAAGAGTCCATAATATTCGCCTAACCACTCGTTGTGGTAGCAAATTCCACATTCTCACCCACTCTCTTCAGTAAAAGGCCTAAACTATGGGTTCAGATACACCGTCAGTTGGAGCGATCAGTTACATTTTGTTTATATATATAAATAGACATATTGCCCCACCACCTTCAACCAGCCCCCCACAGGGTTCTTTAGTTTCAGCGGCAACTACTCATTATCAATGTGAAAACTCTGTGGCTGGTTGGGCCTAATAATCCTGGGTTATTAGTTGTAATTCCACAAATATTTTAAGTTTAAAGTGTGCAGATGTTATGATACTTGGAGTATTGTGATTCACAAAGAGGAGATGTGATGGCACGCCTCGATACGATGAAAACATTTTCGAGGCAGGCCACCTCTTTTCTCTGAACTGCTCTCTAGCAAAATATTTTTGGGACGATTTTCAGCCTGCGAACAGGGAACGGCGACAGGGGTGGAAAATCCGGGGAGAATCGGGAAACACGAGTTTCCATATGTTTACTGTGCATATGTGGGTGAAAATCTGATTTCCACCATAATAACACTGAGCACTGACAGCCTCTGTTCCAGCCATCACAAAACCTGGGTCATTGACTTGGAAAATGTAAATACTATATAAATGTAACGGTATAAAGGGAACCTTGATTGCCTTAAAATCCAGTTTACAAATAATTTAACATAGAATCATAGAAACATAGAAGATAGGAGCAGGAGGAGGCCATTCGGCCCTTCAAGCCTGCTCCGCCATTCATCACGATCATGGCTGATCAACTAACTCAATAGCCTAATCCTGCTTTCTCCCCATAACCTTTGATCCCATTCACCCCAAGTGCTATATCCAGCCGCCTCTTAAATACATTCAATGTTTTGGCATCAACTACTTCCTAAGTTAATGAATTCCACAGGCTCACCACTCTGGGTGAAGAAATATCTCCTTGTCACCGTCCTAAATGATCTACCCCGAATCCTCAGACTGTGACCCCTGGTTCTGGACTCCCCCACCATCATGACCATCCTCCCTGCATCTACCCTGTCCAGTCCTGTTAGAATTTTATAAGTCTGTATGAGATCTCCCCTCATTCGTCTGAACTCCAGTGAAAACAACCCTAACCTAGTCAATCTCTCCTCAGACATCAGTCCCGCCATCTCCGGAATCAGCCTGGTAAACCTTTGCTGCACTCCCTCGAGAGCAAGAACATCCTTCCTCAGAAGAGGAGACCAAAACTGCACACAATACTCTAGGTGTGGCCTCACCAAGGCCCTGTATAATTGCAGCAACACATCCCTGCTCCTATACTCAAAATGTCTCGCAATGAAGGCCAACATGCCATTTGCCTTCTTTACCGCCTGCTGCACCTGCATGCTTACCTTCAGTGACTGGTGCACAAGGACACCCAGGACCCGCTGCACACTCCCCTCTCCCCATTTACAGCCATTCAGGTAGTAATCTGCCTTCTTGTTTTTGCTTCCAAAGTGAATAACCTCACACATATCCAGTTTATACAAGATTTAATAGCTTGAAATGATCAACATGAATGTTGACAGTTTCTCTCCACAGATGCTGCCTGATTATCTGAGTTTTTCCAACATTCTTTCTTCTTCTGTCAGATTTCCATTATCTGCAGTATTTTGCTTTGGTATTAATATTTTCAGTACCATTACCTCACATAGAAAAATGAAGTGTGAGAAAAAGCGATAACATAATTAAAAAGAAACGGGAGAAAACTGAAGTGCAGGACAGAAGGCTCAGCATCACGCTAATCTCATCCCTAGGCATTAGATAAACATAATGAGAGGTACAAGTTATTGGCATGGATCAATATTGTGATTTTCAGAACAACATATGCCATTTTTACCTCTCTGTCTGTCTCGCTAACTTCTCCTTGAGTTTTTGCTTTCTGTACAGGCACACGGGGACCTTTGTCTTCAGCTCCAAGTCCCGTTGGTCATCTTGCATGGGCCTGACCAACGTAACAAAATTTAAATCATGCACGTGCATCTCTTTCCCAGCTGGCTGGTGCACTGGAGGCCCAAGATTCATCAGGTCTTGGCGATATCGACCACAGAGCTGAAGACAAAGATTAGTTTTAATTTAATCACCTGAATTTCTAATCATTTTGAACCTTTTTCCGCGGCACACTTGGGGGCGTGGGGGAGGGTGGGGGAGGGTGGGTGGGGGCGGTCACCATGGCACACCAGTATGCCACGGCACACTACTTGGGAACCACTGGCAGGGAACTTTGAAAGGACATGGACAAGCTGGTGAAATTGACAGAGAAGTGGCAGAAGAAATTGAAAGCAGAAAGTGTGAAGTGTTTGATTTTGGTAAGAAGAATGTGAAGAGAGAGTATAAAATAAAGGGTGCAATTCTAAAGGCAGCGCAGGAGTAGAGGGACCTGTTGTACACGCGCATAAATCATTGAAGAGGGCAGAACATGCTGCGAAAATGGTTAATAAACCATCCTGGGCTTTTAAAAATAGGAGCGTTGAGTACAAGAGGTAGGAAGATACGATAAAGTTGTATAAAGCACTGGATCAGCCTCCACTGGAGTTTTGTAGCCAGTTCTGGGCACCACTTGTCAGGAAGGATGTGAAGCTATTAGAGAGGGTGCAGTAAAGATTCAGGAGAAAGGTCCCAGGAAGGAGGAGCTTCAGCTACGTAGATAGATTGGAGAGGGTGCGACTGTTCTCTTTAGGGTGGCACGGTGGCACAGTGGTTAGCACTGCTGCCTCACAGCGTCAGGGACCCGGGTTTGATTCCCAGCTTGGGTCACTGTCTGAGTAGAGTTTGCGCATTCTCCCCGTGTCTGCATGGGTTTCCTCCGGGTGCTCCGGTTTCCTCCCACAGTCCAAAGATGTGCGGGTTAGGTGGATTGGCCATGCTAAATTGACTCTAGTTTCGGGGGGTTAGCAAGGTAAACGTGTGGGGTTATGGGTATAGGGTGGGATTGTTGTCAATGCAGGCTTAATGGGCTGAATGGCCTCCTTCTATACTGTAGGGATTCTATTCTATTCTAGAGAAGAGAAGAGAAGATTGAGAGGAGATTTGATAAGAGTTGAGTAGAGAGGGAGAAACCATTCCTATTGGTGGAACGATTGAGAACTAGGACAAATGATGGTGATGGTGTCTGGAATCAAGGGTCACAGTCTGAGGATTCGGGATAGACCATTTAGGATGGAGATGAGGAGACATTTCTTCACCCAAAGAGTGGTGAGCCTGTGGAATTCATTACCACAGGAAGTAGTTGATGCCAAATATTGAATGTATTCAAGAGGCGGCTGGATATAGCACTTAGGGCGATTGGGATCAAAGGTTATGGGGAGAAAGCAGGATTAGGCTGCTGTGTTGGACAATCAGCCATGATCTTATGAATGGTAGAGCAGGCTTGAAGGGCCGAATGGCCTCCTACTGCTCCTATCTTCTCTGTTTCTATGATTCGATGTTTCTATGTAAACAGATTTAAGGTAATTGGCAAAAGTAGCAATGAAGACAGAAGGAATAACCATTTGATTGTGAATGGTTAGATATCTGGAATTCACTGCCTGAGAGTGGGGTGGAGGCAGATTCAATCAAGGTTTTCAACAGGGAATTGGATCATTATCTGATCAGCAATACTTGCAGGGCTATGGGGGGAAAGGCAGGGAAGTGGCACTCGGTAAATTGATCCTTCAGAAGGCCAATACAGGGACAATGGGCCAAATGGCTCTGCTGTAACCATTTTATGATTCTATTTTTTATGTTAGGAGACAAAGGGAGGCTAAAGAAAAGGGGCTTAAACGTCAAAATCAAGCCTCAGCATTGTGTGAGGGTTTGAGTCCCATTGTAGAAAGAGCATTCCTTCGTTTCTGAATGAGGAATGTGATAGAGGGGATGAAGCATAAAAAGGGTGCATATAACAACTCGCAGGCTGGTAATGTAAATGAGTCGTGATGTGGAGATGCTGGCGTTGGACTGGGGTAAACACAGTAAGAGTTTTAACAAATGAGTACCAGGCGGAATATAGATCATTCCGAGGGGAAGTGAAAGAGGGAGTGAGAAGTGACTAGTGGCTAAAGTAGAAGAGAATCCAAAAGCCTGCTATAGGTTTATAAATAGTAAAAGAGAGTAAGAGGATAGCTAGGGCTGAAGAGGGCCCAAAAGGGTATCTATATATGGAAGAAGTCTCACAACACCGGGTTAAAGTCCAACAGGTTTATCTGGAATCACGAACTTTCGGAGCGTTGCTCCTTCATCAGGTGACTCACATGAACACTCTGAAAGCTCGCGATTCCAAACAAACCTGTTGGACTTTAACCTGGTGTTGTGAGGCTTCTTACTGTGCCCACCCCAGTCCAATGCCGGCATCTCCACCCTATGTATGGAAGGGCATGGCCGAGGTACAAATGGACACTTAGCATCTGTCTTCACCAAGAACGAAGATGATGCCACAGTCACAGAGCAAGAGTAGGTAATTGAGATACTAGATGGGCTAGTCATTGATGAAGGGGAGGGATTAGAGAGGGTAACTGTACTTAAAGTGATAAGTCACCAGGGCTGAATGGGCTCCATCCAAGGATACTGAAGGAAGTTGGAGAGAAAAGTTGCGGAGGCACTGGCTATAATCTTGAAATCTTTCGTAGAAGGCTGGAGAACTGCAAATGTTACATCCTCGTCCAAAAAAGGATGCAGAAGGATGAAGCCGGGCAGTGAGTTTATCCTCAGTGGGAAAATTCTTTGAACCAATAATCGAGAACATGTGTAGATTAAATAAGGAAAGCCAGCATGGGTTTGTTAAAGGCAAATCAAGATTAACTACCTTGATTGAGCTTTTCTGATGAGGTAACAGACAGGATTGACATGGATAGTGCGGTTGATGTGGTACACGTGGACTTCCAACAGTCTTGTCACCAAAGTTGAACCTCACGGAATAAAAGAAACAGTGATAACATGGATACAGAGTTGGATTGAGTGTCAGGAACCAGAGCAGTGATGGATGGTTGAATCTGGACTGGAAGAAGGCATACGGTGGCGTTCTCCAGAGTTGGTGTTAGGACATATATTAATGAACTTTGCGAATATGGCACAATTTTAAAATGTACACATGAGACAAACCTTGCAAGTATTGTGACCTGTGAGGTGAATAGTGATGGCCTTGAAGAGGATGTGGACAGGCTGGTAGAAAGGGTGGAGATGTGGCAGGTTAAAATTTAATGCAGTGAAGTGTGAGGTGAAGAACGATGGGGAGAGACAATATAAAAGAATTCAACTCAGCACCTTGCTCTCACGCCCACGTGCCTGTCCTTGGCCTGTTGCAACGCTCCAGTAAAGCCCAACATAAACTGAAGGAACAACACCCCATCTTCCGATTAGGCACCTTATCTTACAGCCTTCTGAACTCAACATTGAGTTAAGGAACTTTAGGCTGTGAGCTTTCCCTTCATTCTTGACACATACACACCACCCTCCACCGCCATTTTTGTTGTTTGGGTTCCCCTGGTTTGTCCCTCCGGCACATGGGCATCTGTCCCTTGTTGTTCCGTTTTGCTCCCACTGACCTCTGTTCTCCTATTAACACATTCTGCTATCCTGCCTTTGTTGCTATTGGCACTCCTCAGTCCTTAACCATCAACAGCACCTTTGACAAAGATATCTGGGACCTGAAACAGTCTCTCCTTAGCTCTGACCTATCACTGACTTTCCATTCTGCCCCTCTCCCAAGTATTTAATTCATCGCATTTCCGTCCCTTTTCAGTTTTGTAGAAGGATCATATTGGACTTGAAACATTAACTGTGGTTTCTCTCTCCACAGATGTTGCCAGATTTGCTGAGTTTATCCATTTTACTGTTTTTATACCAAAGAATTGATCGAATTCTAAAAGGGGTGCAGGAACAGAGGGAGCTTGGTGTATATGCGCATAAATCATTGAAGATGGTAGGGTAGTGAAAAAGATGTCTGGGATCTTTGGTTTTAGAATTAGATTACAAAAGCAAGGAAGAACCTTTATAAAATATTGGGTGGAATTTGACTTAATGGCCTTATCCTGTACAGCCTCGATGTTTAGGCTGGCAGGAGCGTGTAGGGGAAGGGTGGGGAAATGACAGTTAAACTTTTCCCCATCTCCGAGCAACAAGTGGGGGCACCTCGCTCTGAAGGCCTCATTAAAGGTCCAATGACCTTTGACTTTGTCCCAGGCAGAGCGCTGTAGTACTGCTTCTGGCCACTGCAGCGCTGTGCCTGGTCTGGTAGAAGAGCTTTCAGCCATTCTGATTGGCTGAAAACTCTCATGGGTGAGACTTCCATCTGCCCTTAGATGTCCCGCCCATAGGAGTTTGAGAGTTGGCGGCTGTGCGTTAGGCACCCACACTCGGGATGACAAGTGCCAATTGCCCACCATCCTTAAAAACCTACCCACTGCTTTGTCTCAACATTATGGGCACCGCCTTTTTGGAAGGATTTGAAATTTTTAGAGGAGAAATCAGGAAATATTAATGAGAATGATTGAAGGTGAGGGAACTGGAGAGGTTTGCGTTAGAGAAGAGAAGGTGGAAAGGGGATTTGATAAGAGGATTTCAATGTGAGGAAGGATCTATGTGACAGAAAAACTGTTCAGAAGTGACGTTCACAAGGGGTCACGGGCTCAAGGTGAGAGGGGCGAAGTATAGCTCAGATATTAGAGGGATGTTTTTTACACAGAGGGTGGTGGGGGCCTGGAATGCGCTGCCAAGTAGGATGGTGGAGGCAGGCACGCTGACATCGTTTAAGACTTACCTGGATAGTCACATGAGCAGCCTGGGAATGGAGGGATACAAGCGATTGGTCTAGTTGGACCAAGGAGCGGCACAGGCTTGGAGGGCCGAAGGGCCTGTTTCCTGTGCTGTACTGTTCTTTGTTGTTCCCATAGGTGGAAGGGTTGGGAACCAGATGAGAGTAATATAAAACCAAAGGAGACAGGAGGAAATTCTTTATTCCCCAGTGAATGGTTCGGATCTGGAATGCACTGCCCGAGCATATATATGGTAGAGGCAGATTCCATTTTGGTTTTCAAAAGGAATAAGAACCATTCATTGAATAAACAGCTGGAGGGAGAGGAGTTCCAGGACCAGAGAGAGGGCTGAGGAATGTTCCTTCAGAAGGAACTCTTCAAAATGCAGCTAATGAAAATACAACAAAACTTACTTCAATTTATAAACCAAAGGAAGGGTTTAATAAAGAAACATCGTTACTCCAAACTTGGGGCCTCTCCCTGGGCCACTCCAAGCTCCCCACAATTCTACATAGTTCCTCATTTATAGTGAATCAGCTGGTCAGCTGACTATTACATCACTCTGTAATTGGTTCCATGGTTTACTGGGTCAGCTGACCCTTACATCTTGTTCCCATTGGTCACATTACATCCAAAGTTGTCACTGGTTACATTCTAAAAGGGAGTGGGTAAATTGCTCTTGCAGAGAGTTGGCACGTACACAATCATAGAAATCATAGAAACCCTACAGTGCAGAAGGAGGCCATTCGGCCCATCGAGTCTGCACCGACCACAATCCCACCCAGGCCCTATCCCCACATATTTACCCGCTAATCCCTCTAACCTACACATCTCAGGACTCTAAGGGGCAATTTTTAACCTGGCCAATCAACCTAACCCGCACATCTTTGGACTGTGGGAGGAAACCGGAGCACCGGGAGGAAACCCACGCAGACACGAGGAGAATGTGCAAACTCCACACAGACAGTGACCCGAGCCGGGAATTGAACCCGGGACCCTGGAGCTGTGAAGCAGCAGTACTAACCACTGTGCTACCGTGCCGCCCAATGGGCTGAATGGCCTCCATCTGTGCTCTGACAATTCTGATTTCTGATTGTATTCAATACAGCCACCAAGAGCAGACAACATGGATTCACCAGCAGGGGAAACCATAGTAATGAGGCGGTAATCGGTGGTACAGAGGAAAGATGAAGAGGAGGTTTAGCTGAAGATTTTAAAAACATTAGCAGTTTTAAGACCATAAGCTCAGCCTCTCGAGTCTGCTCCGCCATTCAGTAGGATCATGGCTGATCCAACATTCCTGACATCCACTTTCCTGCCCTTTCCCTGTAATTTTCAATTCCCTTACTGATCAACAATCTATCTCAGCCTTAAATCAGAAATTGTTGGGGGGAGGGGATCGAGACGAGGTGACTGGGAGCGAGGAAGTTAGCTCACAAACAGAGAAGGGTTATAGACGGTGCAAGAGGGAGGATGGACGAGGGATAGAGAAGGGGAGAGCTCAGACCAAAGGATTGAGATGTGTTTACTTTAATGCCAGGAGTATAGTGAATAAAGGGGATGAGCTCAGAGCGTGGATCGATGCCTGGAAGTGTGATGTGGTGGCCATTACGGAGACTTGGATGTCTCAGGGACAGGACTGGATACTACAGGTGCCGGGATTCAGATGTTTCAGGAAGGACAGGGAGGGAGGCAAGAGAGGGGGTGGAGTGGCACTGCTGATCAGGGATAGTGTCACAGCTGTAGAGAAGGCGTATGCTGTGGAGGGATTGTCCACAGAGTCTCTGTGGGTGGAAGTTCGGAGTGGGAAGGGGTCGATCACTTTGCTGGGAGTTTTCTATAGGCCGCCCAATAGTAACAGGGAGGTGGAGGAGCAGATAGGGAAACAGATCCTGGAGAGTTGCAATAATAGCAGAGTTGTTGTGATGGGAGACTTTAATTTCCCAAACATAGATTGGAATATCCCTAGGGTAAGGGGATTGGATGGGGAGGAGTTTGTTAGGTGTGTTCAGGAGGGTTTCCTGACACAGCATGTGGACAAGCCGACAAGAGGAGAGGCTGTACTTGATCTGATACTGACCAATGAGCCTGGACAGGTGTCAGGTCTCACAGTGGGAGAGCATCTTGGGAATAGCGATCATAACTCTATCTCCTTTATGCTTGCATTGGAAAAAGAGTGGATCAGGCAAACTAGGAAAGCGTTTATATGGAGTAAGGGGAAATATGAAGACATAAGGCAGCAAATTAGAGGAGTAAATTGGAAGGAGGTATTCTCGGGGAAATCTACTGAAGAGAGGTGGCAGTTTTTCAAGGAATGTCTGTCTAGGGTTCTACAGGACAATGTTCCGAGCAGACAGGGAGGAGTTGGTAGGTTAAAGGAACCGTGGTGCACGAAAGCTGTGCGGGACCTAGTTGAGAAGAAAAGGAAAGCGTACAAAAGGTTCAGAGAGCTTGGCGAAGATAGGGATCGAGAGGAGTATACGGCTTGTAGGAAGGGACTAAAGAAGGAAATTAGGAGAATCAGAAGGGGTCACGAGAAGGCCTTGGCGAGTAGAATTAGGGAACACCCTAAGGCATTCTATAAATATGTGAAGAGTAAAAGGATGAGACGTGAAGGAATAGGGCCTATAAAAGGTGAAGGCGGGAAAATCAGAACAGAACCAGTAGAAATGGCAGAGGTGCTTAATGAGTATTTTGCCTCGGTTTTCACAGAGGAGAAGGACATGGGTGGATGTACTGCGGGCTTGCGGTGGACTGAAAAGATTGAGTATGTGGACTTTAACAAAGAGGTTGTGCTGGAATCTTTGAATGGCATCAAGATAGATAAGTCGCCGGGTCCGGATGGGATGTACCCCAGGTTACTGTGGGAGGCGAGGGAAGAGATTGCAGAGCCTCTGGCAATGATCTTTGCGTCGACGATGGAGTCGGGAGAGGTGCCGGAGGATTGGAGGATTGCGGACGTGGTTCCTATTTTCAAGAAGGGGAATAGGGATAGCCCAGGAAATTACCGACCATAAGACCATAAGACCATAAGACATAGGAGCGGAAGTAAGGCCATTCGGCCCATCGGGTCCACTCCACCATTCAATCATGGTTGATTTCAACTCCATTTACCCGCTCTCTCCCCATAGCCCTTAATTCCTCGAGAAATCAAGAATTTATCAATTTCTGTCTTGAAGACGCTCAACGTCTCGGCCTCCACAGCCCTCTGTGGCAATGAATTCCACAGACCCACCACTCTCTGGCTGAAGAAATTTCTCCTCATCTCTGTTCTAAAGTGACTCCCTTTTATTCTAAGGCTGTGCCCCCGCGTCCTAGTCTCCCCTGTTAATGGAAACAACTTCCCTACATCCATCCTATCTAAGCCGTTCATTATCTTGTAAGTTTCTATCAGATCTCCCCTCAACCTCCTAAACTCCAATGAATATAATCCCACGATCCTCAGACGTTCATCGTATGTCAGGCCTACCATTCCTGGGATCATCCGTGTGAATCTCCGCTGGACCCGCTCCAGTGCCAGTATGTCCTTCCTGAGGTGTGGGGCCCAAAATTGCTCACAGTACTCCAAATGGGGCCTAACCAGTGCTTTATAAAGCCTCAGAAGTACATCCCTGCTTTTGTATTCCAAGCCTCTTGAGATAAATGACAACATTACATTTGCTTTCTTAATTACGGACTCAACCTGCAAGTTTACCTTTAGAGAATCCTGGACTAGGACTCCCAAGTCCCTTTGCACTTTAGCATTATGAATTTTGTCACCGTTTAGAAAATAGTCCATGCCTCTATTCTTTTTTCCAAAGTGTACGACCTCGCACTTGCCCACGTTGAATTTCATCAGCCACTTCTTGGACCACTCTCCTAAACTGTCTAAATCTTTCTGCAGCCTCCCCACCTCCTCAATACTACCTGCCCCTCCACCTATCTTTGTATCATCGGCAAACTTGGCCAGAATGCTCCCAGTCCCGTCATCTAGATCGTTAATATATAAAGAGAACAGCTGTGGCCCCAACACTGAACCCTGCGGGACACCACTTGTCACCGGTTGCCATTCTGAGAAAGAACCTTTTATCCCAACTCTCTGCCTTCTGTCTGACAGCCAATCGTCAATCCATGTTAGTACCTTGCCTCGAATACCATGGGCCCTTATTTTACTCAGCAGTCTCCCGTGAGGCACCTTGTCAAAGGCCTTTTGGAAGTCAAGATAGATAACATCCATTGGCTCTCCTTGGTCTAACCTATTTGTTATCTCTTCAAAGAACTCTAACAGGTTTGTCAGGCACGACCTCCCCTTACTAAATCCATGCTGACTTGTCTTAATCCGACCCTGCACTTCCAAGAATTTAGAAATCTCATCCTTAACGATGGATTCTAGAATTTTGCCAACAACTGAGGTTAGGCTAATTGGCCTATAATTTTCCATCTTTTTTCTTGTTCCCTTCTTGAACAGTGGGGTTACAACAGCGATTTTCCAATCCTCTGGGACTTTCCCTGACTCCAGTGACTTTTGAAAGATCATAACTAACGCCTCCACTATTTCTTCAGCTATCTCCTTTAGAACTCTAGGATGTAGCCCATCTGGGCCCGGAGATTTATCAATTTTCAGACCTTTTAGTTTCTCTAGCACTTTCTCCTTTGTGACCGGTGAGTCTAACCTCAGTGGTTAGTAAGGTGATGGAGAAGATCCTGAGGGACAAGATTTATGAGCATTTAGAGAGGTTTAGTATGCTCAAGAATACTCAGCATGGCTTTGTGAAAGGCAGATCGTGCCTTACAAGCCTGGTGGAGTTCTTCGAAAATGTGACTAAACACATTGACGAGGGGAAAGCGGTAGATGTGGTTTATATGGATTTTAGCAAGGCGTTCGATAAGGTCCCCCATGCAAGGCTTCTCAAAAAAGTGAGAGGGCATGGGATCCAAGGGGCTGCTGCCCTGTGGATCCAGAACTGGCTTGCCCAAAGGAGGCAGAGAGTGTGTACAGATGGGTCTTTTTCTAAATGGAGTTCGGTCACCAGTGGTGTGCCCCAGGGATCTGTTCTGGGACCCTTGCTGTTTGTCATTTTCATAAATGACCTGGATGAGGAAGTGGTAAGTTTGCTGATGACACAAAGGTTGGTGGGGTTGTGGATAGTCTGGAGGGATGTCAGAAGTTACAGAGGGACATAGATAGGATGCAAGACTGGGCGGAGAAGTGGCAGATGGACTTCAACCCAGATAAATGCGTCGTGGTCCATTTTGGCAGGTCGAATGGGATGAAGGAGTACAATATAAAGGGAAAGACTCTTAGTACGGTAGAGGATCAGAAGGACCTTGGGGTCCGGGTCCATAGGACTCTAAAATCGGCCCTGCAGGTGGAGGAGGTGATTAAGAAGGCGTATGGTGTGCTGGCCTTTATCAATCGAGGGATTGAGTTTAGGAGTCCGGGGATAATGATGCAGCTATATAAGACCCTCGTCAGACCCCACTTGGAGTACTGTGCTCAGTTCTGGTCACCTCATTACAGGAAGGATGTGGAAAAGATTGAAAGGGTGCAGAGGAGATTTACAAGGATGTTGCCTGGATTGAGTGGCATGCCTTATGAGGATAGGCTGCGGGAGCTCGGTCTTTTCTCCTTGGAGAGACGTAGGATGAGAGGAGACCTAATAGAGGTATATAAGATGTTGAGAGGCTTTTTCCTAGGGTGGAAATGGCTGCTACGAGAGGACACAGGTTTAAGGTGCTGGGGGGTAGGTACAGGGGAAATGTTAGGGGTAAGTTTTTCACACAGAGAGTGGTGGGCGAGTGGAATCGGCTGCCGTCAGTGGTGGTGGAGGCAAACTCAATAGGGTCTTTTAAGAGACTCCTGGATGAGTACATGGGACTTAATAGGATGGAGGGTTATAGGTAGGCCTAAAAGGTAGGGATATGTTCGGCACAACTTGTGGGGCCGAAGGGCCTGTTTTGTGCTGTAGGTTTCTATGTTTCTATGTTTCTATTAAATACACACTCGGACGTTGCCCCCACAGCTCTCTGTGGCAAAGAGTTCCAAAGACTCTCAACCCTTTGGGAGAAGAAATTCCTCCTCTTAAATTGTCTTACATTGGCGCCCCTTTATTCTGAGACTCTGCCCTCTGGTCCTCGACTCTCCCATGAGGGGAAACAGCCTCTCAGCATTTACCCTGTCAAGCCCCTTATGAATCCTGTATGTTTCAATGAGATCACCTCTCATTATTCTAAATTCTAATGAGTCCCAGCCTTTTTAACCTTTCCTTATAAGACAATCCCTCCATACTGGGCATCATTCCAGTGAACCTTCTTTGAGCTGCGTCCAATGAAATAAGACCTTTCCTTAAATAAGGGGACCAAAACTGCTCACAGTGCTCCAGATGTGGTCTCACCAGTACCTTGTACAGTTGTAGGAAGACTTTCCTACTCTTATACATCAACCCCATTCCATTTGCCTTCCTGCTGCACCTCTGTGCTCGCTTTGTGTTTCATGTACAAGTTCCCCCAAATGCCTTTGTGCTGCTGCTTTCTGCAGTTTTTCTCATAGAGTCAAAGAACAAGGAACAATACAGCACAGGAACAGGCCCTTCGGCCCTCCAAGCCCGTGCCGCTCCCTGGTCCAAACTAGACCATTCTTTTGTATCCCTCCATTCCCACTCCGTTCATGTGGCTATCTAGATAAGTCTTAAACGTTCCCAGTGTGTCCGCCTCCACCACCTTGCCTGGCAGCGCATTCCAGGCCCCCACCACCCTCTGTGTAAACTATGTCCTTCTGATATCCGTGTTAAACCTCCCCCCCTTCACCTTGAACCTATGACCCCTTGTGAACGTCACCACCGACCTGGGGAAAAGCTTCCCACCGTTCACCCTATCTATGCCTTTCATAATTTCATACATCTCTATTAGGTCTCCCCTCATCCTCCGTCTTTCCAGGGAGAACAACCCCAGTTTACCCAATCTCTCCTCATAACTAAGCCCCTCCATACCAGGCAACATCCTGGTAAACCTCCTCTGCACTCTCTCCAAAGCCTCCATGTCCTTCTGGTAGTGTGGCGACCAGAACTGGACGCAGTATTGCAAATGCGGCTGAACCAATGTTCTATACATCTGCAACATCAGGCCCCAACTTTTATACTCTATGCCCCGTCCTATAAAGACAAGCATGCCATATGCTTTCTTCACCACCTTCTCCACCTGTGATGTCACCTTCAAGGATCTGTGGACTTGCACACCCAGGTCCCTCTGCGTATCTACACCCTTTATGGTTCTGCCATTTATCATATAGCTCCTCCCTACATTATTTCTACCAAAATGCATCACTTCGCATTTATCAGGATTTAACTCCATCTGCCATTTCTTTGCCCAAATTTCCAGCCTATCTATATCCTTCTGTAGCTTCTGACAATGCTCCTCACTATCTGCAAGTCCTGCCAATTTTGTGTCGTCCGCAAACTTACTGATCACCCCAGTTCTTCCAGATCGTTTATATAAATCACAAACAGCAGAGGTCCCAATACAGAGCCCTGCGGAACACCACTAGTCACAGGCCTCCAGCCGGAAAAAGACCCTTCCACTACCACCCTCTGTCTTCTGTGACCAAGCCAGTTCTCCACCCATCTAGCCACCTCCCCCTTTATCCCATGAGATCCAACCTTTTTCACCAGCCTACCATGAGGGACTTTGTCAATAGAGTCATAGAGTCATAGAGGTTTACAGCATGGAAACAGGCCCTTCAGCCCAACTTGTCCATGCCGCCCTTTTTTTTAAAAACCCCTATGCTAATCCCAATTGCCCGCATTTGGCCCATATCCCTCTCTACTCATCGTAACCATGTAACTATCTAAATGCTTTTAAAAAGATAAAATTGTACCCGCCTCTACTACCACCTCTGGCAGCTTGTTCCAGTCACTCACACCTTCTGTGTGAAAAGAATTGCCCCTCTGGACACTTTTGTATCTCTCCCCTCTCACCTTAAACCTATGCCCTCTAGTTTTAGACTCTCCTACCTTTGGGAAAATATATTGACTATCTACCTTGTGTATGGCCCTCATTGTTTTGTAAACCTCTATAAGGTCATCCCTCAGCCTCCTACGCTCCAGAGAAAAAAAATCCCAGTCTATTCAGCCTCTCCTTATAACTCAAACCATCAAGTCCCAGTAGCGTTCTAGTAAATCTTTTCTGCACTCTTTCTAGTTTAATAATATCCTTTCTATAATAGGGTGACTAGAACTGTACACAGTATTCCAAGTGTGGCCATACCAATGTCTTGTACAACTTCAACAAGACGTCCCAACTCCTGTATTCAATGTTCTGACCGATGAATGTTCTTTTGTTCTCCAATCCAAAATGAACAACTTCACATTTTCCCACATTGTACTCCATTTGTCAATTTTTTGCCCACTTAATCAATATCTCTTTGTAAACTGTTTCTATCTCTCGCGCAACTTGCCTTCCCATCTATTTTTGTGTCATCTGCAAATGTGGTTACAGTACAGTCATCTCCTTCCTCCAAGTCAGTAATATATATTGTAACCAGTTTGTGATCCCAGCATTGATCCCTGTGGAACTCCACTGGTTACAGGTCACCAACCTGAAAAAGAACCCCTTATCCCCACTCACTGTTTCCTGCCCATTAGCCAATTCTCTATCCATGCCAGTATACCACCTCCAACACCATGGCCTCTTATCGTATGACTTAACCTTTTGTGAAGTACCTTGTCGAACGCCTTCTGGAAGTCTAAATACAACACATCTACTGGTTCCCCTCTATTCACTCTGGTTGAGACTTCCTCGACAAACTTTAGTAAATTAGTCAGACACTATTTCCCTTTCATGAAGCCATGCTGACTCTGCTTGATTAGATTATAATTTTCCAAATGTGCTGCTGTTATTTCCTTAATGATTCCAACGTTTTTCCCACAATGGATGTTTGTCAGCACAGTGGTTAGCACTGCTGCCCCACAGTGCCAGGGACCCAGGTTCGATTCCCGGCTCGGGTCACTGTCTGTGTGGAGTCTGCACGTTCTCCCCGTGTCTGTGTGGGTTTCCTCCGGGTGCTCCGGTTTCCTTCCACAATCCGAAAGATGTGCTGGTTAGGTGCATTATTCATGCTAAATTCTCCCTCAGTGTACCCGAACAGGCACCGGAGTGTGGCAACTTGGGGATTTATGCAGTAACTTCATTGCAGTGTTAATGTGGGCTTACTTGTGACACTAATAAATAAACTTTAAACTTCATAGTTCCTCGCTTTTTGCCTCCCTCCCTTTTTGAATAGGAGTGTCACATTGGCAGTTTTCTAATCATCCGGAACCTCTCCAGAATCCAAGGACTTTTGGAAAATTACAACCAATGCATCCACTTTCACTGTAGCTACTTGTTTTGGGATCCTAGGATGCAAGCCAACAGGGTCAGAAGAGTTATCTGCTTTTAGTGGGGAACAGGATATAATTTTGTTGATTGGAAATGCATCAATTTACAATTGTAACAGAGTACGGAGAAAGTTCAGGAATAATACCTTTACACAGTGAGTTGTTGGAAAGTTTGACTGCTTTATCATAGGGAGTGGTTAAAGCAGTGCCCATTGTACTTTTCAAGAGGATAATCTGAATCATTACCCTCAGCAGCAGCAGAAGATAAACACAGACATGATAAGCTGAGTGGATTCCTTCAATAGTGTAAGTAAAATGTTGCAGAGTTCCCCCACAACAGTTCAGCAAACATGAACAATATGAGCAAAATTTTTAGGTGTCCAGATCACCAACAACCTGTCCTGGTCCCCCCCATGCCGACACTATAGTTAAGAAAGCCCCACCAACGCCTCTACTTTCTCAGAAGACTAAGGAGATTTGGCATGTCACCTACGACTCTCACCAACTTTTACAGATGCACCATAGAAAGCATTCTTTCTGGTTGTATCACAGCTTGGTATGGCTCCTGCTCTGCCCAAGACCACAAGGAACTACAATGCTGATCGCCCAATAGAATGTAAACGCACTGTGAAGAAACACTTGCTGCCAAGTAGAAAAAAATATATAACTGTGTGTTATATTTAAAATAACTGAACAAGCAGAAATGACAAGGATTGAATTAATTGTGACAGTCAGGCAGTATCTGTTACATTAGCATCGCGCCGCAGTATTTCTTTGTGGTAGGTTTATCAGGCACTGATCATTTCAGACTAATCTAGTTGAATGTTTAAACTAATGATGAATGGGGAGGGTCAGTAGATGTTGTCTATATGGGGAGGCGATGGCCTAGTGGTATTATTGCTAGGCTATTACTCCAGAAACTCAGCTAATGTTCTGGGGACCTGGCTTTAAATCCTGTCACGGCAGGTGGTGGAATTTGAATTCAACAAACAAAATCTGGAGTTATGAATCTACTGATGACCATGAAACCATTGTCGATTGTTGGAAAAACCCGTCTGGTTCACTGATGTCCTTTAGGGAAGGAAATCTGCCGTCCTTACCCGGTCTGGCCTACATGCGACTCCAGAGCCACAGCAATATGGTTGACTCTTAACTGCCCTCTGAAATAAGAACTAGGAGCAGGAGTAGGCCATCTGGCCCCTCAAGCCTGCTCCGCCAGTCAATAAGATCATGGATGATCTTTTCGTGGACTCAGCTCCACTTACCCGCCTGCTCATCATAACCCTTAATTCCTTTACTGTTCGAAAATTTATCTATCCTTGCCTTAAAAACACTCAATGAGGTAGCCTCAACTGCTTCACTGGGCAGGGAATTCCACAATTCACAAACTTTGGTGTGAAGAAGTTCCTCCTCAACTCAGTCCTAAATCTGCTCCCCCTTATTTTGAGGCCATGCCCCCTCGTTCTAGTTTCACCCGCCAGTGGAAACAACTTCCCTGCTTCTATCTTATCTATTCCCTGAGACACTCAGTTCAAAGCAACTGAGGGTGGGCAATAGATGCTGGCCAGCCAGTGACGCCCACGTCCCATGAATGAATTAAAAAAATGTACTTGCAGAAAGCATTAATGGAATTGTACACAAGACACTATTAGCAAGTTAAATACACAAATATATGGAGGTAATTTTTTCTTATTCATTTGTGGGACATAGGGGTCGCTGGCTGGCCAGCATTTATTGCCCGTCCCTAATTGCTCCTGAACTGAGAGGCTTGCTGGGCCATTACTGAGGGCATTTGAGAGTCAACCACATTGCTGAGGCTCTGGACTCGCATGTAGGCCAGAGCAGATTTCCTTCCCACATCTTGTGACATACTGTGGGTGTAAGATAAGAGTAAGAAGTCTCACAACACCAGGTTAAAGTCCAACAGGTTTATTTGGTAGCAAATACCATAAGCTTTCGGAGCACTGCTCCTTCGTCAGATGGAGTGGAAATGTGCTCTCAAACAGTGCAAACAGACAGAATCAAGTTACAGAATACTGATTAGAATGCGAATCCTACAGCCAGCCAGGTCTTAAAGGTACAGACAATGTGGGTGGAGGGAACATTAAACACAGGTTAAAGAGATGTGTATTGTCTCCAGACAGAACAGCTAGTGAAATTCTGCAAGTCCAGGAGGCAAGCTGTGGGGGTTACTGATAATGCGACATAAATCCAACATCCCGGTTTAGACCGTCCTCATGTTTGCGGAATTTGGCTATCAGTTTCTGCTCAGCGACTCTGCGCTGTCGTGTGTTGTGAAGGCTGCCTTGGAGAACGCTTACCTGAAGATCCAAGGCTGAATGCCCGTGACTGCTGAAGTGCTCCCCCACAGGAAGAGAACAGTCTTGCCTGGTGATTGTCGAGCGGTGTTCATTCATCCGTTGTCGTAGCGTCTGCATGGTTTCCCCAATGTACCATGCCTCGGGACATCCTTTCCTGCAGCGTATCAGGTAGACAATGTTGGCCGAGTTGCAAGAGTAGGTACTGTGTACCTGGTAGATGGTGTTCTCACGTGAGATGATGGCATCCGTGTCGATGATCCGGCACGTCTTGCAGAGGTTGCTGTGGCAGGGTTGTGTTGTGTCGTGGTCACTGTTTTCCTGAAGGCTGTCATCATATAGGGTCTATCGAACCCTATATGATGACAGGTCAGGAGGTAGGAGACACAGCACAGGGATAAAGAGAACATTCTTTGATTGGAAGAGGGCTACAATAAGTAACATTTACCAGGAATTTGAAGTGGGCTCATAACTTGGGAAGCACCGAGGATCAGATGGACCTTAGCATGCATGTACACTGGTACCTTAAGGTAACAGGACCCTTAGGGTAGCAGGACTGATGGATAAAGTGGTTAAGAAGGCATATGGTATACTTGCCTTTATTAGGTATAGAGTTTAAGAGCAGGGAGGTTATGCTGGAACTGTATAAAACATTGGTTAGGCCACAGCGAGAGAATGATGGAATCTACATTATAGGAGGGATGTGATAGTATTGGAAAGGGTGCAGAGGGGATTTACCAGGATGTTGCCTGGGTTGGAGAATTTTAGTTATGAAGCAAGATTTGTTTCCCTTGGAGCCGAGGAGGCATGGGTTGGGGGGAAACGGACACATGATTGAGATGTATAAAATATGAGGGGCATAGATAGAATAGACAGGAAGAAAGCTTTCCCCTTGGTGGAGGGATCAGTGACCAGGGAGCTTTTTCATTCATTCATGGGACACAGGTGTCGCTGGCCGGCCAGCATTTATTGCCTTCCCTAGTTTCCTTTTTCAGACGGTCATTGAGTCAACCACATTGCTGTGGCCTGGAGTCACATGTAGGCCAGACCAGGTAAGGACGGCAGATTTCCTTCCTGAAAGGACATTAGTGAATCAGATAGGTTTTTCCGACAATCGACAATGGTTTCATGGTCATCAGTAGATTCTTAATTCCAGATTTTTTAAAAATTGAATTCAAATTCCACCATCTGCCGTGCTGGGATTCGAATCTGGGTCCCCAGGACATTAGCTGAGTTTCTGGAGTTATAATCCAGAATAATTAGATTTAAGGTAAGGGGCAGGAGGTTTAGAGGGGATGTGAGGAAAACCCTTTTCACCCAGAGGGTGGTGGGAGTCTGGAATTCACTGCCTGAAAGGGTGGTGGAGGCAGAGACCCTCATAACATTCATAAGTATTGAGATATGGACTTGCAATGCCAAGGAATACAAGGCGATGGGCCAAGAGCTGCAAAATGAGATGAGAATAGTTTTGTCTTTGACCAGTGCAGGTGTGGAAATGAAGTTGTAATTCCAGCTACGGCCAAATATTTAATTCACTTTGTTCTGCAAGATTAAGAATGCTTGCTTCAAATAAAGCACTGTGGGGTTGCTGGAATTATAGTTAAACGCAGTTAAAAACTACAGACGCTGGTGTGGAAATTAAGTTGCAACAACAAAGGCAGGGAACGCAAATACATAAAAACAAAGCCTCACTGAGGTCAGCAGCTGTGCATTCAGGAAAGAGACTAATCTAACCTTGGGCATGATTTTACCATTTTGATTCTAAGCGCTGGGCGGACTTGAAATTTGAGAGCATTTTAGACCCGTTCTGAGACACGCCCCATACGCACTCTGCCTGAAAAGATATCAGCAATTCTGAATCGTGCTACACAAGCCTGTGGCTGGAGCTCAACCCACCCGAAACCCTGCAGCTCCGATCGGCGCCTCCAACTGCGCACGCGCAGAAAAAACATGATAGAATGCAGCTCCCCTGCCACATCCCTCCCGGGCCGGGATAATGCCTCCCCCCGGCCCCCGCAGACATTGCCCCACCCCCATAACATTACTGACCGCCTATTGCCCCACCCCTCCGTCACCCAAACCGATTCCCCCCCTCCCACCGATCTCAGGCAGAGTGATCCACCCTCCCCCTTCCCCCCCACCGATCTCAGGCAGAGTGGCAGCGGACCCACCTTCCCTCCCCTCACCACTGATCTCAAGCAGAGAGCCATCGGGCAGTAGGTACTTACCCCCTCACTAACCCTCACTGATGGAGCACCCGAATCGGAGTTATATGGAGCATGTTTGTTTCGCGCCGATTCTGGATGGGCGAACGCAGTGGTCAAGGGGGACGTGCCGGTAAGGTTGGGCGTGCAGCCCATTAAGTCAATTTAAATGTATGCAAATGCATTCAAATAGCCGGCGCGCCTGTTTCAGGCGCGGTCCTGATCGCGGCCATTTTTGGGCCTTGGTAAAGGGGGAACTGGCGCGGACGCAGGCGCAGATTGCCCTACTTGCCTCACGCCCGACTTTACCAAGTTTTTGCGCCTGAAAACGGGCGCAATGCAATGGTAAAATTGGACCCCTTGTGTCATTTCATAAACACTGCATTCCCAGTCTTGGCCACAGGATGAAACAAAGACCAGTTACCATGGCAAATAACAAAAAAAGAGATATGTTGACATATTACGCTAATGAAGGAGATGATTGGATGAGAAAGGGCTTAAAGGCATAGTATGATTGGTGGACTATGTACGCAAATAAAGGATTAGAAAGTTGCTTGTTTCTCATTTGCTGTAATTAACTATAACTGCGAATTATCTGTATGAATCGACAGAACACCATCGTGAAATTCACTGTTCACTGTGTCTGTCCTCCTTGCTCACAGGTAATAAAAGCTTAGAGGATTTGAGTACTCATTGTGCATTGTCTGGTTAATTCTCAACACAGGAGCAATGGGACAAAGGGCCTTTTATTGTGCTGTGATGACTCTGATGAAGGTGCACCCTAGAAAGTTGTAGATTCAAGTTTGCAGATGACTCGTAGAGGCACAGTGAGTTATGTAAAGGAGAAATGAAAGCTAAAGAGACACAAACAGACTAATTGAGTGGACAAAACCTCACAGCAATGTGGAGAACCTGAGTTCACTCAGTTTAATTCTAAGAGACAAATTGGAGCATTGGCTTTTATCCCAAAGGAATCTGGTTCTGTTGGACAGGGTTGGTCAGACCCTGACTGGATCCACATCTTGGGAAGGATATTTGGGCCCTGGAGTGGGTGCAAGTCAAAGTCAGCAGAATTAGCCAGTGCTGAAAGGATTGACTTAGAGGGCAGGTTGTATAAACATAGAGGTTTCCAGCATGGAAACAGGCCCTTCAGCCAACTTGTCCATGTCGCCCAGTTTTTACCACTAAGTTCGTCCCAATTGTCCGCATTTGGCCCATATCCCTCTGTGCCCATTTTACCCATGTAACTGTCTAAATGCTTTTTAAACGACAAAATTGTACCCGCCTCTACTACTACCTCTGGCAGCTCATTCTAGACACTTGCCACCCTCTGTGTGAAAATATAGCCCCTCTGGATCTTTTGTATCTCTCCCCTCTCACCTTAAACCTATGCCCTCTAGTTTCAGAGTCCCCTATCCTTGGGAAAAGATGTTGGCTATCGAGCTGATCCGTGCCCCTCATTATTTTATAGACCTCTATAAGATCACTCCTCAGCCTCCTACACTCCAGAGAAAAGAATTCCCAGTCTATCCAGCCTCCCCTTATAACTCAAACCATCAAGTCCTGGTAGCATCCAAGGAAATGCTTTCTACACACTTTCTAGTTTAATAATATCCTTTCTATAATAAGGTGACCATGGTTTCTATAGTGCCAGGGGACTAGCTAGGGCAAATGCATAGGGTTATAGGGTGGGCAGGATTGTGATCGGTGTAGATTCGATGGGCCAAATGGCCTCCTTCTGCACTGTAGGATTCTATGATTCTGTCCCTATAATTTTAAAAGGTGGTCGGGTGATTTGATGAAGGTATATAGAATGATGGAGGCATTTGATAGGGTAGCGAGAGAGAAACCCTTCCCTCTGAAGGAAATCAATGGGGCAAAAACATAAAATTTGAATGAGACTATTCAGAAGTGAAGCAGGGAAGCACTTTGCGTCGGAAACCTGGAACTTTTCTTTTGAAAGGTGCTGAAGGCTGGAGTCGATTTGAAATTTTCCAGTCTGAAATTGCCAGGTTCTGTTGGGTAATGGCGGTGAGGGAATGGCTGCAGATCCTCTGGGTTTTCTGCTCATTTTCACATTTCTCCTTGAGATTTCAGAAGATGGGCCGAGTGCCAGTTGTACCCATTCCAGGAATGAAAGTAAATTGCTCCCCTGCCACTTGTCTGCTCACACTGAGGGTGACTCTCTTGCCTGATGATGTCAGGAACAACTTTACATGCATGACCGATGAGGCGTGGTGTGTGATATTTTGGACAGTCCGGTGTGCCCGCTGACTTGGACTTTGTGGCCATCTCCGGTATGATCCACACTTGAGGACATTCATCATTGTCCATATTTAATCCAAGATCACTGTCATTGTGCCTGTATCGATCACTAATTACCCAGCTGCTTTCTGTTCAGTTTTTTTTCCAGCCTATTCCAGGCTCCAGGGCTTTGCAGGCCTCATGAATTTGCAGGAAAGACTTGGGGACAGTCTTCCTGCTCTGTGTGGCCATAGACCACACCAGCTGGTGAGGGAATTAGACAAGACAGAAGTACAGTTTTCACACTTGTGTTCAGCAGAGAGATGAAGTGAATGCAGCGTGTGGACAGGACAAAGAACAAAGAAAATTACAGCACAGGAACAGGCTCTTCGGCCCTCCAAGCCTGCACCGACCATGCTGCCCGACTTAACTAAAACCCCCTGCCCTTCCGGGGACCATATCCCTCTATTCCCATCCTATTCATGTATTTGGCAAGATGCACCTTAAAAGTCACTACCGTATCCGCTTCCACTACCTCCCCCGGCAACGAGTTCCAGGTACCCACTACTCTCTGTGTAAAAAATCTGCCTCGTACATCTCCTTTAAACCTTGCCCCTCGCACCTTAAACCTGTGCCCCCTAGTAATTGACTCTTCCACCCTGGGAAAAAGCTTCTGACTATCCACTCTGTCCATGCCTCTCATAATCTTGTAGACTTCTATCAGGTCTCCCCTCAACCTCCGTTGCTCCAGTGAGAACAAACCAAGTTTCTCCAACCTCTCCTCATAGCTAATGCCCTCCATACCAGGCAACATCCTGGTAAATCCTGATCAGAAATAGCCAGCACGGCTTTGTCCAAGGCAGATCATGCTTTACGAGCCTAATTGAATTTTTTGAAGATGTAACTGGACACATAGACGAGGGAAGAGTGGTAGATGTAGTTTATATGGATTTCAGCAAGGCGTTTGATAAGGTGCCCCATGCAAGGCTCATTGAGAAAGTGAAGGGGCATGGGATACAAGGGGACATTGCCTTGTGGATTCAGAACTGGCTTGCCCACAGAAGGCAAGGAGTGGTTGTAGATGGGTCTTTTTCAGCATGGAGGTCGGTCACCAGTGGAGTGCCCCAGGGATCCGTTCTGGGACCCTTGCTCTTTGTGATTTTTATAAATGACCTGGATGAGGAAGTGGAAGGATGGGTTGGCAAGTTTGCTGATGACACAAAGGTTGGTGGTGTTGTGGATAGTATAGAGGGATGTCAGCAGTTGCAACGAGACATAGATAAGATGCAAGACTGGGCGGAGAAGTGGCAGATGGACTTCAACCCAGATAAATATGTGGTGGTTCATTTTGGCAGGTTGAATAGGATGAAAGAATATAATATTAAGGGTAAGACGCTTGGCAGTGTGGAAGATCAGAAGGATCTTGGGGTCCGGGTTCATAGGACGCTCAAAGCAGCGTCGCAGGTAGAGGCTGTGGTTAAGAAGGTGTATGGAATACTGGCCTTCATCAATAGAGGAATTGAGTTTAGAAATCGGGAGATAATGCTGCAGCTGTATAGGACCCTGGTCAGACCCCACTTGGAGTACTGTGCCCAGTTCTGGTCGCCTCATTACAGAAAGGATGTGGAAGCCATAGAAAGGGTGCAGAGGAGATTTACAAGGATGTTGCCTGGATTAGGTGGCATGCCTTATGAGGATAGGTTGAGAGAGCTAGGTCTTTTCTCCTTGGAGAAGCGAAAGATGAGAGGTGACCTGATAGAGGTGTATAAGATGTTGAGAGGTATTGATCGAGTGGATTCTCAGAGGCTTTTACCCAGGGCTAAAATGGTTGCCACAAGAGGTCACAGGTTTAGGGTGCTGGGGAGTAGGTACAGAGGATATGTTAGGGGTACGTTTTTCACTCAGAGGGTGGTGGGTGCATGGAATCGGCTGCCAGTAGTGGTGGTGGAGGTGGATTCGATAGGGTCTTTTAAGAGACTTTTGGATAAGTTCATGGAAGTTAGTAAGGTAGAGGGTTATAGGTAAGCCAAGTAGGTAGGGACATGTTCGGCGCAACTTGTGGGCCGAAGGGCCTGTTTGTGCTGTAGCTTTTCTACATTCTATGTTCTAAATGATTTCTGTATCCTCTCCAAAGCCTTCTGGTAGTGTGGCGACCAGAATTGAACACTATATTCCAAGTGCGGCCTAACTAAGGTTCTATAAAGCTGCAACATGACTTGCCAATTTTTAAACTCAATGCCTCGGCCGATGAAGGCAAGCATGCCGTATGCCTTCTTGACTACCTTCTCCACCTGCAATGCCACTTTCAGTGACCTGTGTACCTGTATACCCAGATCCCATTGCCTATCAATACTCTTAAGGGTTCTGCGATTTACTGTATATCTCCTATCTGTATTAGACCTTCCAAAATGCATTACCTCACATTTGTCCGGATTAAGCTCCATCTGCCATCTCTCTGCCCAAGTCTCCAACTGATCTATATCCTGCTGTATCCCCTGATGGTCCACATCGCTATCAGTAAATCCACCAACCTTTGTGTCGTCTGCAAACTTACTAATCAATCCAGTTACATTTTCCTCCAAATCATTAATATATATTACAAACAGCAAAGGTGCCAGCACTGATCCCTGAGGAACACCACTTGTCACAGCCCTCCATTCAGAAACGCACCCTTCCACAGCTACCCTCTGTCTTCTTTGACCGAGCCAGTTTTGTATCCAGCTTGCCAGCTCACCTCTGATCCCATGCGACTTCACCTTCTGCACCAGTCTGCCATGAGGGACCTTGTCAAAGGCCTTACTGAGGTCCATGTCGACAACATCCACTGCCCTACCCTCATCAATCATCTTCGTCACTTCCTCGAAAAACTCGATCAAGTTCGTGAGACACGACCTCCCATTCACAAAACCATGTTGCCTCTCACTAATACGTCCATTTATTTCCAAGTGGGAATAAATCCTGTCTCGAAGAATCCTCTCTAATAATTTCCCTATCACTGATGTAAGGCTCACCGGCCTGTAATTACCTGGATTATTCTTGCTACCCTTCTTAAACAAAGGAACAACATTGGCTATTCTCCAATCCTCTGGGACCTCCCCTGTAAGAGTTCTAACAACACCAGGTTAAAGTCCAACAGGTTTATTTGGTAGCAAACACCATTAGCTTTCGGAGCGCTGCTCCTTCATCAGATGGAGTGGAAATGTGCTCTCAAACAGGGCACAGAGACACAAAAATCAAGTTACAGAATACTGATTAGAATGCGAATCCCCACAGCCAGCCAGATTTTAAAGATACAGACAATGTGGGTGGAGGGAGCATTAGGCACAGGTTAAAGAGATGTATATTGTCTGTCTCCAGACAGGACAGCCTGCAAGTCCAGGAGGCAAGCTGAGGGGGTTACTGATAATGTGACATAAATCCAACATCCCGGTTTAGGCCGTCCTCATGTGTGCGGAACTTGGCTATCAGTTTCTGCTCAGCGACTCTGCGCTGTCGTGTGTCGCGAAGGCCGCCTTGGAGAACGCTTAACCGAAGATCAGAGGCTGAATGCCCGTGACTGCTGAAGTGCTCCCCAACAGGAAGAGAACAGTCTTGCCTGGTGATTGTCGAGCGGTGTTCATTCATCCGTTGTCGTAGCGTCTGCATGGTTTCCCAATGTACCATGCCTCAGGACACCCTTTTTCTGCAGCGTATCAGGTAGACAACGTTGGCCGAGTTGCAAGAATAGGTACCGTGTACCTGGTAGATGGTGTTCTCACATGAGATGATGGCATCCATGTCGATGATCCGGCATGTCTTGCAGAGGTTGCTGTGGCAGGGTTGTGTGGTGTCGTGGTCACTGTTCTCCTGAAGGCTGGGTAGTTTGCTGCGGACAATGGTCTGTTTGAGGTTGTGCGGTTGTTTGAAGGCAAGAAGTGGGGGTGTGGGGATGGCCTTGGTGAGATGTTCGTCTTCATCAATGACATGTTGAAGGCTCCGGAGGGAATGCCGTAGCTTCTCCGCTCTGGGGAACTATATGATGACATCAACAAGTTCCATCCCACCATCAGACTCACCATAGACTACTTTCTGGAATCGGTTGCATTCTTGGACACACGCGTCTCCATTAAGGATGGTCACCTCAGCACCTCACTGTACCGCAAACCCACGGATAACCTCACGATGCTCCACTTCTCCAGCTTCCACCAAATACACAGGATCTGCTCGGATGAGGAGGATTGCAACAGACACCTCCAGACGCTGAAAGATGCCCTCATAAGAACAGGATATGGCGCTCGACTCATCGCCACAGCGAAAAACTGCACCGACCTCCTCAGAAGACAAACACGGGACACGGTGGACAGAGTACCCTTCGTCGTCCAGTACTTCCCCGGAGCGGAGAAGCTATGGCATCTCCTCCGGAGCCTTCAACATGTCATTGATGAAGACGAACATCTCGCCAAGGCCATCCCCACACCCCCACTTCTTGCCTTCAAAGAACCGCACAACCTCAAACAGACCATTGTCCGCAGCAAACTACCCAGTCCTCAGGAGAACAGTGACCACGACTCCACACAACCCTGCCACAGCAACCTCTGCAAGACGTGCCGGATCATCGACACGGATGCCATCATCTCACGTGAGAACACCATCTACCAGGTACATGGTACCTACTCTTGCAACTCGGCCAACATTGTCTACCTGATACGCTGCAGGAAAGGATGTCCCGAGGCATGGTACATTGGGGAAACCATGCAGACGCTACGACAACGGATGAATGAACACCGCTCGACAATCACCAGGCAAGACTGTTCTCTTCCTGTTGGGGAGCACTTCAGCAGTCACGGGCATTCAGCCTCTGATCTTCAGGTAAGCGTTCTCCAAGGCAGCCTTCATGACACACAACAGCGCAGAGTCGCTGAGCAGAAACTGATAGCCAAGTTCCACACACATGAGGACGGCCTAAACCGGGATGTTGGATTTATGTCACATTATCAGTAACCCCCTCAGCTTGCCTCCTGGACTTGCTGGCTGTCCTGTCTGGAGACAGACAATATACATCTCTTTAACCTGTGCCTAATGCTCCCTCCACCCACATTGTCTGTATCTTTAAGATCTGGCTGGCTGTGGGGATTCGCATTCTAATCAGTATTCTGTAACTTGATTTTTGTGTCTCTGTGCACTGTTTGAGAGCACATTTCCACTCCATCTGACGAAGGAGCAGCACTCTGAAAGCTGATGGTATTTGCTACCAAATAAACCTGTTGGACTTTAACCTGGTGTTGTGAGACTTCTTACTTTGTTCACCCCAGTCCAACGCCGGCATCTCCACATCATGACCTCCCCTGTAGCCAGTGAGGATACAAAGATTTCTCTCAAGGCCCCAGCAATTTCTTCTCTTGCCTCTCTCAGTATTCTGGGGTATATCCCATCAGGCCCTGGGGACTTGTCTACCTTAATGTTTCTCAAGAAACCCAATACCTCCTCCTTTTTGATCTCAACATGACTCAAACTATCTACACATCCTTTCCCAGATTCATCATCCACCAAGTCCTTCTCTTCGGTGAATACTGACGCAAAGTCCTCATTTAACACCTCGCCCATTTCCTCTGGCTCCACCCATAGATTCCCTCCCTTGTCCTTGAGTGAGCCAACCCTCTCCCTGGCTACCCTCTTGCTCTTTATACATGTATAAAAAGCCTTGGGATGTATAAAAGTCGTGTACAGGTTGTACATGAGTTAAGTTTGATTTGATTTGATTTGATTTATTATTGTTACATGTATTAACACACAGTGAAAAGTATTGTTTCTGGCACGCTATACAGACAATACATACCGTTCATAGAGAAGGAAACGAGAGAGTGCAGAATGTAGTGTCACAGTCATAGCCAGGGTGTAGAGAAAGATCATCTTAATGCAAGGTAGGTCCATTCAAAAGTCTGACAGCAGCAGGGAACAAGCTGTTCTTGAGTCGGTTGGTGCGTGACCTCAGACTTTTGTATCTTTTTCCCGACGGAAGAAGGTGGAAGGGGGAATATCTGGGGCGCGTGGGGTCCTTAATTATGCTGGCTGCTTTGCCGAGGCAGCGGGAAGTGAAGAGTCAATGGATGGGAGGCTTGTTTGCGTGACGGATTGGGCTACATTCAGACCTTTTATTGTTCCTTGCGGTCTTGGGCAGAGCAGGAGTCCATACCAAGCTGTGATGCAGCCAGAAAGAATGCTTTCCATGGTGCATCTGTAAAAGTTGGTGAGAGTTGTAACTGACATGCCAATTTCTTCAGTCTTCTGAGAATGTATAGATGTTGGTGGGGCTATCTTAGCTATAGTGTCGGCGTGGGAGGACCAGGACAGGTTGTTGGTGATCTGGACACCTAAAAACTTGAAGCTCTCGACCCTTTGTACTTTGTCCCCGTTGATGTAGACAGGGGCATGTTCTCCTTTACGCTTCCTGAAGTCGATGACAATCTCCTTCGTTTTGTTCACATAGTTAAGTTAAGTTAACGTAACAAGTTAAGTTGAGTTAAGTAGGCTCTCACTCACTGGATTCCTTGCTGTGTACCATTATTCCATGTCAATTACTGCAGTGTACTTGGTAATTGTTAGCGGAGCCAGTTCTAACCCTTCAATCAACAGAGAGGGGAGTTTACATTCCATTTCAGATGAGGCATGAAATCAACTTGCAGTGCTCAGGAATCCTATGACACTGTTCAAAAAGCGCTGGCTGGCCAACACCTATTCCTCATTTATTTTAGTATTTGTTGGAGCTGGCTGTGTGTAAATTGGCTGCTGATTACATGCAACAGTAACTTTGGTTCAAAGTAATTCACGGCACTGTGGTACAGTGGTTAGCACTGCTGCCTCACAGCATCAGGGACCCGGGTTCGATTCCCGGCTTGGGTCACTGTCTGTGAGAAGTCTGCATGTTCTCCCCATGTTTGCGTGGGTTTCCTCCGGGTGCTCCGGTTTCCTCCCATAGTCCAAAGTTGTGCAGTTTAGGTGAACTGGCCATGCTAAATTCTCTCTCAGTGTGACAACTGGGGGATTTTCACAGTAACTTCACTGCAGTGTTAATGTAAGACTACTTGTGACACTAATAAATAAACTTAAATAAACTAATTCCTTTCCTTCCCATTACTTCAAGGTGTGTACATCGAATCAAAAGTGGGCTAACTTGCAGTGTTGTAAATGGTGACTGGTTTTAAGTTGTAGTAAGATTGATTGCTGTCTGAACAATATTTTGATCACGAGATTCTCAGCCACGTTGAACCTAATTCTAATTGTTTTTTGATATTGCATTTATTTTCCCAATTTTTTTTCCTCCTGACCCTTGCTGGACTGCATGGTCCTAGCATCCTCCCTAAACTCACAAAAATAACCAATCAATGATGGAGTGCAGAAGGAGACCATTCAGCCCAGTGTGCCCGTGCTAGCTTTTGAAAGTGTTAACTAATTAGTCCCATTGTTCCGGTTCTTTCCCCATCGCCCGGTAGCTTAGTTAAGATCATGCAATGCCATTTTGAAAGTTACAGTTGAATCTGCTTCCGCCGCCCTTTCAGGCAGCACCTTCCAGATGATATGAACTTACTGCATCACTATCATAAATTCTTTTCATCCCATCCTGCCAGCAACTCGAGTTCGATTCCCAGATTGGGTCACTGTCTGTGCGGAGTCTGCACGTTCTCCCCGTGTCTGTGTGGGTTTCCTCCGGGTGCTCTGGTTTCCTCCCACAGTCCGAAAGACCTGCTGGTTAGGTGCATTGGCCGTGCTAAATTCTCCCTTAGTGTACCCGAGCAGGTGCCGGAGTGGGGTGACTAGGGGATTTTCACAGTAACTTCATTGCAGTGTTAATGTAAGCTGACTTGTGACACTAATAAATAAACTGTAAACCTTTCCATTTCGTTTGTCAATTAGTTTAAATCTCTGTCCTCTGGTTACAGACCCTCTTGCCATTGGAAACTGTTTTGTTTTCTTAATCAAAGCCACATATTTGAGCATCACCTATTCATCTCCCCCGAACCTTCTCTGCTCTAAGGAGAACAATCCGAGGTTTTTATATAACTCAACTCTACACAGTGAGCAGTGACTCTGGGTGACAGCTCAGCCTGGTCTGGTCCATTGCTCAGCATTATCACCTAACCCTAACCCTAACCCCAACCCTAACCCTAACCCTAACCCTAACCTTCGCCTATCATCTCCCGTTTCTCAGTGTGAAGAAGGTTATCTCAGATTGCAACGGGATCTTGATCAATTGGAAGAGTGGGCTGATGAATGGCAGATGGAGTTTAATTTAGATAAATGCGAGGTGATGCATTTTGGTAGATCAAGCCAGGGCAGAACTCACTCAGTTAATGGTAGGGCGTGGGGGAGAGTTATAGAACAAAGTTATCTAGGTTCATACAGGTTCATAGCTCCTTGAAAGTGGAGTCACAGGTGGACAGAGTGGTGAAGAAGGCATTCAGCATGTTTGGTTTCATTGGTCAGAACATTGAATACAGGAGTTGGGACGTCTTGTTGAAGTTGTACAAGACATTGGTAAGGCCACACTTGGAATACAGTGTGCAATTCTGGTCACCCTATTATAGAAAGGATATTATTAAACTAGAAAGAGTGGAGAAAACATTTACTAGAATGCCACCAGGACTTGATGGTTTGAGTTATAAGGAGAGGCTGAATAGACTGGGACTTTTTTCTCTGGAGCGTAGGCGACTTAGGGGTGATCTTATAGAGGTCTATAAAATAATGGGGGGCATAGTCAGCTAGATAGTCAATATCTTTTCCCAAAGGTAGGGGAGTCTAAAACTAGAGGGCATAGGTTTAAGGTGAGAGGGGAGAGATACAAAAGTGTCCACAGGGACAATTATTTCACAGAGGGTAGTGAGTGTCTGGAACGAGCGTACAATTTTGTCTTTTAAAAAGTATTTAGGCAGCTACTTGGGAAAGATGGGTATAGAGGGATATGGGCCAAATGCGGGCAATTGGGACTAGCTTAGTGGTAAAAACTGGGTAGCATGGACAAGTTGGGCCAAAGGACCTATTTCCATGATGTAAACCGCTTTCAAAAAAATTCTCCTTTCAGTAACCAGTCTCTGCCTGCTGATGCGGATCGAGTGTCCGGGCACTGGTACAGCCCCATGTCATCCCACTGTGAGGTGGAACTGACCAGGCTGGTGTAGATGAAGATATTATAAGGATCCAGTTATTAAAAAAACTGTAATGTAATCTCTTTAGGATGGAGGATGTTCAGATTACATTGCAAGATATCTGATCTTTGTGGATTTACTGACATGTTTGGCCCTGTGATCAGAGAGCAGTGTTTCCTCACGGCCTGCCAAGGTAGTGCAGTTCCTTCACTTCAGAGTATTCAATACAGAAAGTGTCTCTTTCAACAAGGGCTCACATAGCAGAATACAATGTAAAGTTAGAGTAATGTCTTGAGATGGATAGAAAGCTGGTTAGCAGATAGGAAGCAGATAGTTGGCATGAATGGGTCTTTTTCTCATTGGCAGTAAGTGATAGTGAGGTTCCGCAGGGATCTTTGCTAGGACCCCAACTGTTCACATTATATATTAATGATTTGGAAGAGGGAACTAAATGTATTATCTCCAAATTTGCAGATGCAAAGTTGGGTGGGAGAGTGAGCTGTGAGGAGAATTCAGAGATGCTTCAGCGTGATTTGGACAGGCTGAGTGTGTGGCCATCTGCCTGGCAGATGCAGTATAATATGGATAAATGTGAGGTTATCCACTTTGGTGGCAATAATAGGAGGAGAGACTAAGTCAGTTAGGATTGCATTCCTTGGAGTTTAGAAGAGTGAGAGGGGATCTCATAGAAGCTTATAAAATTCTAGACAGGGTAGATTCAGAAAGAATGTTCCTGACAGTGCGCGAGTCCAGAAGGGTCGATGAAGATACTGTTCATGTTTACTGAAGTTATACATGAACTTTCAAAAGGTATTTGATACAGCTCCACATAACAGACTTGAGTGGCTCATCAAATCAAATTGAGTGGTTAGCACTGCTGCCTCACAGCGCCAGGGACCTGGGTTCAATTCCAGCTTGGGTCACTGTCTGTGTGGAGTTTGCACATTCTCCCCGTGTCTGCGTGGGTTTCCTCCGGGTGCTCCGGATTCCTCCCACACTCCAAAGATGTGCAGGTTAGGTGGATTGGCCATGCTAAATTATCACTTTGTGTTGCAAGATGTGTTGATTAGGTTGATTAGTGGGGTAAATACGTGGGGTTGCGGGATGGGCCTGGATGAGATGCGCTGTCAGAAAGTTGGTGCAAACTTGATGGACCGAATAGCCTCTTCTGCACTCCAGGATTCTATAATCTATGGATAAAAGAACCCACCTGTCTCCCTCGGGAGGCTGTTCCATAGAAAGACTACTCAATTTCTAAATTTTGGTCTGAATTTCCCTATCTTGTATAAGCTGAATGCTCTGTTTCCGCTCTTGTGAGTGAGGTGAAACAGTTCATTGCTGCTTCCATTATTAAGGCATTTTTAGAATTCTAAAAGCAGCAATCACATCATCTCTCCATCTTCTCCTTCCAACCTCTGCAATCGTCTTGATCAATCTGGTTCCTCTTTTCTGTCTTCTCTCAGTAACTAAAACCTCCTCTCCACGTTTCAGTGAGCAGAACTGTGCGCCATATTCCCAGTGTGATCTCACCATTGATTTATAAAATGACCTCATTCGTTTGGCTCAATATTGACTTTTTTTAATACATCCCAACATCTAATTTCCCTTACTCTGTCACTGAGGATTGCTACGATAGATTCAGGTTATTGGCAGTCCAGACTGCCAAATCTTTCCTCTTGCATTTTTTTTTCTGTTTGAGTAATAAGTCATCTGTCTCCACGTGGAGCAATGTTACACTGTTCCAGATGTTAAATTTCACATGCCCTCACTCTGCCCAGCTCCAAAACACATTCACATTTTCTTAGTTGGAGTTTATCACCTTCATTAGTTTTATACCATCTGTAGATTATGCCAATGTATTGTGACTCTTTTGCACCAGATCACTTATGAAGTGATTAAACAAAAAGGATCCCAAAGAGGACGGCACGGTGGCACAGTGGTTAGCACTGCTGCCTCACAGCGCCAGGGACCCAGGTTCGATTCCCGGCTTGGGTCACTGTCTGTGCGGAGTTTGCATGTTCTCCCCGTGTCTGCATGGGTTTCCTCCAGGTGCTCCAGTTTCCACCCACAGTCAGAAAGACGTGCTGGCTAGGCGTATTGGCCATGCTGAATTCTGCCTCAGTGTACCCGGACAGTCGCCGGAGTGTGGCGACTAGAGGACTTTCACAATAACTTCATTGCAGTGTTAATGTAAGCCTACATGTGACTAATAAATAAAGTTAAACCTTAAAATAGGCCCTGTGCAACAACAGTCTCCCAGGCCAATGATTCCCATATTCTCTGGGTTCTGAAAGAAATTGTTGCAAAAACTCAAGGGTCTGGCAGCATCTGTAGAGATAAACAGTTAACATTTCAAGTCCAATGTGATTCTTCATCAGAACTCTGGTTCCATTGGAAAACCAAGAACATTGTACCTGCCCTGAGAATGTGCCCACAAAACCGGGTATTCAGAGAACCCAACCGGACATTGGCAAAGCCTTCTTCACCATCCGAATGTACAAGTCTTCACGCTTCCTGCTGTCACCAGCTTCATAAAACTTAATAATTGTACAAAAGTACTCAGGGTGCTGACAATACTGAAATCAAAATCAACATCAATTCGAGAAACACTCCCTCCGAAAGGTCAGGCACCAGCTGTGGAATTAATGGTATAAGCTGGCACGCTGTACCTGTCCTGGGAGTGTTTGATGGGGACAGTGTAGAGGGAGCTTTACTCTGTATCTAACCCCATGCTGTACCTGTCCTGGGAGTGTTTGATGGGGACAGTGTAGAGGGAGCTTTACTCACTAAGAAGATGAAGCAGAACCGGCCGATTCCACAGTGGCCGATTTCACAGTGTAAAGGGATACACCATCACTGGGACACTACCAGCCACAGCCATCTCTCCCACTCTTTTGCCCCTGCAGAGAAGAGTAATCTGTGGCTGGTAGTGTACCAGTGATGGTGCCAGGAGGCATCGGCCGCAGACTGGGAGCCGACCCCCCCACCCCCCCCCCCCCCCCCCCCCCCCCACCTGACCAGAGGATGAGACGTCACACCCCCTCTCCTCTCCCCCCAGGGAGGATTTTACCATTTTGAGCCTAAGTGCCTAATCTGGGCGTCAAATCGATCCGCACCTGGAATCCTTTTTCCAGCGCGCCCATACGTGTTTTGCCGGCTCCGGCCCGATCCGCGCTGTGGGCGGGGCTTAGCGCTGCTGGAACGATTGGAGCTCTGAACTGCGCACGCGCAGCTCAAAAAAAATCTGACAGAGCGCGCCCGGGCTCGGGAAAAAAAGCAGAAAGCGGAGAGAGCGGCTCTCTGACGGTCATCCTCTGGTCGGTGGGTGGGGTGGGGTGAGGGGGGGGGGGGGCGAGGGGGGAGAGGAGAGGGGGTGTGACCGATCATCCACTGGGGGGGTGGGGGAGGGGAACGGGTGTGACTGATCATCCCCTGGGAGAGGTGGAGGGAGGGGGGAAAGGGGGTGCGATGTATCATCCCCTGGGGGTGGGAGGAGAGGGGGTGTGACGTATTATCCTCTGGTCTGGGGGGGGGGGGGGTCGGCTGCCAGTCTGCGGCCGATGCCTCCTGCCGGAGTGGACGTGCAGCCAGGGATCTGTTCTGGGACCCTTACTCTTTGTGATTTTTATAAATGACCTGGATGAGGAAGCGGAGGGGTGGGTTGGTAAGTTTGCTGATGACACAAAGGTTAGAAGTGTTGTGGATAGTCTGGAGGGATGTCAGAAGTTGCAGCGAGACATTGATAGGATGCAAGACTGGGCGGAGAAGTGGCAGATGGAGTTCAACCCAGATAAGTGTGAGGTGGTTCATTTTGGCCGGTCAAATAGGATGGCGGAATATAATATTAATGGTCGGACTCTTGGCAGAGTGGAAGATCAAAGGGGTCCGAGTTCATAGGAAGCTCAAAGCATCTGTGCAGGTTGAGGCTGTGGTTAAGAAGACGTATGGTGTACTGGCCTTCATCAATCGAGGAATTGAGTTTAGGAGTCGTGAGATAATGTTGCAGCTATATAGCACCCTGGTCAGACCCCACTTGGAGTACTGTGCTCAGTTCTGGTCGCCTCATTACAGGAAGGATGTGGAAGCCATAGAAAGGGTGCAGAGGAGATTTACAAGGATGTTGCCTGGGTTGAGGAACATGCCTTATGAAGATAGGTTGAGTGAGCTCGGCCTTTTCTCCTTGGAGAGACGAAGGATGAGGGGTGACCTGATAGAGGTGTATAAGATGTTGAGAGGTAGTGATCGAGTGGACAGTCAGAGGCTTTTTCCTAGGGCTGAAATGGTTGCCACAAGAGGACACAGGTTTAAGGTGCTGGGGAGTAGGTACAGAGGAGATGTCAGGGGTATGTTTTTCACTCAGAGGGTGGTGGGTGCGTGGAATGGGCTGCCAGCAATGGTGGTGGAGGCAGATTCGATAGGGTCTTTTAAGAGACTTTTAGATAAGTACATGGAACTTAGTAAGATAGAGGGTTATAGGTAAGCCGAGTAATCGCTAAGATAGGGACATGTTCGGCACAACTTTGTGGGCTGAAGGGCCTGTATTGTGCTGTAGTTTTTCTATGTTTCTATGTTTCTATCTTTACTCTGTATCTAACCCCATGCTGTACCTGTCTTGGGAGTGTTTGATGGGGATAGCGTAGAGGCAGCTTTTCTCTGTTTTTAACCCTGTGCTATACCCGTCCTGGGAGTGTTTGATGGGGACAGTGTGGAGGGAGCTTTATTCTGTATCTAACCCCTTGCTGTACATGTCCTGGGAGTATTTGGTGGGGACAGTGTAGAGGGAGCTTAACTCTGTATCTAACCCCGTGCTGTACCTGTCCTGGGAGTGTTTGATGGGGACAGTGTGGAGGGAGCTTTATTCTGTATCTAACCCCTTGCTGCACATGTCCTGGGAGTATTTGGTGGGGACAGTGTAGAGGGAGCTTAACTCTGTATCTAACCCTGTGCTGTACCTGTCCAGGGAGTGTTTGGTGGGGACCGTGTAGAGGGAGCTATACTCTGTATTTAACCCCATGCTGTACCTGTCTTGGGAGTGTTTGATGGGAATAGCGTAGAGGCAGCTTTTCTCTGTATTTAACCCTGTGCTATACCCGTCCTGGGAGTGTTTGATGGGGACAGTATAGAAGAACTTTACTCTGTATCTAATCCCGTGCTGTACCTGTCGTGGGGCTGTTTGATGGGGACAGTGTGGAGGGAGCATTATTCTGTATCTAACCCCTTGCTGTACATGTCCTGGGAGTATTTGGTGGGGACAATGTAGAGGGAGCTTAACTCTGTATCTAACCCTGTGCTGTACCTGTCCAGGGAGTGTTTGATGGGGACCGTGTAGAGGGAGCTATACTCTGTATTTAACCCAATGCTGTACCTGTCCTGGGAGTGTTTGATGGGGACAGTGTAGAGGGAGATTTACTCTGTATCTAACCATGTGCTGTACCTGTCCTGGAAGTGTTTGATGGGTACAGTGTAGAGAGATCTTTACTCTGTGTCTAATCCCATGCTGTATCTGTCTTGGGAGTTTTTGATGGGGACAGTGTAAAGGGAGGTTTACTCTGTATCTAACTCCGTGCTGTACCTGTCCTGGGAGTGTTTGACTGGGACAGTATAAAGGGAGCTTTACTCTGTATCTAACCCCGTGCTGCCCTGTTGTGGGAGTGTTTGATGGGGACAGTGTAGAAAGAACTTTACTCTGTATCTAACCCCGTGCTGTACATGTCCTGGGAGTGTTTGATGGGCACAGTGTAGAGGGAGCATTACTCTGTATCTAACCCCGTGCTGTAGCTGTCCTGGGAGTGTTTGATGGAGACAGTGCAGAGGTGGCTTTACTCTGTATTTAACCCTGTTCTGTACCTGTCCTGGGAGTGTTTGCTGGGGACAGTGTAGAGAGAGCTTTACTCTGTGTCTAATCCCATGCTGTATCTGTCTTGGGAGTTTTTGATGGGGACAGTGTAAAGGGAGGTTTACTCTGTATCTAACTCCGTGCTGTACCTGTCCTGGGAGTGTTTGATTGGGACAGTATAAAGGGAGCTTTACTCTGTATCTAACCCCGTGCTGCCCTGTTGTGGGAGTGCTTGATGGGGACAGTGTAGAGGGAACTTTACTCTATATCTAACCCTATGCTGTACCTGTCCTGGGAGTGTTTGATGGGCACAGTGTAGAGGGAGCATTACTCTGTATCTAACCCCGTGCTGTAGCTGTCCTGGGAGTGTTTGATGGAGACAGTGCAGAGGTGGCTTTACTCTGTATTTAACCCTGTTCTGTACCTGTCCTGGGAGTGTTTGCTGGGGACAGTGTAGAGAGAGCTTTACTCTGTATCTAACCCCGTGCTGTACTTTTCCTGGGAGTGTTTGATGGGGGCAGTATAGAGAGAACTTTACTTTCTGTATCTAACCCTATGCTGTACCTGTCCTGGGAGTGTTTGATGGGCACAGTGAAGAGGGAAATTTATTCTGTATCTAACCCCATGCTGTACCTGTCCTGGGAGTGTTTGATGGGGACAGTGTAGAGGGAGCTTTACTCTGTATCTAACCCCGTGCTGTACCTGTCCTGGGAGTGTTTGATGGGGACAGTATAGAGAGAACTTTATATCCAGCCTCGAGCTGTATCTGTCTGGGAGTGCTTGATGGGCACAGTGTAGAGGGAGCTTTACTCTGTATCTAACCCTGTGCTGAACCTATCCTGGGAGTGTTTGATGGTAAGCGTTCTCCAAGGCGGCCTTCACCCCACACGACGGCGCAGAGTCGCTGAGCAGAAACTGATAGTCAAGTTCCGCACACATGAGGACGGCCTCAACCGGGATATTGGGTTCATGTCACACTATCTGTAATCCCCACGGCTTGCCTGGACCTGCAGAGTCTCACTGGCTGTCCTGTCTGGAGACAATACACATCTCTTTAACCTGTCTTGATGCTCTCTCCACTCACATTGTTTGTACCTTTAAGACTTGATTAGCTGTAAGTATTCGCATTCCAACCATTATTCTGTAAATTGAGTATGTGGCTTTATATGCCCTGTTTGTGAACAGAATTCCCACTCACCTGAAGAAGGGGCTTAAGGCTCCGAAAGCTTGTGGCTTTTGCTACCAAATAAACCTGTTGGGCTTTAACCTGGTGTTGTTAAACTTCTTACTGTGTTTGATGGAGACAGTGTAGAAGGATTTTTACTCTGTATCTAAGCCCGTGCTGTACCTGTCCTGGGAGTGTTTGATGGGGGACAGTATAGAGGGAGCTTTTCTCTGTATCTAACCCTGTGCTATATCTGCCCTGGGAGTGTTTGATGGGGGACAGTGTAGAGGGAGCTTTACTCTGTATCTAACCCCATGCTGTACCTGTCCTGGGAGTGTTTGATGGGGACAGTGTAGAGGGAGCTTTACTCTGTATCTAACCCCATGCTGTACCTGTCCTGGGAGTGTTTGATATTGATAAAATGTGATAAAAATTTGGACCCTTAGCATTGAATCCTTTGCCTGAATAATAATGGAAGTTGCAGAGATATGGAAAGGCGTCACTGCCAATGGAGTTAAATGAGCAATGTTTAAATTGAGGTGTTGCCAGACTGGGAGCCAATGCAAATGCACTTGTGAATCCTGTAACCTCAGGTCAATCAGATGAAGCAACATTGTCAGCTACAGCCATGTAAGTTAGTGATGTCCCACCATGAAGCATCAAAATTACAAATGATAACTTTGGTGCTGATGGAATTACTTAACGTGATGCAACAACTAAGATTTATTGGGGTCAGTTACTTAAAAAGAGTGTCTCGTTGACTTTTGCTGTGATTGGCATGGTTTAGTCTGGAAGCATCAGTTCTCCTGTTTCAGTCATTTGGATTCTTCCAGAAGACATTTTCCTTTTGACCATTTTGGACTGGGCTCGATTCCAGTTTGAGAAAATAACTCTCAACTATTTCAGAACAGCTTCATGTAGATTGCAAGTGTTGCTCCCAATTGGTTGATAATGAGGCAATGATTTATATTAAGAGCATCTTGGACAAGACAGCAATGGCCTTAATGGGAAACACATCGCATGAAGCCAGAAACAGATGGAGATAAAAGTCTAAAAGAGAAAGGACCAGTTGCAATTTGTGCGGGGACTGTTACGCAATTCCACGCAGGTTCTTCAATGTCCTTTCTACTTTGAGTTCTGAAAGACCCATGTTTCCAGAACGTTCTGTTTCACCTGAACCCCTGATGCATGCCGCGACCTCGCAACTCGAGTACTCCACTGACTGACAGTCTTTCAGACTGTGAGAGGAAACTGGAGCATCCGGCGGAAGCCCATGCAGACATGGGCAGAACGGGCACAGACAGTGACCCAAGCCGGGAATCGAACCCGGGTCCTTGGCGCTTTGAGGCAGCAGTCCTAACCACTGTGCCACTGTGCCACTCTGGTGGTGGAGCTGGGTTGTGATAGGCTCCCAGCTCCCTCTCCTTTCCCTTGCCAATTCCGACACTATCTTTAATTCCAGCTGAAATAAGTCCTGGGAGTTGAACGCCAGCAGGCTTGCAATCTGATTCGAGCCTCCGCAGCCCTGCATTTCCACCCAAAGAGTTAAAATTGTGCATTTTTTTCCCTTACACTTTCAGATGCCGGCAGTGAAGGAGACTGGGCAGGTTCTGTGCTGATCCCAGTGGATTTGAGTACAGCATAAATCCTGCAAATCCACCACACTGTCATTAATTAGAGATACAGGGAGCAGTGGTGTGAGAAATGGGGCGACACAGGTGTAGATGTGGTTGGGTGTGGGGTGCGGGGGGTGGGAGTTGGGGGGCTATAACTAGCTGTCCAAGAGGAGATGTCAACTTCTGCACCTGACCTGGGAGCAGTTCATGTGGAAATGTCTGAGAAAAGCTACTTGTCGCTCAGAACTTTCCGACTCTCTCTTCGGTTAATAATTCGCCTCGGGGGAAGAAGAGACTTGCATAATTTCAATGGCCCCTTTCGTAACCTCCAAACATCCCTGAACACTTTCTAGATCAATGAGGGATCTTGTTAAAGAGAAGTTACTGTTGTAATGTAGGAAACAAGGTAGCCAATTTACACACAGCAAGATCCCACAAACAATATGTTGATAATGACAAGGTAATCTGTTTCAGTGGGGCGGGGGGGGGGGGAGTGGGGATTTGGTGTGGGAATACATTAGGCGGTTTTCATAGAATCATAGAATCCCGACAGTGTAGAAGGAGGCCATTCAGCCCATCGAGTCTGCAATGACTCTGACAGAGGATCCTACCCAGGCAGACGTCACGCCCTTTCCCTGCAATCCCACATACCATGCTAATCCCCCAAACCAGTAAGACGGCACGGTAGCACAGTGGTTAGCACTGCTGCCTCACAGCGCCAGGGACCTGGGTTTGATTTCCGGCTTGGGTCACTGTGCGGAGTCTGCACGTTCTCCCCGTGTCTGCATGGGTTTCCTCCAGGTGCTCTGGTTCCCTCCCACAGTCCAAAAGACGTGCTGGTTAGGTGCATTGGCCATGCTAAATTCTCCCTCAGTGTACCCAAACAGGTATCGGAGTGTGGCGATTCGGGTATTTTCACAGTAACTTCATTGCTGTGTTAATGTAAGCCGACTTGTGACACTAATAAATAAACTTAGACTTATCTTTGGACACTAAGGGGCAATTTAGCGTGGCCAATCCACCAAGCCTGCATATCTTTGGACTGTGGGAGGGAAACGGAGCACCCGGAGGAAACTCACGCAGACACAGGGAGAATGTGCAAACTCCACACAGACAGTGACCCGAGCCGGGAATCGAACCCGGGTCCTTGGCACTGTGAGGTCGCAGTGCTAACCACTGTGCCACCGTGCCGCCCTTTTGAGGTACGGGGGCAGGAATTGGTGCAGCGGAGTTGACATTGGTGCAGGGACGATGTCCCAAAACAGAGGTCGGTGGCTTTGGGAGAGGAAACCATAATGTGGAGAGATTTAAAAAAAATTATAATCTCCCCTTTGACCTTAAGACTGGTCAGGGTATTGGTTGGGTGAAACCTATAACAGATTTGTCCTTGCCACTGCAGAGAAGGAGCGGTTCTGCTGATGTGTTGTGAAGTTTAACCAAGTGTAATAATGTGGTCAGCATCAGTGTGTGAAAGTGGAACACTGAACAAAGGAGCTGACTGCAAAGGATGCAGCTGCCAAGAATCAGTTGCAGAGGGGGAGTGACTGATGAGATGGTCCTTGGACTCACACAAGGGAAAGAGCAGTTATTGAGGTAATTATGCTGAGAATAATCTTATCAAAAGAAAGACTTTCGCTTACATAGCACCTTTCACCAGATCCCAAAGTACTTCGCAGCCAATGGAATCATTTGGACGTAAATGGATCAGCTGCAGGGAATTTGCACAAAGTAAGATCCCACAACATAGTTAAAATAAAAGCAAAATGCGGCAGATTCCAGCGATGAAATAAAAAAAACAAAGTGCCAGATAAAGTCCGCCCGTCTGGCAGCGTCTGTGGTGAGAGAAACAGAGTTAACATTTCGGGCAGAATTTTCCCATCTCGTCCGCCACGGGAATTGTAGTGGGTGGGGGTGGGGGGCGGCGGGCGCGGGTGGGGGCGGACCGTGCCCAGGTTCATTGGCCTCGGGCGGGATTTTCCGGCCTCGGGACGAGCGCGGCCGGAACATCCTGCCCTCCGAGTGCCCCTTGACTCATCTTTGAAATGTGAACTTTGTTTCTTGCTCCACACGCACTGCCAGAGCGGAACTTTTTCCAGCATCTCCCACAGCACCAACGGCTGCATCAAATGTCTTGGTGGTTTGAGGAATAACTGTTGACCAGTTTGGTGAGTGCTCGGAAAGAGGCCGTTTGGCTTCTCTTCAAGAAGAACTCCTCTCCAATTTCCCAGCCCAGCGAATCTTTTTCTCTTCAGATAATTAACCAATTCCCTATTGCAGACCACGATCTGAGACTCCCTCGCATTCTCAGGCAGTGGGTTCCAGATTCTGACCACATTACGGTGTAAAACAGCTTTCCCTCACTTTGACAAAAGAATCAATGGCAATCTCCTTAAACTGGTGTCCTCTGCTCATTCTTAACCCTTCCACCATTGGGAATAGTTTCTCCCGATCAACTCAGTCCACACCCCTCATGAGTTTGAACACTCTTTTGAGATCTATCTATAGACATGCAGGTAACAATCTGTCTTCCGACTATTGCTACTGAAGTGGATAACCTCACATTTATCCACATTATACTGCATGTGCCATTCATTCACCCACTCACTCAGCCTATCCAAATCACATTGAAGCATCGCTGCATCCTCCTCACAGCTCATTCCCCCACCCAACTTAGTGTCATCTGCAAATTTGGAGATTTTACATTTAGTTCCCCCATCTAAATAATTAATATATATTTGTGAATAGCTGGGGTCCTAGCACCGATCCCTTGTTAGCCCACAAGTCACTACCTGCCATTTAGAAAATAACCTGCTTATTCCTACTCTTTGTTTCCTGTCTGCCAGTTTTCTATCCATCTCAATCCACTATCCCCAATCCTTACGCATTCTAATCTCTTATGTGGGGCTTTGTTGAAAACCTTCTGAAAGTCCAAATAAACTCTGCATCGTTCTCCCCGTGTCTGCGTGGGTTTCCTCCGAGTGCTCTGGTTTCCTTCCACAGTCCAAAGATGTGCAAGTTGAGTTGGTTGGCCATGCTAAAATTGCTCCTTAGTGTTCCAAGATGTGTAGGTTAGGGGGGATTAGCGGGGTAAATACACAGGGTTACGGGGATAGGGTCTGGGTGGGATGCTCTGTCAGAGAGTCGGTGGAGACGTGATGGGCCCAATGGCCTACTTTTGCACTGTAGGGTTTCTATGACCACATCCACTGTCTCTCCTTCATCAAGTCAATGGTTACATCCTCAACAAACTCCAGTAGATTTGTCATGCATGATTTTCCTCTTGTTAATTCATGCTGACTCTGTTCAATCCTGCCACTGTTTTCCAAGTACTCTGCTATTAAATATTTTATAATGGACTCGAGCATTTTCCCTGCTACCAATTACAGGCTAACTGGTCTATAACTCCCAGTGTTCACGCTATCTCCCTTTTTAAATAGCGGGGTTACATTAGCTATCCTCCAATCTGTAGAAATTGTTCCAGAGTCTATAGAGTCTTAGAAGATGACAATCAATGCATCCATTATTCCTTGGGCCACTTCCTGAGGTCCTCTGATTGTAGAGAATCAAACCCTGGAGATTTATTGGCCTTCAATTCCAACAATTTCCCCAAAACCATTTCCCTTCTGATCTCCTTCAGCTCCTCAGTCTCACCAGCCATGTTCCCCAGCATTTCGGGTACATTATTTGCGTCCTCCCTGGGTGAAAAACAACCAGATTATGCATTTAGTTGGTCAGCCATTTCTTCGTTCCCCATTATACATTTCCGTTTCCGAATCTGCTTCCATCAAATTTTCAGGCAACACATTCCAGATCAGCACAGCCTGCTGCAGACAAAAAGAAATTGGAAAAAGACCATATCAATTCCGATATGGCATTCGCCACCTTTTCCAAATGGACCATTGCACTGGGATAATAATCACCAAACGGAAATTATTAGTGAGGGGCAGCCAGTTGAAACTATCGGAAGCAACATAATGTTGGCATCAATATTGGAAGAGGTGTAATTTATGAAAGAGAGTATTACCTCCAGCACTTTAAAAATCAGCTGTTTAATTTCAATCAAGAATTGGCTGCCATGCATTGCAGGCACCGTACAGGGAACAGAATAGTAATTAGGAACAGAAGGAAAGTAAATGAAAAGTAAAGAAATAATTCCTTTCATAGAATGATGCAATGTCGCCAGGGGGGCCATTTGGCCCATTGCACTTGTGCTGGTACTTTTGAAAGAGTGACCAGTGAGATAGATCCAATGTGACCATCTGGACAGAAATGTGTCGGTTTTCATGTATTTTTGTTCATTCTAGGGATGTGGGCATTGCTGCGCAGGCCAACATTTATTGCCCATCTCTAATTGTCGTTGAGAAAGTGTCAGTGCTGTGAAGGAGGACCAAGTACTGGCTAAAGGAATGGTGGGGGAAAGAGGGGTTCCATTTCATGGGGCATTGGCATCAGTTTTGCAACAAGAGGGATCTGTACCGTTGGGACAGTCTTCACCTGAACCGATCTGGGACCAGTGTTATAGCGAAAAGGATAAATAAGGTGGTCACAAGGACTTTAAACTCGCAAGCCCGGGGGGGGGGGGGGGGAGGGAGGGGGGAGTAAACCTGTGGGAAATATAACGCTTAATAGAAAGCAAAGCAGCAGGTTAGCACGTGGGGAAAAGGTTCCAACTGTATCAAAAATCAGGAAAAAAGTTGAAAGGAAGGAGAACTCAGGAGATGTTATTAATGGAAGTGTTAGAATTCCAAAAAAAGGTACAAAAACTAGCATGAGGGCACTTTATCTGAATGCACGCAGCATTCAAAACAAGGTAAATGAGTTGACGGCACTAATCAGCGTGAATGAGTATGATTTGGTGACCATTGCAGGGTGGTCACGATTGGGAGTTAAATATTCAGGGGTATCAGACTGTTCGGAGGGACCGACAGGAAGGTAAGGGAGGTGGTGTAGCTCTGATATTTAAGGATGACATCAGGGTGGTAGTGAGAGATGATATAGGTTCTATGGAAAAAAAAGTTGAATCCATTTGGGTGGAAATTAGAAATAGTAAGGAGAAAATGTCACTGATAGGCGTAGTCTATAGGCCACCAAATAATAACATCATGGTGGGGCGAGAAATAAACAAAGAAATAACTGATGCATGTAAAAATGGTACAGCAATTATTATGGGAGATCTTAATCTACATATCAATTGGTCAAACCAGATCGGTCAAGGCAGCCTTGAGGAGGAGTTCATAGAATGTATCCGCGATAGCTTTCTTGAACAGTATGTAATGGAACCGACAAGGGAGCAAGCTATCCTAGATCTGGTCCTGTGTAATGAGACAGGAATAATTAATGATCTTACAGTTAGGGATCCTCTCAGAAGAAGCGATCACAGTTAGGTTGAATTTAAAATACTGATGGAGCGTGAGAAGGTAAAATCCAATACCAGTGTCTTGTGCTTAAACAAAGAAGACTACAATGGGATGAGGGAGGAGTTGGCTAAGATAGACTGGAAGCAAAAACTTTTTGGTGGGACAATTGAGGAACAGTGGAGGACTTTCAAAGCGATCTCTCACAGTGCTCAGCAGAAGTATATCCCAGTGATAAGGAAGGACTGTAGAAAAAGAGATAATCAGCCATGGATATCTAAGGAAATAAAGGAGGGTATCAAATTGAAAGAAAATTCATACAAAGTGGCAAAGATTAGTGGGAAACTAGAGAACTGGGAAATCTTTAAAGGTCAACAGAAAGCCACGAAAAAAACTATAAAGAAAAGTAAGATGGATTATGAGAGTAAACTAGCTCAGAATATAAAAATAGATCGCAAAAGTTTCCACAAATATATAAAATGAAAAAGACTGGCTAAGGTAAACATTGATCCTTTCGAGGATGAGAAGGGGGATGTAATAACTGGAAATGGCCAAGGCATTAAACTGGCATTTTGTGTCGGTCTTCACAGTGGAAGACACAAATAACATGCCAAAAATTGATGACAAGAAGGCTATGGCAGGTGAGGACCTAGAAACTATTTTTATTGCTAAAGAGGTAGTGTTGGTAAGTGTGGAATACAAGGAAAGTAGAAAGAAACTTAAGCAAGGAGTAAGAAGAGCTAAAAAGGGTCATGAAAAAGCATTGGCCAGCAGGAATAAGGAAAATCCCAAGGCTTTTTACACAGATATAAAGAGCAAGAGGATAGCCAGGGAGAGGGTTGGCCCACTCAAGGACAAGGGAGGGAATCTATGTGTGGAGCCAGAGGAAATGGGCGAGGTATTAAATGAGTACTTTGCGCTAGTGTTCACCAAAGAGAAGGACTTGGTGGATAATGAGTCTGGGAAAAGATGTGTAGATAGTTTGACACAGTAAGAAGTTTAACAACACCAGTTTAAAGTCCAACTGGTTTATTTGGTAGCAAAAGCCACACAAGCTTTCGGAGCTCCAAGCCCCTTCTTCAGGTGAGTGGGAATTCTGTTCACAAACAGAGCATATAAAGACACAAACTCAATTTACATGAATAATGGTTGGAATGCGAATACTTACAACTAATCAAGTCTTTAAGAAACAAAACAACGTGAGTGGAGAGAGCATCAAGACAGGCTAAAAAGATGTGTATTGTCTCCCTGTGTCAATACACATGTCAATACACATCTTTTTAGCCTGTCTTGATGCTCTCTCCACTCACGTTGTTTTGTTTCTTAAAGACTTGATTAGTTGTAAGTATTTGCATTCCAACCATTATTCATGTAAATTGAGTTTGTGTCTTTATATGCTCTGTTTGTGAACAGAATTCCCACTCACCTGAAGAAGGGGCTTGGAGCTCCGAAAGCTTGTGTGGCTTTTGCTACCAAATAAACCTGTTGGACTTTAACCTGGTGTTGTTAAACTTCTTACTGTGTTTACCCCAGTCCAACGCCGGCATCTCCACATCATAGATAGTTTGAGTCAGGTTGAGATCAAAAAAGAGGTATTGGGGTTCTTGAGAAACATCAAGGTAGACAAGTCTCCAGGGCCTGATGGGATATACCCCAGAACACTGAGAGAGGCAAGAGAGGAAATTGCTGGGACCTTGAGAGAAATCTTTGTATCCTCACTGTCTACAGAGGAGGTCACAGTAAGAGTTTTAACAACACCAGGTTAAAGTCCAACAGGTTTATTTGGTAGCAAATACCATTAGCTTTCGGAGCGCTGCTCCTTCATCAGATGGAGTGAAAATGGAGTGGACATTTCCACTCCATCTGACGAAGGAGCAGCGCTCCGAAAGCTAATGATATTTGCTACCAAATAAACCTGTTGGACTTTAACCTGGTGTTGTTAAAACTCTTACTGTGTTCACCCCATACCAACGCCGGCATCTCCACATCATGACTACAGGGGAGGTCTCAGAGGATTGGAGAATAGCCAATGCTGTTCCTTTGTTTAAGAAGGGTATCAAGAATAATCCAGGTAATTACAGGCCGGTGAGCCTTACATCAGTGGTAGGGAAACTATTGGAGAGGATTCTTCAAGACAGGATTTATTCCCACATGGAAATAAGTGGACGTGTTCGTGAGAGGCAACATGGTTTTGTGAAGGGGAGGTGGTGTCTCATGAACTTGATCAAGTTTTTCGAGGAAGTGACGAAGATGATTGATGAGGGTAGGGCAGTGGATGTTGTCTACATGGACTTCAGTAAGGCCTTTGACAAGGTCCCTCATGGCAGACTGGTGCAGAAGGTGAAGTTGCATGGGATCAGAGGTGAGCTAGCAAGGTGGATACAAAACTGGCTTGGTCAAAGAAGACAGAGGGTAGCAGTGGAAGGGTGCATTTCTGAATGGAGGACTGTGACAAGTGGTGTTCCTCAGGGATCAGTGCTGGCACCTTTGCAGTTTGTAATATATATAAATGATTTGGAGGAAAATGTAACTGGATTGATTAGTAAGTTTGCGGACGACACAAAGGTTGGTGGATTTGCTGATCGCGATGAGGACCATCAGAGGATACAGCAGGATATAGATCAGTTGGAGACTTGGGCGGAGAGATGGCAGATGGAGTTTAATCCGGACAAATGTGAGGTACTACATTTTGGAAGGTCTAATACAGACAGGAGATATACAGTAAATGGCAGAACCCTTCGGAGTATTGATAGGCAAAGGGATCTGGGTGTACAGGTACACAGGTCACTGAAAGTGGCAATGCAGGTGGAGAAGGTAGTCAAGAAGGTATACGGCATGGGGCTTGCCTTCATCGGCCGGGGTATTGAGATTAAAAATTGGCAAGTCATGTTGACGCTTTATAGCACCTTAGTGAGGCCGCACTTGGAATATAGTGTTCAATTCTGGTCGCCACACTACCAGAAGGAGGTGGAGGCTTTGGAGAGGGTGCAGAAAAGATTTACCAGGATGTTGCCTGGTATGGAGGGCATCAGCTATGATGAGAGGTTGGAGAAACTTGGTTTGTTCTCACTGGAGCGATGGAGGTTGAGGGGAGACCTGATAGAAGTCTACAAGATTATAAGAGGCATGGACAGAGTGGATAGTCAGAAGCTTTTTCTCAGGTTGGAAGAGTCAATTACGAGGGGGCATAGGTTTAAGGTGCGAGGGGCAAGTTTAAAAGAGATGTACGAGGCAGATTTTTTACAGAGAGTGGTGGGTGCCTGGAACTCATTGCCGGGGGAGGTAGTGGAAGCAGGTACGGTAGTGACTTTTAAGGGGCGTCTTGACAAGTACATGAATGAGATGGGAATAGAGGGATATGGTCCCCGGAAGCGTAGGGGGTTTTAGTTAAGTCAGGCAGCATGGTCGGTGCCCTTGGAGGGCCGAAGGGTCTGTTCCTGTGCTGTAATTTTCTTTGTTCTTTCTTCTTTGTTCTAATGGGTAGACAAGTCTCCTGGCCCTGATGGAATGCATCCCAGGATACTAAAAGAGATGGCGAGGAAAATAGTAAATGCACTAGTGGTAATTTACCAAAATTCACTGGACTCTGGGATGGTTCCTGCAAATTGGAAAACAGCAAATGTGACACCACTGTTTAAAAAAGGAGGTAGACAAAAGGCGGGTAACTATAGGCCGGTTAGCTTAACTTCTGTAGTAGGGAAAACGCTTGAATCTATCATCAAGGAAGAAATAGCGAGGCATCTGGATATAAATTGTCCCATTGGTAAGACGCAGCATGGATTCATGAAGGGAAGGTCATGTTTGACTAATTTAGTGGAATTCTTTGAGAACGTTACATGGGCAATGGACAATGGGGAACCTTTGGATGTGGTGTATCTGTATTTCCTGAAGGCATTTGACAAGGTGCCGCACCAAAGACTGCTGCATAAGATAAAGGTGCACGGTATTACGGGCAATGTATTAGCATGAATAGAGGATTGGTTAACTAACACAAAGCAAAGAGTGAGGGTAAATGGATGTTTTTCTGGTTGGCGATCAGTGACTAGTGGTGTGCCTCAGGGATCAGTGTTGGGACCACAATTGTTTATGATTTACATAGATGATTTGGGGTTGGGGACCAAGTGTAGTGTGTCAGAATTCGCAGATGAGACTAAGATGAGTGGCAGAGCAAAGTGTGCAGCGGACGCTGAAAGTCTGCAAAGGGATATAGATAGTCTCAGTGAGCGGGCGAGGGTCTGGCAGATGGAGTACAATGTTGTTAAATGTGAAGTCATCCATTTTGGTAGGAATAACAGCAAAATGGACTATTATTTAAATGGTAAAAAATTGCAGCATGCTGCTGTGCAGAGGGACCTGGGTGTCCTTGTGCATGAATCACAAAATGTTGGTTTGCAGGTGCAGCAGGTAATTAAGAAGGCAAATGGAATTTTGTCCTTCATTGCTAGAGGGATGGAGTTTAAAAACAGCGAGGTTATGTTGCAGCTGTATAAGGTGCTGGTGAGGCCACACCTGGAGTACTGTGTACAGTTTTGGTCTCCTTACTTGAGAAAGGATATACTGGCACTGGAGGGGGTGCAGAGGAGATTCACTAGGTTGATTCCGGAGTTGAGAGGGTTGGCTTATGAGGAGAGACTGAGTAGACTGGGGTTATAGTCATTGGAATTCAGAAGAATGAGGGGAGATCTTATAGAAACATATAAGATTATGAAGGGAACAGATAAGATAAAGGCAGGGAAGTTGTTTCCACTGGCAGGTGAAACTAGAACTAGGAGGTATGGCCTCAAAATAAGGGGGAGCAGATTTAGGACTGAGTTGAGGGGGAACTTCTTCACCCAAAGGGTTGTGAATCTGTGGAATTTCCTGCCCAGTGAAGCAGTTGAGGCTACCTCATTGAATGTTTTTAAGGCAAGGATAGATAAATTTTTGAACAGTAAAGGAATCAAGGGTTATAGTGAGTGGGACTGAGTCCATGAAAAGATCAGCCATGATCTTATTGAATGGCGGAGCAGGCTCGAGGGGCCAGATGGCCTACTCCTGCTCCTAGTTCTTATGTTCTTATGTACTGAAAGGAAGCCCCCATCTAATCGCTGTGGCACCTTCGCACCTGAACTTTACTTTTTACTTTAAGGTGCAAGTCCATCTGTGCTAGCCACCAGCCATCTTACCTCCAAGCTCTGAAAGCCCTCCCTAAATCCCTCCATCCCCCTCTTGAATCACCCTCCCTACGTGCCACCTTTTTGATCAACAACTGTCCTAATGCCCTGATGCGCGATTAAATCACTCGGGAGGCGAGATTGTACCCGGGAAATAAAGGCTTTTATTACTAACAAGAATGGAGCACACTATATACAATACAATCCCAGACTAAAGGGTCACCAGGCAGTGCAGTGACCTTTATACTTCCCCAGGTAGGCGGAGCCAACTGGAGTGTACCACAGAACAATATCAACAGGTAGAACAGCCCAACCCTAACCCCAACAGTGACAACAGTAACATATCTACAAACACCCATAGTGCTGACCATCCATGGCTCAGCACTCATAGTGGTAACCAACTATGGTTCACCACATTCACCCCACCTTTAAAACAAAGGCCGGCAGGGCAAAAAAAAACAGAACAACTGTTCATATAATCACAAGTTCAGTCGTATTGGAGGACCGCACCGTCTCTGCGACCTCCTCAACACTGGCGGTAACGCCGGTTCTGGTGACCGTGGTGACCTTCTCTCCAAGGCGGTGTCCAGTGAGTCCTCCAGTTCCTCACGGACCAGTGGACCACGAGGTGGCGACAATTTGCTGGACTCGAGCACACCTCGAGGTGGCGACAATCTCCTGGACTCAGGCAAGCTGTACACGGGAGTAAGAGGGTTAAGTGGTGGTCCCGATACTGCCCGCGCCGTGTCAGGAGGGGAGATAAAGGTCAGGGAGTCCCTAACTAGGGGTGTGGGAGCGACTGGGGTTTCCAAGTCCCCTGCAGGCGCCAGATCTCTAATAGAGAGCGTGTCCTCTCGCCCGTCAGGATATGCCACATAAGCATATTGAGAGTTGGTGTGGAGGAGATGGACCTGTTCAACCAAAGGGTCGGACTTGTGGGTCCTAACATGCCGCCGCAGGAGGACAGGTCCTGAGTACATCAACCAAGACGGTAATGAGGTCCCAGAGGAAGACTTCCTAGGGAAGGAAAACATCCTCTCATGTGGAGTAGCGTTGGTTGCTGTACACAGGAGTGAGCGGATGGAATGGAGCGCATCAGAGAGTACCTCTTGCCAACGGGAGACTGGAAGACCTTTAGACCTCAACGCCAGTAAGACAGCCTTCCAGACTGTAGCATTTTCTCGTTCAACCTGTCCGTCACCCCTAGGGTTGTAACTCGTAGTTCTACTTGAGGCAATCCCTTTTGAGAGCAGGTATTGCCTCAAGTCGTCACTCATAAATGACGAGCCCCTATCACTGTGGATATAGCTGGGGTAACCGAACAGGGTGAAAAGATCCCGTAATGCTTTGATAACCGTGGCAGCGGTCGTATCTGAACAGGGAATGGCAAAAGGGAATCGTGAGTACTCGTCAATCACATTGAGGAAGTACGCATTCCGATCTGTCGAAGGGAGGGGGCCCTTGAAGTCCACACTCAGTCTTTCAAAAGGGCGAGTGGCCTTAATGAGGTGTGCCCTGTCAGGTCGGTAGAAGTGCAGTTTGCATTCAGCACATACCTGGCAGCTTCGGGTTATGGACCTGACATCATCCACTGAGTAGGGTAGATTCCGGGCCTTTACGAAATGGAAGAGCCGAGTGACCCCCGGATGGCAGAGATCATTGTGGAGGGCCTGTAATCGATTCTCCTACACACTTGCACATGTTCCACACGACAGGGTGTCTGAGGGCTCATTGAGCTTCCCTGGACGGTACATGATATCACAGTTGTAGGTGGAGAGTTCGATTCTCCACCTCAAGATTTTATCATTTTTGATCTTACCCCGTAATGTGTTGTTGAACATGAACGCCACGGACCGCTGGTCCAGGGTGAATCGTTTTCCCGCCAAGTAATGGCGCCAATGCCGGACGGCCTCCACAATGGCCTGGGCCTCTTTTTCCACCGCAGAGTGCCGAATTTCAGGGCTTTGGAGGGTGCGAGAGAAAAAGGCGATGGGCCTGCCCGCCTGGTTAAGTGTGGCGGCCAGGGCGAAGTCAGATGCATCACTCTCCACCTGAAAGGGGATGGACTCATCAACAGCGTGCATCGTGGCTTTCGCGATGTCGGCTTTTACCCCTTCAAAGGCTAAGCGAGCCTCTGTTGCTAGGGGAAAGGAGGTAGACTTGATGAGTGGATGGGCTTTGTCCGCATAATTGGGAACCCACTGTGCATAGTATGAAAAGAAACCTAAGCATCTTCTCAGTGCTTTGATACTAGTGGGCAGGGGAAGTTCAAGGAGGGGACGCATACGGTCTGGATCAGGGCCAAGGACCCCGTTTTCCACCACTTATCCGAGAATTGCTAGGCGGCGCTTGCGAAATACGCACTTCTCCCTGTTGTAGGTCAGATTCAGGCGAGACGCAGTGCGTAAAAATCTAAGGAGGTTGGCATCGTGGTCCTGCTGGTCATGGCCGCAGATAGTGACGTTATCCAGGTACGGGAAGGTAGCCCGCAGTCCGTTCTGGTCCACCATTCGGTCCATTGCACGCTGGAAGACCGAGACCCCATTCGTGACGCCAAAGGGAACCCTTAAAAAGTGGTAAAGACGACCATCCGCCTCAAAGGCCGTGTATTTTCGGCCCTCTAGGCGAATGGGGAGCTGGTGGTAAGCTGACTTCAAGTCAATGGTGGAGAACACCCGGTACTGCGCAATCTGGTTGACCATGTCAGATATGCGCGGGAGAGGATACGCATCCAGCTGCGTGTATCTATTAATGGTCTGACTATAGTCTATGACCATCCGGGGTTTGTTTCCAGTTTTAACCACCATGACTTGCGCTCTCCATGGACTAGAGCTAGGTTGAATGATCCCTTCCCTGAGGAGCCGCTGAACTTCAGATCGAATAAAGATCTGATCCTCAGCGCTGTAACGCCTGCTCTTGGTTGCGATGGGCTTGCAGCCTGGCACGAGATTCTCGAATAAAGATGGTGGGGTGATTCTGAGTGTCGAGAGGCTACACGTGGAGCGCGCTGGGCAATTTGGAGGCTGCTGTGCTCCCACTGAAAGTGGAGGGAGCGGCCCATCGTACTGCAGGGTTACACTCCTCAGGTGGACCATAAAGTCTAGTCCCAGGAGTATCGGAGCGCAAAGGTGCGGTAACACGAGGAGCCTGAAGTTCTCGTAAACTGTGCCCCGCACCGTAGGTTGACCACGCAGCTCCCTAGCACGGTAACAGACCGGGACCTCGACGCCATCGAAATTGTCTGTCTGACAGTCCGTACTTGGAGACCGCACCATTTCACGGTGTCAGGGTGAATGAAGCTCTCCGTGCTCCCGCTGTCAAACAAACAATGAATTAGGCGTCCATTTACCTCTATGCCCATCATGGACTTGTCGAGTCTGTGAGGCTTGGCCTGGTCCAGGATGATTGATGCCACCGTTGGGTCTTGGGTACAACTGCAGGCAGCTGAGATGGTTGATGAAGATGACCCCTGCTGGTCGTCTGCGGTCGGTGCCGACCAAAATGGCTGCGTCCATAGATCGCACGTGGTCGGTGGCGCTAAAAGTGGTGGCCCCTGCAGGTCGCACGTGTCTTGCATCTCCGTCGTCAGGAATGGCGGCGCTCTGGAATCGCATGTGGTGGAAGACCTCGAAGAAGCTGGAGACAAGGAGACAGGCTCTGGAGAATCACACGCCGCGCTGCTATGTTTGGAGGGTGGTTTGGTCCTGCAGACTTTGGCATAATGCCCTTTCTTTCCGCACGCGGAGCACAATACCGTTCTGGCCGGACATCGCTGCCAAGGGTGTTTCGCCAATCCACAGAAGTAACACCGCGGGCCTCCTGGAGCTGCCGCCATCGTCAGGTCCGAGGTTGGAAACACAATCGCGCAGTTTTTCGGAGCCGCTGAGTAGAGTCGGTGGCTGTACTTGCCACGATGTTCCCACGTGGTCGGTGGGGTACGTTTCTAGACTTCTGGAGGCCGTTTCCATAGTGTCAGCCAATTCTACTGTCTTAGCGAGGTCTAGGTTACCTTGCTCTAGCAGCCGAAGGCGAATATACGACGAGCCGATTCCCGCCACGAACGCATCTCGGATCAAGTCGTTCGTATACTGGGCCGCCGACACTGGCTTGCAGTTGCAGGCTCTGGCTAGCTGCTGAAGTTCACACAGGTACTGTTCCGTCGTTTCGCCGGGCTGCCGCCGTCGAGTGGCTAGAAGGTGTCGAGCATGAATCTCATTTGGCGGTTTGTTGTACCGTTTCTTAAGTAGTTCGATGGCCCCTTTGTAGTCATGGGCATCGCAGATTGATGAGTATACGGTGTCGCTTACCCTCGCGTGGAGGACCCGCAGTCTATCGGCGTTGTTTTGAATGGCTGTTGAGGCATCGATGTAGTCTTGAAAACACTTTAACCAATGGTCGAAAGTGTTCGATGCTCCTGCCGCACGTGGATCTAAAGTAAGCCAATCGGGTTTCAACATTTGCTCCATGGTTTTTATTTACCAAAATTTTGTTAGTAATAAAATTGATGCGCGATTAAATCATTCGGGAGGCTAGATTGTACCCGGGAAATAAAGGCTTTTATTACTAACAAGAATGGAGCATACTATATACAATACAATCCCAGACTAAAGGGTCACCAGGCAGTGCAGTGACCTTTATACTTCCCCAGGTAGGCGGAGCCAACTGGAGTGTACCACAGAACAATATCAACAGGTAGAACAGTCCAAACCCTAACCCCAACAGTGACAACAGTAACATATCTACAAACACCCATAGTGCTGACCATCCATGGCTCAGCACTCATAGTGGTAACCAACTATGGTTCACCACATGCCCCCTCCTGAAACTTCATGTCAATTTTTATTTTGGTTGATGTAACTACAAACTGCCTTGAGCTACTTATAACCATAGAATCCTTACTGTCTGAAGGGTCAGCACTGTCTCTCTCTGAAAGAGCATCCCACCAGGTCCTCCCCTTGATCCTTGTACCCTGTGCATTTACCATTGCCAAACCTTAACATCTTTGGAGCATGGGAGGAAATCGGAGCACGTGGAGGAAACCCACGCAGACACGGGGAGAACATGCAGACTCCGCACAGATAGTGACCCAAGGTTGAAATTGAACCCGGGTCCCTGGCGCTGTGAGGCAGCCATGCTAACCACTGTGCCATCCATGTCAAAGGGGTTATTGCATTTATAATGGGGAAAAGAAAGATATTCCCTGGAAACTAGACAAGCAAGTTGTGAGCAGGATCCTAATGTTTTTAATGCATCTACAGCAAAATTAACTCTTGTCGAAGCTTTAACAACATAGGCAGCATCTCAGTGGCTCTCTCAGATATCGATGCTGAGCTGGGATGGAATGGTTTGCGGAACATCACCAGAAGTGTGATCAATGGCGTGAGCAGGGGACATTGAGCAGTAAGCTGACAGAGGCCTTGGGGTTCTGGTAGAGTACACACAGAGAGAATGTTCTCGCTTCTGAGGGAGACCAAAGAGTCATCAAAATAAAGAAAGTCACCAATATGTCTAACAGGGCATACAGGAGAAACTTCTTCACCCAGACAGTGATGAGAATGCAGAACTCACTCCCACGGGTAGGAGTTGAGGTGAATAGAATAGATACATTTAAGTGTACATTAGATAAATAAATGAAGGAGATAGGAATAGAAAGATATCATAAGGTACACAGGTCACTGAAAGTCACTGAAAGCGGCAATGCAGGTGGAGAAGGTAGTCAAGAAGGCATACGGCATGCTTGCCTTCATCGGCTGGGGCATTGAGTTTAAAAATTGGGTAAGTCACATTGCAGCTTTATGGAACCTTAGTGAGGCCGCGCTTGGAATATAGTGTTCAATTCTGGTCACCACACTACCAGAGGCTTTGGAGAGGGTACAGAAAAAAATTACCAGGATGTTGCCTGGTATGGAGGGCATTAGCTATGAGGAGAGGTTGGAGAAACTTGGTTTGTTCTCACCGGAGTGACGGAGGTTGAGGGGAGACCTGATAGAAGTCTACAAGATTATGAGGGGCGTGGACAGAGTGGATAATCAGAAGCTTTTTCCCAGGGTGGAAGAGTCAATTACTCGGGGGGCACAGGTTTAAGGTGCGAGGGGCAAGGTTTAAAGGAGATGTACGAGGCAAGTATTTTACACAGAGGGTGGTGGGTGCCTATAACTCGCTGTTGGTGGAGGTAGTGGAAGCGGATACGAGAGTGAGTTTTAAGGGGGCGTCTGGACAAATCCATGAAAAGGATGGAAATAGAGGGTAAAAGCAAATTACTGCAGATGCTGAAATCTGAAACCTCTTACCTTTGACAAAGGGTCGTCTGGACTTGAAACATCAGCTCTTTTCTCTCCGTACAGATGCTGCCAGACCTGCTGAGATTTTCCAGCATTTTCTCTTTTGGGAATAGAGGGATATGGTCCCCGGAAGGGTAGGGGGTTTTAGTTCAGTCGGGCAGCATGGTCGGTGCAGGCTTGGAGGGCCGAATGGCCAGTTCCTGTGCTGTAATTTTCTTTGTTCTTTCTTTGTTCTTTGTTCATAAGAGGGATGGGAGAAAGGCCATTTGGCCGCAGATTGTGGCTGTTGCTGTTCTGTGTATTTGACAGATTGAACAGATGTAATATATTGAAGGCAATTAATTGTGGCTCACAGTATAAAAGGGTTTATTACCAATGACAAGGCTCTGACAGAACTAAATCTGCAACTATTCTTTACTCTGCTTTGGCGATAACTGAGGATCTTCCCCGACCCGGGACACGCACCCTTGCTCCCTACTCTCGGAAAGAGCATCCCACCCATAAGGTCTGGCCCAATCACCTGACCCTCAATCACCTGACCCCCTTAAAGGGGCCTCGCTAGCACAACAGAAAAGTTTGGCCTGCAGTGTAAAGGGTATCCTTGCTTGCAGCCCACGTGGGAGAATTGTGATCTGTTCAGAGGCTGCATTAAAATGGATGGTCAGGCCTTTTCCCCCTTGCACCCAATGGTGGACGTGTTCTTGTATACATGATGGCACCGATACACTCATCCTTCTGCTTTCTTCTGAAACTCTGTTGTGGAGGGTATTGACCTGAAACATTTGATTTGATTTATTATTGTCACATGTACTGGTATACAGTGAAAAGTATTGTATCTTGCGCGCTATACGACAAAGCATACCGTTCATAGAGAAGGAAAGGAGAGAGTGCAGAATGTAGTGTTACAGCCATAGTTAGGGTGTAGAGAAAGATCAACTTAGTGAAAAGAGTTGGACTGAAACTTTAGAAGCATAGAACAAGAGTAAAAGGTAGAACTAGAAGGTCTGCTGGGCACAGCTTGCAAGAAATCACCTCGCTCCAGCGCCATCTTGAGAAAAAAAACCTTTTTTAACCCTTTAATTTAACCCTTTTCTTTCTCTGCAGGTGTTGCCCGATGAGTTTTCCCAGCAATTATTTATTGATTAATTTCACATTTGCAGCATTTTATTTCATCTCAGTTCACCGGAAACTGAGATCCACGTGGCCTTCGAGAGTCAGGGACATGAAGACAGAGTACAGGAATGAGATAGAGAATCTGGTGAACTGGGGCAGCAACAATAATCTCTCCCTCAATGTCAACAAAATGAAGGAGATTGTCATCGACTTCAGGAAGCGTAAAGGAGAACATGTCCCTGTCTACATTAACGAGGATGAAGTAGAAAGGGTCGAGTGCTTCAAGTTTTTAGGTGTCCAGATCACCAACAACCTGTCCTGGTCCCCCCATGCTGACACTATAGTTAAGAAAGCCCACCAACTTTCTCAGAAGACTAAGGAAATTTGGCATGTCCGCTACGACTCTCACCAACTTTTACAGATGCACCATAGAAAGCATTCTTTCTGGTTGTATCACAGCTTGGTATGGGGCTCCTGCTCTGCCCAAGACCGCAAGAAACTACAAAAGGTCCTGAATGTAGCCCAATCCATCACGCAAACCAGCCTCCCATCCATTGACTCTGTCTACACTTCCCACTGCCTCGGAAAAGCAGCCAGTATAATTAAGGATCCCACGTGCCCCGGACATTCTCTCTTCCACCTTCTTCCATCGGGAAAAAGATACAAAAGTCTGAGGTCACATACCAACCGATTCAAGAACAGCTTCTTCCCTGCTGCTGTCAGACTTTTGAATGGACTTACCTTGCATTAAGTTGATCTTTCTCTACACCCTAGCTATGACTGTATCACTACATTCTGCACTCTCTCGTTTCATTCTCTATGAACGGTGTGCTTTGTCTGAATAGCGTGCAGGAAACAATACTTTTCACTGTACACTAATACATGTGACAATAATAAATCAAATCTAAACCTTAGCGGCCATTTCTGCCATGCTGCCACTGTAGCAAGGACGGAGAATTTGGATCCCAGCCAAATCTCCATTCGCTGCAGCGGGATGGGAAAATCCCGCCGGTGTGAATGGCCGTAAGATTCTACCTGAGGTTAAAACCCGATTGAAGAGAGGGTTTTGTATGTGGAGTTCTCTGGTTAACTGGCAGTTACAGAGTAAACGCTGACAATTCCATGCCAGTCACGGTGACTTCCAAGCTCTGGGACTGAGGCGAGTGATGTAAAATGTCATTTAACACTGAAGGCCCGATTTTACCATCAAGTTGCGCCCGTTTATGGGTGCGAAAACTTGGTAAAGTTGGGCATGAGGCGAGTAGTGTGATCCGCACCCCCCTCCGCGCCCGTTCCCCCTTTACCAAGGGCCGAAAACGGCCACCGTTGGCACCGCGCCCGAAACGAGTGTGACGTTAATTTAAATGCATTTGCATGTATTTAAATTAACTTAATGGGCTGCGCACCCAAACTTACCGGCACTTCCCCCTTTACCACCGCGTTCGCCCGTCCAGATTCGGCGCGAAATAGACATGGTCCGCAACGGTCTGATTCGGACGCTCCAGCTTCTGAGGAGGTACGTTCCGAGCTTCCAGTGGCTCTCTGACTCAGATCAGTAGTGGTGGGTGTGGGGGGGCAGTGGGCAGGCCAGATGGCTCTCTGGTTGGGGGGAGGGAGGCGGGTCAGATGGCTCTCTGACTCAGATTGGGGGGGAGGTGGGGGGGGGGGGGGGAGGGGTGGGGTGGGGGGGACCGTTGCCACTCTGCGTGTGATCGGTGGGGGGGAGGTGGCGTCCGCTGCCACTCTGTGTGATTGATGGGGGGGGTGGAGGGGAGGAGGGACCCGCGATCAGTCTGGGTGGCGTGGGGGTGGGGGGATAGGGGGTCAGTTATGTTGTGGGGGTGGGGCAATGTCCGTGGGGGCCTGTGGGAAGCATTATCTGGCCTGGAAGCCATGTGGCAGGGGAGCGTTTTTCTATTTTGTTACTGCGCATGCGCAGTTGGAGGCGCCGATCAGAGCTCGATAAGCCCCGCCCACACACTTCTGCAGCGCGATTCAGAATTGCTGCTATTTTTTCAGGAAGAGTGCGTATGGGGGCGCCTGAGAACAGGTCCAAAAGTCGGATCTGAAACACTCCCAGTTTCAAGTCTGCCCAGCACTTAGAATTAAAATGGTAAAATAGGGCCGTGTATATCAGTTGTTGAGGCCCAGTTAATGGGGCAAGTTGTGAACAGCGCCCTTTGTTTATAAACACGTCGAATTTTAACAGTTCAAAAAAAGTCCCAGAGTCCTTTGAACGAGTGATCCAATTTAACCCCATGTCCCAACTCTCACTCGCTCTGTAAACTCTTCAGGCACAGGTACAAGCACAATGTTTTCCGAAAGGCATTTGGTCAGTTGTTGCATTAAGCATTAATGGCACGGTGGCACAGTGGGGTTAGCACTGCTGCCTCACAGCGCCAGGGACCTGGGTTCGATTCCCAGCTTGGGTCACTGTCTTTGCGGAGTCTGTACTTTCTCCCCGTGTCTGCGTGGGTTTCCTCCGGGTGCTCTGGTTTTCTCCCACAGTCTGAAAGACATGCTGGTTAGGGTGCATTGGCCATGCTGAATTCTCCCTCAGTGTACCCGAGCAGGCACCAGAGTGTGGCGACGAGGGGATTTTTACAGTAACTTCATTGCAGTGTTAATGCAAGCCTACTTGTGACTAACAAAAAAAACCTAAATTAATGCAAGATAAGGGTTCATGGGGTTGGGGATAATATATTAGCATGGATAGAGAATACTGACAGGATAAAAAGAGTAGGAATATATGAGTTATTTTCAGGTTGGCAGGCTTTGACTAGTGGAGTGCCGCATGGATCAGTGCTGGGACCTCAGCTATTTACAATCTTCATTAATGACTCAAACAAAGACACACAGTAATGTTTGCTGATGGTACAAAACTGTGTGGAAATGCCAGTTGTGAACAGGGCACAGGCTGCAGGGAGGTGTAGACAGGTTGTGAGTCGGCAACAAATTGGCAGATGGCATATAACGTGGCAAAGTTCTTCACATTGGTTGTAAGCAAGAAAAGCAGAGTATTAAAAGCACAAGTTGCTTTAATGTTGATGTTTAGAGACACTTGGGGTTTAGTTGTACAAGAAACACAAAGTTAGTCGGCAAGGACAGCAAGTAATTAGGGAGACAATTGGCATAGATCATAGAATCCTACAGTGCAGAAGGAGGCCATTCGGCCCATCGAGTCTGCACCGACCACAATTGCACTCAGGCCCTATCCCCATAACCCTGTGCATTTACCCTAGCTAGTCCCCCTGACACTAAGGGGCAATTTAGCATGGCCAATCCATCTAACCTGCACATCTGTGGGAGGAAACCGGAGCACTCAGTGGAAATCCACGCAGATATGGGCAGAACGTGCAAACTCCACACAGACAGTGACCCAAGCCAGGGATCGAATCTGGGTCCCTGGCGCTGTGAGGCAGCATTGCTAACCACTGTGCCACCGTGCCACCCCCAATGCATGTTGGTCCTTATTGCAAAGGGCTTGGAGTTCAAGAAGAAAGAGGTTTTGCTGCAATTTTATTGGGTTTTGGTGAGATGATGTTGTGGCACTGTGTGCAGTTTTAGTCTCCAAGTTAAAGAATACACTTCGTGTGGAAGCAGCAGAGTGAACATCCACTGATTGATTCCTGGAATGAGAGGGTTGTCCTTTGATGACAGGCGGTGCAAAGTGGGTCTATAATCATTGGAATTGGGTGATCTCATATCTAAGATTCTGAAGGGGTGAGACAGGGTAGACACTCATTGTTTTCCCTGCTGGGGAATCTACATGGTATTGGGCAAATCATTTATGATTAAGATTTGGGGAAGTTGCTTCACTGGGAGAGTTGTACGTTTATGGAATTTCCTACGCTGAAGGGTGGTAGACGCTCCATCATTCGTGTGTGAAAGACCGAGACCATTTTTTAAATCTCTCAGAATCTCAGATGGTGGGAAGCGGGCAGGAAAGTGGAGCAGAGGCGGAATATCAGCTGTGGCCATATTGAATAGTGGACCAGGCTCGAGGGACTGAGGGTCCACTTTGATAATCCTATCAATTGAAGTTAAGTAGCAAGAGGTGGAGGATGTTATTTGAATGGTTGCTTGAGCACATAGAAAGAGATATTTACTGACATGGGGTGGAATTTTCCGACTACACTCGCCCCAAGACTGGAAACTCCTGCTCCAAGGTCAACAGACCCTTGCATGGTCCGTGTCCTGCCTGCTACGATTCCCGTGGCAGGCGGGACAGGAAAATTCTACCCAGGGTGTGAGTCAAGCTCGGAGTGATATAGAACATAGAACATAGAAAGCCACAGCACAAACAGGCCCTTCGGCCCACAAGTTGCGGCGATCACATCCCCACCTCTAGGCCTATCTATAGCCCTCAATCCCATTAAATCCCATGTACTCATCCAGAAGTCTCTTAAAAGACCCCAACGAGTTTGCCTCCACCACCACCGACGTCAGCCGATTCCACTCACCCACCACCCTCTGAGTGAAAAACTTACCCCTGACATCTCCTCTGTACCTACCCCCCAGCACCTTAAACCTGTGTCCTCTCGTAGCAACCATTTCAGCCCTTGGAAATAGCCTCTGAGAGTCTACCCTATCCAGACCTCTCAACATCTTGTAAACCTCTATCAGGTCACCTCTCATCCTTCGTCTCTCCAGGGAGAAGAGACCAAGCTCCCTCAACCTATCCTCATAAGGCATGCCCCCCAATCCAGGCAACATCCTTGTAAATCTCCTCTGCACCCTTTCAATGGCTTCAACATCTTTCCTGTAATGAGGTGACCAGAACTGCGCGCAGTACTCCAAGTGGGGTCTAACCAGGGTCCTATAAAGCTGCAGCATTATCTCCCGACTCCTAAACTCAATCCCTCGATTAATGAAGGCCAGTACGCCGTACGCCTTCTTGACCGCATCCTCCACCTGCGAGGCCGATTTAAGAGTCCTATGGACCCGGACCCCAAGGTCCTTCTGATCCTCTACACTGCTAAGAATGGTACCCTTCATATTATACTGCTGCTTCATACCTGCTGCTTTATACCTGGAATGATTCACTCTGTTAATAAATCTATACCAAGTGAAGATTGGCTCTGATTTTTCCCTCCACTAACTCTCAGTAGTATTGCATTCTCCTGCTCTCGTGTTCAATTGCCTTTTAAAAGTCCCTGTGGAACCTCCTTTCTTTCCCCCTTTCAAATTGTGCATTCAAGACGATATCAAGAATCTGTGGAGAAATAGTTCTTCATTTTCTCTCTCATTCCTTTGTTGATTGCTTTAAATTTTCAATTTGACATTCACCAGGTTGTTGGCTAGATGTTTCAGCTATGAAGCGAAGCTGATTAGGCTGGGGTTGTTTCCCTTAGAGCAGAGAAGCCCAAGGGGGGACCTGATCGAGGTGTACACATTGTGAGTGACATAGATGGGGTGGATAGGAAGGAACTATTCCCCTGAGTAGAGGCATCAATAACCAGGAAGCCTACGTGTTCCATCAAAACTCTCTCAGTTTTTAATACCTCAATTGAATTCCTCTCTGCTCCGAGGAGAACAATGCCGGCTTCTCCAGATGCATTAACGGCAATCTCACTCTAGTTTAATTCTGGAAAACATTCTCCTCAAGGGGTTTGACATCCAAAACAACAATTTGTACAACCCTTTAATGTGGTAAAACATCCCAAGGCACTTCAGAAACAAAGATTGACACCGGGCCAGTCAGTATATTTGAGTTAAAAACTTGGTCAAAGGGACAGTTAAGAGCACCTTCAAGGAAGAGAGAGGTAGGGAAGTGGAAAGGTTTAGCATGGAAATGGCAGGCTTTGGGCCTACCCAGCTGAAGGCACAGACAGTAATGCGGAGCAGTGAATATCAGGAATGTCCAAGAGGCCAGAATTTGAGGAGCGTGGAGATTTCAGAGGTCTCTCGGACTGGAGGAGATAATGGAGATAGCAAGGGAGTGAGGCCATAAGCTATTTGAAATCAAGGGTTGGGATTCTCCGGCCTCATCCCTGGAGGGGTCCACTGTGAGCGAGAATGGAAAATTTGGTATTCCAGCCAAAGCTCCGTTCACTTCCAGCTGCAATGGAAAATCCCAGCCCGAACGAGGAAGTAAAACTTCAGCCGAGGGTGGGAATTTAAAATCTAGGTGATATTGTCGGCCAGTGAGTACTGGGTCTTGCCACAAATCCTGAGGAAGAGGGAACTCTGTCTGTTTCCTTCTGCATTAACTCCTTCTCCTCCTCTGCCAGTACAAACCTGACCACAGCAGATGTGTGAATTTATGTTGGGAGACCGTGTATAGTACATGTAGTTCAGCAGCTGTGCTTTTATGCCACATTAATCACTTTGTAACTCGGGCTGATTTATGTCTTTCTTTCTTGTATTGAGAATAAATCACTGCCTGGGCCTTAAACAGGCCCATGTTAAAAGGTCACGTCTTTCCCATTGCTTTCTATTTTTATAATCCTTTGGGATTTATCAAACACAGAATTATAATATCCTTCAGCAACGCTCCCTTATTACTGAGGGCTGCATTGTCATTTACTCAAAATGTAGAGTGGGTTCAATGTACTGAACAAGCTTACCCTTCCAGGAAACGCCTTTATATAACACCTTTCATGACGTCGGCCAATGATGTACTTGGGAATTGTCACCATTCAACTCCTCAATCCTTCTCTGTCACTCGACACGATCATGTCTGATCTCATGTCTCGAATTTCCTACATTGTTTGGTTCCCTAAGAACATAAGAACTAGGAGCAGGAGTAGGCCATCTGGCCCCTCGAGCCTGCTCTGTCATTCAATAAGATCATGGCTGATCTTTTCGTGGACTCAGCTCCACTTACCCGCCCGCCCACCATAACCCTTAACTATTCAAAAATCTGTGGTAACCATGATGTGGAGACAAAGTTTATTTATTAGTCATGCAAGGCTTACATTAACACTGCAATAAAGTTACTGTGAAATTCCCTTAGTCACCACATTCTGGTGCCTGTTCGGGTCAGTGCACCTAACCAGCACGTCTTTCAGACTGGGAGGAAACCGGAGCACCCGGAGGAAACCCACACAGATACGGGAGACCGTGCAAACTCCACAGTGACCCAAGTCAGGAATCCATCCCGGGTCCCTGGCGCTCTGAGGCAGCAGTGCCAACCACTGTGCCACCGTGCTGGACTGAGATGAGATGCCAGCGTTGGACTGGGGTGGGCACAGTACGAAGTCTCAAAACATCAGGTTAAAGTCCAACAGGTTTATTTGGAACCATGAGCTTTCGGAGCGCTGCTCTTTCCTCAGGTGAGTCAATTTACATTGGATGAAGGAGTAGATCTCCGAAAGCTCATGATTCCAAATAAACCAGCTGGACTTTAACCTGGTGTTGTGAGGCTTCCTACTGTATTCAAAAATCTATCTATCTGCTTTAAAAACATTCAATGAGGTAGCGTCAACTGCGTCACTGGGCAGGGAATTCCACAGATTCACAACCCAGTAGGTGAAGAACTTCCTCCTCAACTCAATCCTAAATCTGCTCCCCCTTACTTTGAGGCCATGCCGTCTGGTTCTAGTTTCACCTGCCAGTGGAAACAACTTCCCTGCTTCTATCTTATCTATTCCCTTCATAATCTTATATGTTTCTGTAAGATCTCCCCTCGTTCTTCTAAATTACAGTGAGTCTAGTCCCAGTCAACTCAGCCTCTCCTCATAAACCAACCCTCTCAACTCCGTAATCAACCTAGTGAATCTCCTTTGCACCCCCTCCAGTGCCAGTATATCCTTTTTCAAGTAAGGAGAATAAAACTGTACACAGTACTCCAGATGTGGCCTCACCAGCACCTTATACAGCTGCAACATAACCTCGCTGTTTTTAACTCCATCCCTCTAGCAATGAAGGACAAAATTCCATTTGCCTTCTTAATTACTTGCTGCACCTACTCCTTGCAAACCAACTCCTTGTGATTCCTGCACAAGGACACCCAGGTCCCTCTGCACAGCAGCAGGCTGCAATTTTTTATCACTTAAATAATAGTCCATTTTGCTGTTATTCCTACCGAAATGGATGACCTCACATTTACCAACATTGTACTCCATCTGCCAGACTCTCGCCCACTCACTTAGATGATTTATATCATTTTGCAGACTTTCAGCATCCTCTGCACATGTTGCTCTTCCATGCATCTTAGTGTCATCTGCGAATCTTGACACACTACACTTGGTCCCCAACTCCAAATCATCTATGGGGGCGATACTGCAGCACGGTGGTTGGCACTGCTGCCTCACAGATCGAGCGACCCAGGTTCGATTCCCAGCTTGGGTCACTGTCTGTGTGGTGTTTGCACATTCTCCCCATGTCTGCGTGGATTTCCTCCGGGTGCTCCGGTTCCCTCCTACAGTCCAAAAGACGCGCTGGTTAGGTGCGTTGACCATAATAAATTCTCCCTCAGTGTACCCAAACAGGCACCGGAGTGTGGCGATTTGGGGATTTTCACAGTAACTTCATTGCAGTGTTAATGCAAGCCTACTTGTGACTAATAAATAAACTCTAGCTATGTAGATCATAAAATAACCCATAAACAATTGCGGTCCCAACGTTGATCCCTGAGGCACACCACCAGTCACTGATCGCCAACCAGTGAAACACCCATTTACCCCAACTCTTTGCTTCCTATTAGATCCAATGTCTCTCCACTTCAGCTTTGAGCTGTTGTACTCTGGGACATGCCTTCAAATGTCCAGAGCAGTGAAATCTGGACCTAAATCTGTGTTGTGCACCTTGTGGACCTTGTGGAATTTCTGACCTAATGTGTGCTGAAATTGCCTGGGTGGTTTAAACCCCTGGGCTGGTTTACGCTGCCTGGGACACTAGGCGAATGACTCCGGCTCTGAGCTCACTCTCACTATTGGGCCAGATACATGGGTAGTTATCTTAATACCTATCCTGAAACAATTATGCCGGTTAATATCAGGTCTAACTCCAAGTTTAGCCAGTGAAACTAAACTGAGCACCAGACCCTGACCTCACCCACTAACCCACTTGCTCATCCATTCACTAACCCACACTCGTTCATTAAAAAACTCACCTGAATCTGGCAACTAGTCCCTTTAAAGGGGATGTGTCCCCTCCTTCACCCATCGGTCTTGCACCTGGAGAGGCTGCTTTCGTCCATTTCTGCTTTAATGGGCAGTTCGATTGGCGCATAGATCTTTTGGACAATGACATTGCACCCAGTGTTTCTGCTAACCTAGGCCATGCATCTGAGTCTTTTGTGGTGTTGGATGAGGGCTAAATATTAGCCTGGGACATAATCAGAACCACTCGCTTTTCTTCAAATAGTTCATGCGATCTTTTACATCCACCTGGGAGGACAAATGCGGCCTCAGTCTAAAGTCTCATCTGAAAGGTGGTTTCTCTGACAGTGCAGCAATCCCTCAGTACTGCAACGGGAGTGCGGGCTTTGGTGATGTACTCAACTCTCTGGAGTGGGAGTCAGAGGTTCCTTTATAGAGTTTTATAGAATTCCAACAGTGCAGAAGGAGGCCATTCAGCTCATCGAGTCTGCACCGACAACAATCCCACCCAGATCCTATCCCCATAACCCCATGTATTTACCCTGCTAATCCCTCTGACACTAAGGGGCAATTTGCATGGCCAATCAACCTAACCCGCACATCTTTGGCGTGTGAGAGGAAACCCGAGCATCCGGAGGAAACCCATGCAGACACGGGGAGAACGTGCAGACTCCGCGCAGTGACCCGAGGTCAGAGTTGAATCTGGGTCTCTGGCGCTGTGAGGCAGCAGTGCTAACCACTGTGCCACCATGCCGCCCACCGCTCCCGTCATACCCATGAGAGACCTAGAGCACTTTACAACCAGTAAAATACATTTGAACACTATTCACTGTTGTAATGTAGGAAGCATTAAGGGGCAATGGTGGTGTAGTGGTAATGTCACTGAACGAGCAATCTAGGGGATGTGGGTTCGAATCCCAGCATGGCAACTGGTAGAATTTGCGTTCCGTCAATCACAACATATATCTGGAAACCTGTGTAATGGTGACCATTATTGTAAAAACCCATTAGAGAAAGAAATCTGCCAGCTTTGCATCTGATTACGTTCCTTCCACCACCTGGAACAGTCGCCTCTGACTCGATCCCTCAGGATTTTGAAGACCTTACACTCGACCTTCTCCACGCCAGGAAAAGCAGCAACTTCTCCAATCTAACTACCGAACCGAAATTTAATCTCTTTTCAATGTCACTATGGAATTCTCCCTTTCAGGCAGTGTATTCCCGATCATAACATGTCACTGTGTGTACTTGAACAAAATCTCACCATCTCCACTCCTGGCTCTTTTTCCAATTCTTTGTGGTTACTGACCCTCCCACAAATCAGAGTCACGGAGTAGTGATCAAACCCTCTCTTTATTTTGACCTTCTCTTGATTCTTCCTTTAATCTGCTCTGCTCTAAGGAGAGTAATCCCATCTTTTCAGGTAACACCAGACACAGAAGTACCTCTCCCTTTAATTTATGGATATGGGATGTCGGCCAGCATTTATTGCCCATCCCTAATTGCCCCTTGAGAAGGTGGTGGCGAGCTGGCTTCTTGAACCGCTACAGTGCATGAGGTGTAGGTACATCCACAGTGCTGTGAGGGAGGGCGTTCTAGGATTTTGACCCAGCGACAGTGAAGGAACGGCTGATATATTTCCAAGTCAGGATGGTGAGTGACTTGGAGGGTAACTCCGGGTGCTGGTGTTCCCAGGTATCTGCTGCCCTTGTCCTTCTAGATGGCAGTTGCCATAGGTTTGGAAGGTGTTGCCTAAGGAACTTTGTTGAGTTCCTGCAGTGCATCTTGTCGATGGTACACACTGATGCAACTGAGGGAGCTAGGGCTATTCTCTCTGGAGCGGAGGAGGCTGAGGGGAGACTTGATAGAGGTGTATAAAATGATGAAGGGGATAGATAGAGTGAACGTTCAAAGACTATTTCCTCGGGTGGATGGAGCTATTACAAGGGGGCATAACTATAGGGTTCGTGGTGGGAGATACAGGACGGATATCAGAGGTAGGTTCTTTACGCAGAGAGTGGTTGGGGTGTGGAATGGACTGCCTGCAGTGATAGTGGAGTCAGACACTTTAGAAACATTTAAGCGATTATTGGATAGGCACATGGAGCACACCAGGATGATAGGGAGTGGGATAGCTTGATCTTGGTTTCAGATAAAGCTCGGCACAACATCGTGGGCCGAAGGGCCTGTTCTGTGCTGTACTGTTCTATGTTCTATGTTCTGGCATCGCTGGTGGAGGGAGTGAATGTTTATGGATGGGATGCCAGACAAGTGAGGCTGCTTTGTCCTGGATTGTTTGAAGCTTCTTGAGTGTTGTTGGAGCCACACTCATCCAGACAAGTGGGGAGTATTCCATCATGCACCCAGCATGTGCCTTGTAGATGGTGGATGGTCTTTGGGAGTCAGGAAGTGAGTTACTTGTTGCAGGATTCCCAACCTCTGATCCGCTTTTGTAGCCACTGTATTTATATGGCTGGTTTATATGTGCATCCGAAGAGGAAAGAGTCGAATTGGACTCCTCCGGAAGGCCGCTGCCCTCGACTTGACATGTATGCCCAAGCCATCAGGAGGTGCGTCAACACCAAATTCATCAGCCGCACTCACAAGACAGCCCCGAACATCACCCAAGCACAACGTAACGCCATCCACACTCTCAAGACCAACCGCAACATTGTCATCAAACCAGCAGACAAAGGTGGGGCCATCGTCATACTGAACAGAACGGATTACTGCAAAGAAGTGTACCGACAACTCAACAACGAGGAACACTACAGACAGTTACCTGCAGATCCGACCAAAGAACACACCCGTCAACTCAACACTCTGATCAAGACCTTTGATCCGGACCTTCAGAACACCCTCCGTGCTCTCATCCCACGTACTCCCCGCATTGGAGATCTCTACTGCCTCCCGAAGATACACAAGGCAAACACACCCGGCCGTCCCATCGTATCGGGCAATGGGACCCGGTGCGAGAACCTCTCCGGCTATGTCGAGGGCATCCTGAAACCCATTGTACAAAGAACCCCCAGCTTTTGTCGCGACACGACGGACTTCCTACAGAAACTCGGCACACATGGAGCAGTTGAACCAGGAGCGCTCCTCGTCACAATGGATGTCTCGGCACTCTACACCAGCATCCCCCATGACGATGGCATTGCTGCAACGGCCTCAGTGCTCAGCGCCAACAACTGCCAGTTTCCAGATGCAATTTTACATCTCATCCGCTTCATCCTGGACCACAATACCTTCACCTTCAACAACCAGTTCTTCATCCAGACACACCGAACAGCCATGGGGACAAAATTCACACCTCAATATGCCAACATCTTCATGCACAGGTTCGAACAAGACTTCTTCACCGCACGGGACCTTCAACCGATGCTATACACTAGATACATCGATGACATTTTCTTCCTTTGGACTCATGGTGAACAATCACTGAAACAACTCTATGATGACATCAACAAGTTCCATCCCACCATCAGACTCACCATAGACTACTCTCCGGAATCGGTTGCATTCTTGGACACACGCATCTCCATTAAGGACGGTCACCTCAGCACCTCACTGTACCACAAGCCCACGGATAACCTCACGATGCTCCACTTCTCCAGCTTCCACCCTAAACATGTTAAAGAAGCCATCCCCTACGGACAAGCCCTCCGAATACACAGGATCTGCTCGGATGAGGAGGATCGCAACAGACACCTCCAGACACTGAAAGATGCCCTCATAAGAACAGGATATGGTGCTCGACTCATCGATCAACAGTTCCAACGCGCCACAGCGAAAAACCGCACCGACCTCCTCAGACGACAAACACGGGACACAGTGGACAGAGTACCCTTCGTTGTCCAGTACTTCCCCGGAGCGGAGAAGCTACGGCATCTCCTCCGGAGCCTTCAACATGTCATTGATGAAGACGAACATCTCGCCAAGGCCATCCCCACACCCCCACTTCTTGCCTTCAAACAACCGCACAACCTCAAACAGACCATTGTCCGCAGCAAACTACCCAGCCTTCAGGAGAACAGTGACCATGACACCACACAACCCTGCCACAGCAACCTCTGCAAGACGTGCCGGATCATCGACACAGATGCCATTATCTCACGTGAGAACACCATCCACCAGGTACACGGTACATACTCTTGCAATTCGGCCAACGTTGTCTACCTGATACGCTGCAAGAAAGGATGTCCCGAGGCATGGTACATTGGGGAAACTATGCAGACGCTGCGACAACGGATGAATGAACACCGCTCGACAATCACCAGGCAAGCCTGTTCTCTTCCTGTGGGGGAGCACTTCAGCGGTCACGGGCATTCGGCCTCTGATATTCTGGTAAGCGTTCTCCAAGGCGGCCTTCGCGACACACGACAGCGTAGAGTCGCTGAGCAGAAACTGATAGCCAAGTTCCGCACACACGAGGACGGCCTCAACCGGGATATTGGGTTCATGTCACACTATTTGTAATCCCCACAGTTGCCTAGACCTGCAGAGTTTCACTGGCTGTCTTGTCTGGAGACAATACACATCTTTTTAGCCTGTCTTGATGCTCTCTCCACTCACATTGTTTTGTTTCTTAAAGACTTGATTAGTTGTAAGTATTCGCATTCCAACCATTATTCATGTAAATTGAGTCTGTGTCTTTATAAGCTCTGTTTGTGAACAGAATTCCCACTCACCTGAAGAAGGGGCTTAGAGCTCCGAAAGCTTGTGTGGCTTTTGCTACCAAATAAACCTGTTGGACTTTAACCTGGTGTTGTTAAACTTCTTACTGTATTTACCCCAGTCCAACGCCGGCATCTCCACATCATTTATATGGCTGGTACAGTTCAGTTTCTAGTTAGTGGTAACACCAGGATGATAATAGTGGTGGAGTCAGTGATTGTAATGCCATTGAATGTTGAGGGGTGATCTGTTCCTCCTCTTTGCCATCTCCAAAGCCTCGACACCCATCCTGCTCCACTTCTTTCCAGAGACTCCAGCCGGTTCTTGTGAGCTTCTTATTCACATTGACCAGACAGTGATGGGGACCTTGGCTCTCCTGAAATGTGTGTTTGGTACTTCACAATGTTGAATTGTGGTATCGATGAGTTAAGGGGCATTTGAACAACTACATGAATTGGTTGGGAATAGAGGGATACGGTCCCCGGAAGGGTAGGGGGTTTTAGTTCAGTCGGGCAGCATGGTCGGTGCAGGCTTGGAGGGCCGAAGGGCCTGTTCCTGTGCTGTAAGTTTCTTTGTTCTTTGTTCTTTGTTCTATGACTTCATGGCATTCCCCTGCCTTCTCCCTGTATCCCTGTATACTGTAAACATTCAAGATGGCCCTTGGATCAGGGAGTGCATGTGGTCAGGAAGCCAACAGCTGAAGAAGAACCTTCATCTGAAAAGGTTTGAAGCTTGTGGTGCTGAATGGACAGCTCCAAGTGTACATTCACCAGGAGGCCAATCAGCCCATCGAGCCTGAACCGACACCAATCCCACACAGGCTCTATCCCTGTAACCCCATGTATTTACCCTGCTAGCCCCCCTGGCACTAAGCGGCAATTTAGCAAGGCCAATCCACCTAACCCGCACATCTTTGGAGGAAACCCACACAGACACGGGGAGAATGTGCAAACTCCGTACAGTCACCCAAGGCCAGAATTGAACCCGGGTCCCTGGTGCTGTGAAGCAGCAGTGCTAATCACTGTGCCACCATGTTCACCCCCTGGACAATGTGTGAAGGACTGTGTCTGTGCCAATGATAACTCTACTTTGACATTCCATTATAAAACACCATGCTACTGCAAATTCTTCATATTTTGATGGAATGTTTATGATTGCAACGTGACTAATTAATTCTCATGAGTTGAAACAGACAGTTTGCACCACAGCATCCGATGTGACAGCAGGTGGAGCTTCTGATGCCCACCCTGCTCTGGCCCCCACGACCCCCACTCTCAGCATTTATACAGAGAGAGAGCAGTGTGTTCATCCAATCTTCTCTGTGCTCCTGCTGGCTGGAGTATCCGCACCGAACACTTCCTACCTCTCCACCCCTGCTGACCACATCCCCCCCCCCCCCCCCCCTCTGCTGTGTAATCTCCTGGGATAGACAGAAAAAAAGAGGGAAAAGCTCAGGTTTAGGGATAGGACCAGGTCAGGAGATCACACAGACCCTCGATCTGATCATTGGGGAGAAAGCTGGTGGGGGAATGGTGGGGGATCAGGGGGGTCGGGGGGGGGGGGGCGGTGGAGGGATAAAAAGAACAAAACAGCTTGTTTTTACAGAGTAATTTTCCTAATGTCAGAATATCTCTAAACACTTTGTAAAATAAAGTTTATTTATTAGTGTCACAAGTAAGGCTTACATTAACACTGCAATGAAGTTACTGTGAAAATCCCCCAGTCGCCACACTCCGCCCGCCGCCTATTCAGGCACACTGAGGGAGAATTTAGCATGGCCAATGCACCTAACCAGCACATCTTTCAGATTGCGGGAGGAAACCGGAGCACCCGGAGGAAACCCACACAGACACAGAGAGAACGTGCAGACTCCGCACAGACAGTGACCCAAGCTGGGAATCGAACCCAGGTCTCTGGCGCTGTGAGGCGGCAGCGCTAATCACTGTGCCACCATGCTGCCCATGCTGATGTTCATCTCATCGCGTATCTTCACACACACTCTGCTTTTCCCTCTGGGAGGAAGTGGAAGGATTCCCAAGCTGATTATTGGCTCATTGAACTGCATTGAACATCCTTCCGTGGCCAGCGAGTCCTGGTGTTGGTCTTGAACCTGGAGCTTCTAGTCCAGAGATAATTGCGCCCCTTACAGGATCAATGATGAGGGATTGTTTCCTCATTGCCTCGACCTTGTGATAGGGCAGGTGTTTGCTGGTGGTGGCAGCAGTCACAGAATAAGGGGTTGACCCTTTAGGACGGGTGAGGAGGAATTTCTTCAATCAGTGTTGTGAATCCTTGGAATTCACTATCCCATTGAGTTGTGGATACTCTGTCATTGAGTCAATACAGAGCAGAGTTTGATGGATTAAAAGATTTTGGCAATAGTGTGGCAAAATGGAGTTGAGGTAGATGATCAACCATTAGAAGAACAGACTCAAAGGGCTGAATGGTCTCTGCTGCTCCTATTTATTACGTTCTTTACAGTCACTGAAGAACATAGAAAGGAATAGTAGGTTATGCTGATGGGGTCAGAGGAAGTCGGAGGGTTGGGGGGGGGGGGGCACGGGGACAGTGGGGAGAGGGGGAGGAGGCGCATTTGGAATGGACCCACTTGGGCCAAATGGTCTATTCTGTTTTTGCTGTATCATTCTGGCATTCCGGGCCATCCAAACATCTGATGAGATAATGGAACCCTTCATTTAACATGCAAATAAGATCATGGCTGATTTAATATGGCCAGCGTACTGTGTCTTACGCTGCTGATGAGTGTGTTCCTCTGGGAGTTTGATTTTTATCTTCCTCATGTGTTTTATTCTCTGTCTCTGGAGGATCCCAGCTTTACAAAGTGGGCAGAATGTGCAGCAAGAAATGTGCATGTTGGAGCTGTTTTCTGCCTGACCCCAGCATTCCGCAGGGAATTGGAAAACCAGCAACATTTCTAACAGCAAGGTTTGCATTTTGAGGGTTTGGTTCTCAAATCTCCCCGTTCCTTTTCTGTTGTTGGTGCTCCCCTCCTGAAGCCTTTGACTGAAGCACAGTTGGCACAGGTTTCGGGTAACTGATGCTTGTTCCTCTCTGATAGAAGACAGAGAGCTGGGATAAGAGGGACATTTTCAGGATGGCAACCTGTAACTAGTGGAGTGTCACAGGGATCAGTGCTGGGGCCACAATTATTTACAATATCTATTAATACTTGGACGGGGCAAGTGAATGTACTATTACCAAGGTTGTCGATGACACAAATATAAGTGGGAAGGCAAGTGGTGAGGATGACACTGTCTGCAGGGGGATAGAGACAGGTCAAGTGTTGACCTGTATATATCAAAGGCAAATGTTGTGCCTTTGTTTAAAAAGGGCTGCAGGGAAAAGCCTGGGAACTACAGGCCAATGAGCCTCACATCTGTAGTGGGTAAATTGTTGGAAGGTATTTTGAGAGACAGGATCTACAGGCATTTAGAGACGCAAGGACTGATTAGGGACAGTCAGCATGGCTTTGTGAGTGGAAAATCATGTCACAAATTTGATTGAGTTTTTTGAAGGGGTGACCAAGAAGGTAGATGAGGGCAGTGCAGTTGATGTTGTCGACATGGACTTTAGCAAGGCCTTTAACAAGGTACTGCATGGTAGGTTGTTGCATAAGGTTAAATCTCACGGGATCCAGGGTGAGATATCTAAATGGATACAAAATTGGCTTTTTGATAGAAGCCAGTTTTTCAAACTGGAGGCCTGTGACCAGTGGTGTGCCTCAGGGATCAGTGCTGGGTCCACTGTTATTTGTCATTTATATTAATGATTTAGATGAGAATATAGGAGGCATGGTTAGTAAGTTTGCAGATGACACTAAGGTTGGTGGCATAGTAGACAGTGAAAAAAGTTATCTCCAATTGCAACGGGAAATCAATTGGTAAATTGATGGAAAAGGTCCTTAGGGATGGGATTTACGACCATTTAGAAAGATGCGGATTAATCCGGGATAGTCAGCACGGATTCGTGAAGGGCAAGTCATGCCTCACAAGTTTGATTGAATTTTTTGAGGAGGTAACTAAGTGTGTTGATGAAGGTAGGGCAGTTGATGTCATATACATGGATTTTAGTAAGGCGTTTGATAAGGTCTCCCATGGTCGGCTTATGATGAAAGTGAGGAGGTGTGGGATAGAGGGAAAGTTAGCCGATTGGATAGGTAACTGGCTGTCTGATCGAAGACAGAGGGTGGTGGTGGATGGAACATTTTCGGATTGGAGGCAGGTTGCTAGCGGAGTGCCACAGGGATCAGTGCTTGGTCCTCTGCTCTTTGTGATTTTTATTAATGACTTAGAGGAGGGGGCTGAAGGGTGGATCAGTAAATTTGCTGATGACACCAAGATTGGTGGAGTAGGGGATGAGGTGGAGGGCTGTTGTAGGCTGCAAAGAGACATAGATAGGATGCAAAGCTGGGCTGAAAAATGGCAAATGGAGTTTAACCCTGATAAATGTGAGGTGATTCATTTTGGTAGGACTAATTTAAATGCGGATTACAGGGTCAAAGGTAGGGTTCTGAAGACTGTGGAGGAACAGAGAGATCTTGGGGTCCATATCCACAGATCTCTAAAGGTTGCCACTCAAGTGGATAGAGCTGTGAAGAAGGCCTATAGTGTGTTAGCTTTTATTAACAGGGGGTTGGAGTCTAAGAGCCGTGGGGTTATACTGCAACTGTACAGGACGTTGGTGAGACCACATTTGGAATATTGTGTGCAGTTCTGGTCACCTCACTATAAGAAGGATGTGGAAGCGCTGGAAAGAGTGCAGAGGAGATTCACCAGGATGCTGCCTGGTTTGGAGGGTAGGTCATATGAGGAAAGGTTGAGGGAGCTAGGGCTGTTCTCTCTGGAGCGGAGGAGGCTGAGGGGAGACTTAATAGAGGTTTATAAAATGATGAAAGGGATAGATAGAGTGAACGTTCAAAGACTATTTCCTCGGGTGGATGGAGCTATTACAAGGGGGCATAACTATAGGGTTCGTGGGCGGAGATATAGGAAGGATATCAGAGGTAGGTTCTTTACGCAGAGAGTGGTTGGGGTGTGGAATGGACTGCCTGCAGTGATAGTGGAGTCAGACACTTTAGGAACATTTAAGCGGTTATTGGATAGGCACATGGAGTACACCAGGATGATAGGGAGTGGGATAGCTTGATCTTGGTTTCAGATAAAGCTCGGCACAACATCGTGGGCCGAAGGGCCTGTTCTGTGCTGTACTGTTCTATGTTCTATGTTCTATGGTCTTGATCAATTGGGCCAGTGGGCTGACGAATGGCAGATGGAGTTTAATTTAGACAAATGCGAGGTGATGTATTTGGTAGATTGAACCAGGGCAGGACTTACTCAGTTAATGGTAGGGCATTGGGGAGACTTACAGAACAAAGAGATCTAGGGGTACATGTTCATAACTCCTTGAAAGTGGAGTCACAGGTGGACAGAGTGGTGAAGAAGGCATTCAGCATACTTGGTTTCATCGGTCAGAACATTGAATACAGGAGTTGGGACGTCTTGTTGAAGTTGGCCGCACTTGCTAAAACTATACAAGTCTTGCTAAAACTATACAAGGCACTAGTTAGACCACAGCTGGAATACTGTGAACAGTGTTGGTCATTTTATCTAAGGAAAGATATCCTGGTATTGGAGGCAGTCCAGAAAGGTTCACCAGGCTGATCCCTGTATGGAGGGATTTTGTTATGAGAAGATGTTGTGTCAGTTGGGCCTGTACTCACTGGATTTTAGGAGAATGAGAGGCGACCTTATTGACGTGGTAGATGCTGAGAGGATGTTTCCCCTTGTGGGAGAGTCATAGAAGTTTACAGCATGGAAACAGGCCCTTTGGCCCAACTTGTCCATTCCACTCAGTTTTTACCATTAAGCTAGTCTCAATTGCCCGTGTTTGGCCCATATTCCTCTATAATAGAGATTCTAGGACCAGAGGGTACAATCTCAGAGTAAGGGGGTCACCCATCTAAGACAGAGATGAGGAGGAATTTCTTCTCTCAGAGGGGAGTGAATCTGTGGAATTCTTTACCACAGAGGGCTGCAGAGGCTGGGCCGTTAAGTATGTTCAAGGTTGAGATAGACAGATTTTTAATCAGTAAGGGAATCGAGGGTTCTGGGGATAAGGCGGGAAAGTGGGAATTAGGGATTATCACATCAGGTCGGTCATGATCTCATTGAAGGGTGGAGCAGACTCAATGGGCCGATTGGCTGGCTTCAGCTCCTATGTCTTACAGTCTGAGGCTGTGGACACTGAGTTGTTCCTGCCACCCCAGTGCCTTGAACTGAGAATCCGCCTGCTTTGTACCTTCATTTCCACCTTCCCTCCCTCCCTCTAACTCTGTGATTCCTCCCACACTTCTCCTGAACCACCAATCCCCTGGCCTCCTGCGTATCATTCACTTATTTTTCCCAGAATATTGAACTTGATGGAATAGCTGAGGCAAAAAGTAAAAATGCATTTCAGGGAAAGTTAGATAAAGATAAAAGGAGGAAGGAAAGGGAAGGATATGCTGTTTGGATGAGAAAAGAAGAATTGGGAAGAGGCTATATGGAGCAGAAACACAAGCACAGCTCTGACAAATAGTTATCCAGACCCAAGACATTGGCTCTATGCTCTCTCCATCACACTTGGTGAAATTTTCCAGCATTTTCTGTTTTTGTTGCTAGCACAGACCAGTTGGGCTGAATGGCCTGAGCCTTTTCTGTGCTTTAAATGCTTTGCAAAAAGTGTAATATCAGACACTGGTTTGCTGAAGTTGCAATGAAGATCGTCAAACTGGACTGCATCAACACTAACATCTTACGGAGGAGATACAGCCAGTGAAAACATTCGCATCAGCCACAGTCTGTGTTTTCCACTTCTCTCCACTCTCCTTCCCGTTGTTGAGACTTCCTGAGATCGGTTCACTCGACTGGGAAAGAAGAGCAGAGACTGGAGATGCTGGGATTGGATTCCGTTTCAAGTTGAGAATGTTAAGGGGAGATTTAATAGAGATGTTTAAAATCATCACAGGTGTAGTTAGAGTAGATAATGACCACTGGCTTCTGTAACCAGCAAGTGAAGATAATTGGCTAAATTACCAGGGTGCGGTGGTGAGTTTTCTTTGATGCAACAACTTGTTATCACTGATTTGCACATCGACCACATCAGCTGCCTGCTCACCGATTCTATCCCCGAACCTGCTCCGCCTGATGTTCCAACCTTGGGAAATAATTAGGGACTTCTTTAATAGACACGATTCAATCTCCCCGACAAAATTCCCTCAGTCAACACCTGTCAAATCTTTCTAACTGTGTTAGACCACCGTGAGTAACCCACTCCCCTATACTCTGTGTTAGACCACCGTGAGTAACCCACTCCCCTATACTCTGTGTTAGACCACCGTGAGTAACCCACTCCCCTATACTCTGTGTTAGACCACCGTGAGTAACCCACTCCCCTATACTCTGTGTTAGACCACCGTGAGTAACCCACTCCCCTATACTCTGTGTTAGACCACCGTGAGTAACCCACTCCCCTATACTCTGTGTTAGACCACCGTGAGTAACCCACTCCCCTATACTCTGTGGTCACTTCACTTCCCTCCTCTGGAGTCACCCTTTTTGTCCACAGCACTGTTCCAAATCAACCTATTCAATAAATCCCAGCTTTGCCTGTTGGTTATCCTCTCCTGTCTTGTCCTGCCGGGTGATGGTCACTCAATATCCCTCACAAGCTCCACTATTCCTGCTGGCCCCAGAACATCTGCTCCACAATCTGTGGACTAAAACAAAAAATGCTGGAAAATCTCAGCAGGCCTGACAGCATCTGTGGAGAGAGAACGGAGCGAATGTTTGCTAAAAGGACTGTAAGACTGTGAAGAGTGTAATGAGTGTTCGGTGTAAAAGGGATCACAATTTCTGTAGATAGAAGTATAAGCTGCATGCAAAAATAAATTTTTTAAAAAATTTGATTTGATTTATTATTGTCACATGTATTAACATTCAATAAAAAGTATTGTTTCTTGTGCACTATACAGACAAAGCATACTGTTTATAGAGAAGGAAACGAGAGTGTGCAGAATGCAGTATTCCAGTCCTAGCTAGGGTGTAGAGAAAGATCAACTTAATGCAATGTAGGTCCATTCAGCAGCAGGGAAAAAGCTGTTCTTGAGTCGGTTGGTACGTGGCCTC